>NW_027480433.1:10000000-10600106 GCF_051401765.1 Calliopsis andreniformis
TTAGAAGCCAACGTCAGAAGCATAAAACGCAATATAAATACAACAGCTTTTCCAGCGTATAAATTGAATAATTGCTAACAGTGTGAAAGTAATGGCCATTTCTACGTTCCAGGCAACCTAGGCCTCACTCTAGGGCGTTGGTCCACCAGATCGAATAGTTAGGGCCTAAGAAGTCAACGCCAGAAGCATAAAATACATAATAAATAAAAGAGTTTTTCCATCGTATAAAACGAATAATTGCAGCCAGTGTGAAAGTAATGATCACTTCTACGTTCCGTACAAACTTGGCTCCACTCTAGGGAGTTGCTCCACCAGATCGAATAGTTAGGGCCTTAGAAGTCAACGCACGAAGCATAAAATACAATAAAGATACAACAGTTTTTCCATCGTATAGCTGGAATAATTCCAACCAGTGTGAATGTGATAGTCATTTCTACGTTCCGGGCAAGCTAGGTTTCAATCTAGGGCGCTGATCCACCAGACCGAATAGTTAGGGCCTAAGAAGTCAACGCCAGAAGCATAAAACACGAATAATTGCATCCAGTGTGAAAGTAATGGCCATTTCTACGTTCCGGGCAACCTAGGCTTCACTCTAGGGCGTTGGTCCAATAGATCGAATAGTTAGGGCCTTAGAAGTCAACGCCCGAGGCATAAAATACAAAACAAATACAACAGTTCTTCCATCGTATAGAACGAATAATTGCAGCCAGCGTGATGGTTATGGTCATTTCTACGTTCAGGGCAACCTAGGCTTCAATATAGGGAGTTGTTCCACCAGACCGAATAGCTACGGAGTTAGAAGTCAACGCCACAAGCATAAAATACAGTATAAATACAACAACTTTTCCATCGTATAAAATGAATAATTGCAAACAGTGTGAAAGTAATGGTCATTTCTACATTCCGTGCAACCTAGGCTCCACTCTAGGGCGTTGCTCCACCAGATCGAATAGTTAGGGCCTAAGACGTCAACGCCAGAAGCATAAAATACAATAAAGATACAACAGTTTTTCCATCGTATAACAGGAGTAATTGCAACCAGTGTGAAAGGGATAGTCATTTCTAAGTTCCGGGCAACCTAGGCTTCACTCTGTGGCGTTGTGCCACCAGATCGAATTGTTAGCGCCTTTGAAGTCAACGTCAGAAATATAATATACAAAACAAATACAACAGTTTTTCCATCGTATAAAACGAATAATTGCAAACAGTGTGAAAGTCATGGTCATTTCTATTTTCCGGGCAGCCTAGGCTTCACTATAGGGCGTTGCTCCACCACATCGAATAGCTACGGCCTTAGAAGCCAACGTCAGAAGCATAAAATACAATATAAATACAGCTTTTCCAGCGTATAAATTGAATAATTGCATCCAGTGTGAAAGTAATGGCCATTTCTACGTTCCGGGCAACCTAGGCTTTACTCTAGGGCGTTGCTCCAACAGATCGAATAGTTACGGCCTTAGAAGTCAACGCCCGAAGCATAAAATACAAAACAAATACAACAGTTCTTCCATCGTATAGAACAAATAATTGCACCCAGCGTGATGGTTATGGTCATTTCTACGTTCCGGGCAACCTAGGCTTCAATATAGGGAGTTGTTCCACCAGACCGAATAGCTACGGAGTTAGAAGTCAACGCCAGAAGCATAAAATACAATATAAATACAACAACTTTTCCATCGTATGAAATGAATAATTGCAAACAGTGTGAAAGTAATGGTCATTTCTACATTCCGTGAAACCTAGGCTCCACTCTAGGGCGTTGCTCCACCAGATCGAATAGTTAGGGCTTTAGAAGATAGCGCCGGAAGCATAAAATACAATATAGATACAACAGTTTTTCCAACGTATAAAACGAATAATTGCATCCAATTTGAAAGTAATGGCCATTTCTACGTTCCGGGCAACCTAGGCTTCGCTCTAGGGCGTTGCTCCACCAGATCGAATAGTTAGGGCCTTAGAAGTCAACGCCCGAAGCATAAAATACAATAAAGATACAACAGTTTTTCCATCGTATAACAGGAGTATTTGCAACCAGTGTGAAAGGGATGGTCATTTCTACGTTCCAGGCAACCTAGGCTTCACTCTATGGCGTTGTTCCACCATATCGAACTGTTAGGGCCTTTGAAGTCAACGCCAGAAATATAGAATACGAAACAAATACAACAGTTTTTCCATCGTATAAAACGAATAAGTGCAGACAGTGTGAAAGTTATGGTCATTTCTATTTTCCGGGCAACCTAGGCTTCACTATAGGGCGTTGCTCCACCACATCGAATAGCTACGGCCTTAGAAGCCAACGTCAGAAGCATAAAACGCAATATAAATACAACAGCTTTTCCAGCGTATAAATTGAATAATTGCAAACAGTGTGAAAGTAACGTTCAGTTCTACGTTCCGGGCAACTTAGTCTTTACTCTAGGGCGTTGCTCCACCAGATCGAATAGTTAGGGCTTTAGAAGTCAGCGCCGGAAGCATAAAATACAGTATAGATACAACAGTTTTTCCATCGTATAAAACGAATAATTGCATCCAATGCGAAAGTAATGGCCATTTCTACGTTCCGGGCAACCTAGGCTTCGCTCTAGGGCGTTGCTGCACCAGATCGAATAGTTAGGGCCTTAGAAGTCAGCGCCCGAAACATAAAATGCAAAATAAGTAGAACAGTTTTTCCATCGTATAAAACGAATAATTGCAGCCAGTGTGAAAGTAGTGATCACTTCTACGTTCCGTGCAAACTTGGCTCCACTCTAGGGAGTTGCTCCACCAGATCGAATAGTTAGGGCCTTAGAAGTCAACGCACGAAGCATAAAATACAATAAAGATACAACAGTTTTTCCATCGTATAGCTGGAATAATTCCAACGAGTGTGAATGTGATAGTCATTTCTACGTTCCGCGCAAGCTAGGTTTCAATCTAGGGCGCTGATCCACCAGACCGAATAGTTAGGGCCTAAGAAGTCAACGCCAGAAGCATAAAATACAATATAAATACAACAGTTTTTTTATCGTATAAAACGAATAATTGCATCCAGTGTGAAAGTAACGGCCATTTCTACGTTCCGGGCAACCTAGGCCTCACTCTAGGGCGTTGGTCCAACAGATCGAATAGTTAGGGCCTTAGAAGTGAACGCCCGAAGCATAAAATACAATATAGATACAACAGTTTTTCGATCGTATAAAACGAATAATTGCATCCAATGCGAAAGTAATGGCCGTTTCTACGTTCCGGGCAAACTTGGCTCCACTCTAGGGAGTTGCTCCACTAGATCGAATAGTTAGGGCCTTAGAAGTCAACGCACGAAGCATAAAATACAATAAAGATACAACAGTTTTTTATCGTATAAAACGAATAATTGCATCCAGTGTGAAATTAATGGCCATTTCTACGTTCCGGGCAACCTAGGCTTCACTCTAGGGCGTTGGTCCAACAGATCGAATAGTTAGGGCCTTAGAACTCAACGCCCGAGGCATAAAATACAAAACAAATACAACAGTTCTTCCATCGTATAGAACGAATAATTGCAGCCAGCGTGATGGTTATGGTCATTTCTACGTTCAGGGCAACCTAGGCTTCAATATAGGGAGTTGTTCCACCAGACCGATTAGCTACGGAGTTAGAAGTCAACGCCAGAAGCATAAAATACAATATAAATACAACAACTTTTCCATCGTATAAAATGAATAATTGCAAACAGTGTGAAAGTAATGGTCATTTCTACATTCCGTGCAACCTAGGCTGCACTCTAGGGCGTTGCTCCACCAGATCGAATAGTTAGGGCCTAAGACGTCAACGCCAGAAGCATAAAATACAATATAAATACAACAGTTTTTCCATCGTATAAAACGAATAATTGCATCCAGTGTGAATGCAATGGCCATTTCTACGTTCCGGGCAACCTAGGCGTCACTCTAGTGCGTTGCTCCAACAGATCGAATAGTTAGGGCCTTAGAAGTCAACGCCCGAAGCATAAAATACAATAAAGATACAACAGTTTTTCCATCGTATAACAGGAGTAATTGCAACCAGTGTGAAAGGGATGGTCATTTCTACGTTCCGGGCAATCTAGGCTTCACTCTATGGCGTTGTGCCACCAGATCAAATTGTTAGGGCCTTTGAAGTCAACGCCAGAAATATAGAATACGAAACAAATACAACAGTTTTTCCATCGGATAAAACGAATAAGTGCAGACGGTGTGAAAGTTATGGTCATTTCTATTTTCCGGGCAACCTAGGCTTCACTATAGGGCGTTGCTCCGCCACATCGAATAGCTACGGCCTTAGAAGCCAACGTCAGAAGCATAAAACGCAATATAAATACAACAGCTTTTCCAGCGTATAAATTGAATAATTGCTAACAGTGTGAAAGTAATGGCCATTTCTACGTTCCAGGCAACCTAGGCCTCACTCTAGGGCGTTGGTCCAACAGATCGAATAGTTAGGGCCTAAGAAGTCAACGCCAGAAGCATAAAATACAACATAAATACAGCTTTTCCAGCGTATAAATTGAATAATTGCATCCAGTGTGAAAGTAATGGCAATTTCTTCGTTCCGGGCAACCTAGGCTTCACTCTAGGGCGTTGCTCCAACAGATCGAATAGTTAGGGCCTTAGAAGTCAACGCCAGAAGCATAAAATACAATAAAGATACAACAGTTTTTCCATCGTATAACAGGAGTATTTGCAACCAGTGTGAAAGGGATGGTCATTTCTACGTTCCGGGTAACCTAGGCTTCACTCTATGGCGTTGTGCCACCATATCGAACTGTTAGGGCCTTAGAAGTCAACGCCAGAAGCATAAAATACAATAAAGATACAACAGTTTTTCCATCGTATAACAGGAATAATTCCAACCAGTGTGAATGTGATTGTCATTTCTACGTACCGGGCAAGCTAGTTTTCAATCTAGGGCGCTGATCCACCAGACCGAATAGTTAGGGCCTAAGAAGTCAAAGCCAGAAGCATAAAATACAATATAAATACAACAGTTTTTTTATCGTATAAAACGAATAATTGCATCCAGTGTGAAAGTAACGGCCATTTCTACGTTCCGGGCAACCTAGGCCTCACTCTAGGGCGTTGGTCCAACAGATCGAATAGTTAGGGCCTTAGAAGTGAACGCCCGAAGCATAAAATACAATATAGATACAACAGTTTTTCGATCGTATAAAACGAATAATTGCATCCAATGCGAAAGTAATGGCCGTTTCTACGTTCCGGGCAACCTAGGCTTCGCTCTAGGGCGTTGCTCCACCAGATCGAATAGTTAGGGCCTTAGAAGTCAACGCCCGAAGCATAAAATACAATAAGGATACAACAGTTTTTCCATTGTATAACAGGAGTATTTGCAACCAGTGTGAAAGGGATGGTCATTTCTACGTTCCGGGCAACCTAGGCATCACTCTATGGCGTTGTGCCACTAGATCGAATTGTTTGGGCCTTTGAAGTCAAGGCCAGAAATATAAAATACAAAACAAATACAACAGTTTTTCCATCGTATAAAACGAATAATTGCAAACAGTGTGAAAGTTATGGTCATTTCTACGTTCCGGGCAACCTAGGCTTCACTCTATGGCGTTGTGCCACCAGATCGAATTGTTAGGGCCTTTGAAGTCAAGGCCAGAAATATAAAATACAAAACAAATACAACAGTTTTTCCACGTATAAAACGAATAATTGCAGCCAGTGTGAAAGTAATGATCACTTCTACGTTCCGTGCAAACTTGGCTCCACTCTAGGGAGTTGCTCCACCAGATCGAATAGTTAGGGCCTTAGAAGTCAACGCACGAAGCATAAAATACAATAAAGATACAACAGTTTTTCCATCGTATAGCTGGAATAATTCCAACCAGTGTGAATGTGATAGTCATTTCTACGTACCGGGCAAGCTAGGTTTCAATCTAGGGCGCTGATCCACCAGACCGAATAGTTAGGGCCTAAGAAGTCAACGCCAGAAGCATAAAATACAATATAAATACAACAGTTTTTTTATCGTATAAAACGAATAATTGCATCCAGTGTGAAAGTAACGGCCATTTCTACGTTCCGGGCAACCTAGGCCTCACTCTAGGGCGTTGGTCCAACAGATCGAATAGTTAGGGCCTTAGAAGTGAACACCCGAAGCATAAAATACAATATAGATACAACAGTTTTTCGATCGTATAAAACGAATAATTGCATCCAATGCGAAAGTAATGGCCGTTTCTACGTTCCGGGCAACCTAGGCTTCGTTCTAGGGCGTTGCTCCACCAGATCGAATAGTTAGGGCCTTAGAAGTCAACGCCCGAAGCATAAAATACAATAAAGATACAACAGTTTTTCCATTGTATAACAGGAGTCTTTGCAACCAGTGTGAAAGGGATGGTCATTTCTACGTTCCGGGCAACCTAGGCATCACTCTATGGCGTTGTGCCACTAGATCGAATTGTTTGGGCCTTTGAAGTCAAGGCCAGAAATATAAAATACAAAACAAATACAACAGTTTTTCCATCGTATAAAACGAATAATTGCAAACAGTGTGAAAGTTATGGTCATTTCAACGTTCCGGGCAACCTAGGCTTTACTCTAGGGCGTTGCTCCAACAGATCGAATAGTTACGGCCTTAGAAGTCAACGCCCGAAGCATAAAATACAAAACAAATACAACAGTTCTTCCATCGTATAGAACGAATAATTGCAGCCAGCGTGATGGTTATGGTCATTTCTACGTTCAGGGCAACCTAGGCTTCAATATAGGGAGTTGTTCCACCAGACCGAATAGCTACGGAGTTAGAAGTCAACGCCACAAGCATAAAATACAGTATAAATACAACAACTTTTCGATCGTATAAAATGAATAATTGCAAACAGTGTGAAAGTAATGGTCATTTCTACATTCCGTGCAACCTAGGCTCCACTCTAGGGCGTTGCTCCACCAGATCGAATAGTTAGGGCCTAAGACGTCAACGCCAGAAGCATAAAATACAATAAAGATACAACAGTTTTTCCATCGTATAACAGGAGTAATTGCAACCAGTGTGAAAGGGATGGTCATTTCTAAGTTCCGGGCAACCTAGGCTTCACTCTGTGGCGTTGTGCCACCAGATCGAATTGTTAGCGCCTTTGAAGTCAACGTCAGAAATATAATATACAAAACAAATACAACAGTTTTTCCATCGTATAAAACGAATAATTGCAAACAGTGTGAAAGTCATGGTCATTTCTATTTTCCGGGCAGCCTAGGCTTCACTATAGGGCGTTGCTCCACCACATCGAATAGCTACGGCCTTAGAAGCCAACGTCAGAAGCATAAAATACAATATAAATACAGCTTTTCCAGCGTATAAATTGAATAATTGCATCCAGTGTGAAAGTAATGGCCATTTCTACGTTCCGGGCAACCTAGGCTTTACTCTAGGGCGTTGCTCCAACAGATCGAATAGTTACGGCCTTAGAAGTCAACGCCCGAAGCATAAAATACAAAACAAATACAACAGTTCTTCCATCGTATAGAACAAATAATTGCACCCAGCGTGATGGTTATGGTCATTTCTACGTTCCGGGCAACCTAGGCTTCAATATAGGGAGTTGTTCCACCAGACCGAATAGCTACGGAGTTAGAAGTCAACGCCAGAAGCATAAAATACAATATAAATACAACAACTTTTCCATCGTATGAAATGAATAATTGCAAACAGTGTGAAAGTAATGGTCATTTCTACATTCCGTGAAACCTAGGCTCCACTCTAGGGCGTTGCTCCACCAGATCGAATAGTTAGGGCTTTAGAAGACAGCGCCGGAAGCATAAAATACAATATAGATACAACAGTTTTTCCAACGTATAAAACGAATAATTGCATCCAATTTGAAAGTAATGGCCATTTCTACGTTCCGGGCAACCTAGGCTTCGCTCTAGGGCGTTGCTCCACCAGATCGAATAGTTAGGGCCTTAGAAGTCAACGCCCGAAGCATAAAATACAATAAAGATACAACAGTTTTTCCATCGTATAACAGGAGTATTTGCAACCAGTGTGAAAGGGATGGTCATTTCTACGTTCCAGGCAACCTAGGCTTCACTCTATGGCGTTGTTCCACCATATCGAACTGTTAGGGCCTTTGAAGTCAACGCCAGAAATATAGAATACGAAACAAATACAACAGTTTTTCCATCGTATAAAACGAATAAGTGCATACAGTGTGAAAGTTATGGTCATTTCTATTTTCCGGGCAACCTAGGCTTCACTATAGGGCGTTGCTCCACCACATCGAATAGCTACGGCCTTAGAAGCCAACGTCAGAAGCATAAAACGCAATATAAATACAACAGCTTTTCCAGCGTATAAATTGAATAATTGCAAACAGTGTGAAAGTAACGTTCAGTTCTACGTTCCGGGCAACTTAGTCTTTACTCTAGGGCGTTGCTCCACCAGATCGAATAGTTAGGGCTTTAGAAGTCAGCGCCGGAAGCATAAAATACAATATAGATACAACAGTTTTTCCATCGTATAAAACGAATAATTGCATCCAATGCGAAAGTAATGGCCATTTCTACGTTCCGGGCAACCTAGGCTTCGCTCTAGGGCGTTGCTGCACCAGATCGAATAGTTAGGGCCTTAGAAGTCAGCGCCCGAAACATAAAATGCAAAATAAGTAGAACAGTTTTTCCATCGTATAAAACGAATAATTGCAGCCAGTGTGAAAGTAGTGATCACTTCTACGTTCCGTGCAAACTTGGCTCCACTCTAGGGAGTTGCTCCACCAGATCGAATAGTTAGGGCCTTAGAAGTCAACGCACGAAGCATAAAATACAATAAAGATACAACAGTTTTTCCATCGTATAGCTGGAATAATTCCAACGAGTGTGAATGTGATAGTCATTTCTACGTTCCGCGCAAGCTAGGTTTCAATCTAGGGCGCTGATCCACCAGACCGAATAGTTAGGGCCTAAGAAGTCAACGCCAGAAGCATAAAATACAATATAAATACAACAGTTTTTTTATCGTATAAAACGAATAATTGCATCCAGTGTGAAAGTAACGGCCATTTCTACGTTCCGGGCAACCTAGGCCTCACTCTAGGGCGTTGGTCCAACAGATCGAATAGTTAGGGCCTTAGAAGTGAACGCCCGAAGCATAAAATACAATATAGATACAACAGTTTTTCGATCGTATAAAACGAATAATTGCAGCCAGCGTGATGGTTATGGTCATTTCTACGTTCAGGGCAACCTAGGCTTCAATATAGGGAGTTGTTCCACCAGACCGATTAGCTACGGAGTTAGAAGTCAACGCCAGAAGCATAAAATACAATATAAATACAACAACTTTTCCATCGTATAAAATGAATAATTGCAAACAGTGTGAAAGTAATGGTCATTTCTACATTCCGTGCAACCTAGGCTGCACTCTAGGGCGTTGCTCCACCAGATCGAATAGTTAGGGCCTAAGACGTCAACGCCAGAAGCATAAAATACAATATAAATACAACAGTTTTTCCATCTTATAAAACGAATAATTGCATCCAGTGTGAATGCAATGGCCATTTCTACGTTCCGGGCAACCTAGGCGTCACTCTAGTGCGTTGCTCCAACAGATCGAATAGTTAGGGCCTTAGAAGTCAACGCCCGAAGCATAAAATACAATAAAGATACAACAGTTTTTCCATCGTATAACAGGAGTAATTGCAACCAGTGTGAAAGGGATGGTCATTTCTACGTTCCGGGCAATCTAGGCTTCACTCTATGGCGTTGTGCCACCAGATCAAATTGTTAGGGCCTTTGAAGTCAACGCCAGAAATATAGAATACGAAACAAATACAACAGTTTTTCCATCGGATAAAACGAATAAGTGCAGACGGTGTGAAAGTTATGGTCATTTCTATTTTCCGGGCAACCTAGGCTTCACTATAGGGCGTTGCTCCGCCACATCGAATAGCTACGGCCTTAGAAGCCAACGTCAGAAGCATAAAACGCAATATAAATACAACAGCTTTTCCAGCGTATAAATTGAATAATTGCTAACAGTGTGAAAGTAATGGCCATTTCTACGTTCCAGGCAACCTAGGCCTCACTCTAGGGCGTTGGTCCAACAGATCGAATAGTTAGGGCCTAAGAAGTCAACGCCAGAAGCATAAAATACAACATAAATACAGCTTTTCCAGCGTATAAATTGAATAATTGCATCCAGTGTGAAAGTAATGGCAATTTCTACGTTCCGGGCAACCTAGGCTTCACTCTAGGGCGTTGCTCCAACAGATCGAATAGTTAGGGCCTTAGAAGTCAACGCCAGAAGCATAAAATACAATAAAGATACAACAGTTTTTCCATCGTATAACAGGAGTATTTGCAACCAGTGTGAAAGGGATGGTCATTTCTACGTTCCGGGTAACCTAGGCTTCACTCTATGGCGTTGTGCCACCATATCGAACTGTTAGGGCCTTAGAAGTCAACGCACGAAGCATAAAATACAATAAAGATACAACAGTTTTTCCATCGTATAGCTGGAATAATTCCAACCAGTGTGAATGTGATAGTCATTTCTACGTACCGGGCAAGCTAGGTTTCAATCTAGGGCGCTGATCCACCAGACCGAATAGTTAGGGCCTAAGAAGTCAACGCCAGAAGCATAAAATACAATATAAATACAACAGTTTTTTTATCGTATAAAACGAATAATTGCATCCAGTGTGAAAGTAACGGCCATTTCTACGTTCCGGGCAACCTAGGCCTCACTCTAGGGCGTTGGTCCAACAGATCGAATAGTTAGGGCCTTAGAAGTGAACGCCCGAAGCATAAAATACAATATAGATACAACAGTTTTTCGATCGTATAAAACGAATAATTGCATCCAATGCGAAAGTAATGGCCGTTTCTACGTTCCGGGCAACCTAGGCTTCGCTCTAGGGCGTTGCTCCACCAGATCGAATAGTTAGGGCCTTAGAAGTCAACGCCCGAAGCATAAAATACAATAAGGATACAACAGTTTTTCCATTGTATAACAGGAGTATTTGCAACCAGTGTGAAAGGGATGGTCATTTCTACGTTCCGGGCAACCTAGGCATCACTCTATGGCGTTGTGCCACTAGATCGAATTGTTTGGGCCTTTGAAGTCAAGGCCAGAAATATAAAATACAAAACAAATACAACAGTTTTTCCATCGTATAAAACGAATAATTGCAAACAGTGTGAAAGTTATGGTCATTTCTACGTTCCGGGCAACCTAGGCTTCACTCTATGGCGTTGTGCCACCAGATCGAATTGTTAGGGCCTTTGAAGTCAAGGCCAGAAATATAAAATACAAAACAAATACAACAGTTTTTCCATCGTATAAAACGAATAATTGCAGCCAGTGTGAAAGTAATGATCACTTCTACGTTCCGTGCAAACTTGGCTCCACTCTAGGGAGTTGCTCCACCAGATCGAATAGTTAGGGCCTTAGAAGTCAACGCACGAAGCATAAAATACAATAAAGATACAACAGTTTTTCCATCGTATAGCTGGAATAATTCCAACCAGTGTGAATGTGATAGTCATTTCTACGTACCGGGCAAGCTAGGTTTCAATCTAGGGCGCTGATCCACCAGTCCGAATAGTTAGGGCCTAAGAAGTCAACGCCAGAAGCATAAAATACAATATAAATACAACAGTTTTTTTATCGTATAAAACGAATAATTGCATCCAGTGTGAAAGTAACGGCCATTTCTACGTTCCGGGCAACCTAGGCCTCACTCTAGGGCGTTGGTCCGACAGATCGAATAGTTAGGGCCTTAGAAGTGAACACCCGAAGCATAAAATACAATATAGATACAACAGTTTTTCGATCGTATAAAACGAATAATTGCATCCAATGCGAAAGTAATGGCCGTTTCTACGTTCCGGGCAACCTAGGCTCCGTTCTAGGGCGTTGCTCCACCAGATCGAATAGTTAGGGCCTTAGAAGTCAACGCACGAAGCATAAAATACAATAAAGATACAACAGTTTTTTATCGTATAAAACGAATAATTGCATCCAGTGTGAAATTAATGGCCATTTCTACGTTCCGGGCAACCTAGGCTTCACTCTAGGGCGTTGGTCCAACAGATCGAATAGTTAGGGCCTTAGAACTCAACGCCCGAGGCATAAAATACAAAACAAATACAACAGTTCTTCCATCGTATAGAACGAATAATTGCAGCCAGCGTGATGGTTATGGTCATTTCTACGTTCAGGGCAACCTAGGCTTCAATATAGGGAGTTGTTCCACCAGACCGATTAGCTACGGAGTTAGAAGTCAACGCCAGAAGCATAAAATACAATATAAATACAACAACTTTTCCATCGTATAAAATGAATAATTGCAAACAGTGTGAAAGTAATGGTCATTTCTACATTCCGTGCAACCTAGGCTGCACTCTAGGGCGTTGCTCCACCAGATCGAATAGTTAGGGCCTAAGACGTCAACGCCAGAAGCATAAAATACAATATAAATACAACAGTTTTTCCATCGTATAAAACGAATAATTGCATCCAGTGTGAATGCAATGGCCATTTCTACGTTCCGGGCAACCTAGGCGTCACTCTAGTGCGTTGCTCCAACAGATCGAATAGTTAGGGCCTTAGAAGTCAACGCCCGAAGCATAAAATACAATAAAGATACAACAGTTTTTCCATCGTATAACAGGAGTAATTGCAACCAGTGTGAAAGGGATGGTCATTTCTACGTTCCGGGCAATCTAGGCTTCACTCTATGGCGTTGTGCCACCAGATCAAATTGTTAGGGCCTTTGAAGTCAACGCCAGAAATATAGAATACGAAACAAATACAACAGTTTTTCCATCGGATAAAACGAATAAGTGCAGACGGTGTGAAAGTTATGGTCATTTCTATTTTCCGGGCAACCTAGGCTTCACTATAGGGCGTTGCTCCGCCACATCGAATAGCTACGGCCTTAGAAGCCAACGTCAGAAGCATAAAACGCAATATAAATACAACAGCTTTTCCAGCGTATAAATTGAATAATTGCTAACAGTGTGAAAGTAATGGCCATTTCTACGTTCCAGGCAACCTAGGCCTCACTCTAGGGCGTTGGTCCAACAGATCGAATAGTTAGGGCCTAAGAAGTCAACGCCAGAAGCATAAAATACAACATAAATACAGCTTTTCCAGCGTATAAATTGAATAATTGCATCCAGTGTGAAAGTAATGGCAATTTCTTCGTTCCGGGCAACCTAGGCTTCACTCTAGGGCGTTGCTCCAACAGATCGAATAGTTAGGGCCTTAGAAGTCAACGCCAGAAGCATAAAATACAATAAAGATACAACAGTTTTTCCATCGTATAACAGGAGTATTTGCAACCAGTGTGAAAGGGATGGTCATTTCTACGTTCCGGGTAACCTAGGCTTCACTCTATGGCGTTGTGCCACCATATCGAACTGTTAGGGCCTTAGAAGTCAACGCCAGAAGCATAAAATACAATAAAGATACAACAGTTTTTCCATCGTATAACAGGAATAATTCCAACCAGTGTGAATGTGATTGTCATTTCTACGTACCGGGCAAGCTAGTTTTCAATCTAGGGCGCTGATCCACCAGACCGAATAGTTAGGGCCTAAGAAGTCAAAGCCAGAAGCATAAAATACAATATAAATACAACAGTTTTTTTATCGTATAAAACGAATAATTGCATCCAGTGTGAAAGTAACGGCCATTTCTACGTTCCGGGCAACCTAGGCCTCACTCTAGGGCGTTGGTCCAACAGATCGAATAGTTAGGGCCTTAGAAGTGAACGCCCGAAGCATAAAATACAATATAGATACAACAGTTTTTCGATCGTATAAAACGAATAATTGCATCCAATGCGAAAGTAATGGCCGTTTCTACGTTCCGGGCAACCTAGGCTTCGCTCTAGGGCGTTGCTCCACCAGATCGAATAGTTAGGGCCTTAGAAGTCAACGCCCGAAGCATAAAATACAATAAGGATACAACAGTTTTTCCATTGTATAACAGGAGTATTTGCAACCAGTGTGAAAGGGATGGTCATTTCTACGTTCCGGGCAACCTAGGCATCACTCTATGGCGTTGTGCCACTAGATCGAATTGTTTGGGCCTTTGAAGTCAAGGCCAGAAATATAAAATACAAAACAAATACAACAGTTTTTCCATCGTATAAAACGAATAATTGCAAACAGTGTGAAAGTTATGGTCATTTCTACGTTCCGGGCAACCTAGGCTTCACTCTATGGCGTTGTGCCACCAGATCGAATTGTTAGGGCCTTTGAAGTCAAGGCCAGAAATATAAAATACAAAACAAATACAACAGTTTTTCCACGTATAAAACGAATAATTGCAGCCAGTGTGAAAGTAATGATCACTTCTACGTTCCGTGCAAACTTGGCTCCACTCTAGGGAGTTGCTCCACCAGATCGAATAGTTAGGGCCTTAGAAGTCAACGCACGAAGCATAAAATACAATAAAGATACAACAGTTTTTCCATCGTATAGCTGGAATAATTCCAACCAGTGTGAATGTGATAGTCATTTCTACGTACCGGGCAAGCTAGGTTTCAATCTAGGGCGCTGATCCACCAGACCGAATAGTTAGGGCCTAAGAAGTCAACGCCAGAAGCATAAAATACAATATAAATACAACAGTTTTTTTATCGTATAAAACGAATAATTGCATCCAGTGTGAAAGTAACGGCCATTTCTACGTTCCGGGCAACCTAGGCCTCACTCTAGGGCGTTGGTCCAACAGATCGAATAGTTAGGGCCTTAGAAGTGAACACCCGAAGCATAAAATACAATATAGATACAACAGTTTTTCGATCGTATAAAACGAATAATTGCATCCAATGCGAAAGTAATGGCCGTTTCTACGTTCCGGGCAACCTAGGCTTCGTTCTAGGGCGTTGCTCCACCAGATCGAATAGTTAGGGCCTTAGAAGTCAACGCCCGAAGCATAAAATACAATAAAGATACAACAGTTTTTCCATTGTATAACAGGAGTATTTGCAACCAGTGTGAAAGGGATGGTCATTTCTACGTTCCGGGCAACCTAGGCATCACTCTATGGCGTTGTGCCACTAGATCGAATTGTTTGGGCCTTTGAAGTCAAGGCCAGAAATATAAAATACAAAACAAATACAACAGTTTTTCCATCGTATAAAACGAATAATTGCAAACAGTGTGAAAGTTATGGTCATTTCAACGTTCCGGGCAACCTAGGCTTTACTCTAGGGCGTTGCTCCAACAGATCGAATAGTTACGGCCTTAGAAGTCAACGCCCGAAGCATAAAATACAAAACAAATACAACAGTTCTTCCATCGTATAGAACGAATAATTGCAGCCAGCGTGATGGTTATGGTCATTTCTACGTTCAGGGCAACCTAGGCTTCAATATAGGGAGTTGTTCCACCAGACCGAATAGCTACGGAGTTAGAAGTCAACGCCACAAGCATAAAATACAGTATAAATACAACAACTTTTCGATCGTATAAAATGAATAATTGCAAACAGTGTGAAAGTAATGGTCATTTCTACATTCCGTGCAACCTAGGCTCCACTCTAGGGCGTTGCTCCACCAGATCGAATAGTTAGGGCCTAAGACGTCAACGCCAGAAGCATAAAATACAATAAAGATACAACAGTTTTTCCATCGTATAACAGGAGTAATTGCAACCAGTGTGAAAGGGATGGTCATTTCTAAGTTCCGGGCAACCTAGGCTTCACTCTGTGGCGTTGTGCCACCAGATCGAATTGTTAGCGCCTTTGAAGTCAACGTCAGAAATATAATATACAAAACAAATACAACAGTTTTTCCATCGTATAAAACGAATAATTGCAAACAGTGTGAAAGTCATGGTCATTTCTATTTTCCGGGCAGCCTAGGCTTCACTATAGGGCGTTGCTCCACCACATCGAATAGCTACGGCCTTAGAAGCCAACGTCAGAAGCATAAAATACAATATAAATACAGCTTTTCCAGCGTATAAATTGAATAATTGCATCCAGTGTGAAAGTAATGGCCATTTCTACGTTCCGGGCAACCTAGGCTTTACTCTAGGGCGTTGCTCCAACAGATCGAATAGTTACGGCCTTAGAAGTCAACGCCCGAAGCATAAAATACAAAACAAATACAACAGTTCTTCCATCGTATAGAACAAATAATTGCACCCAGCGTGATGGTTATGGTCATTTCTACGTTCCGGGCAACCTAGGCTTCAATATAGGGAGTTGTTCCACCAGACCGAATAGCTACGGAGTTAGAAGTCAACGCCAGAAGCATAAAATACAATATAAATACAACAACTTTTCCATCGTATGAAATGAATAATTGCAAACAGTGTGAAAGTAATGGTCATTTCTACATTCCGTGAAACCTAGGCTCCACTCTAGGGCGTTGCTCCACCAGATCGAATAGTTAGGGCTTTAGAAGACAGCGCCGGAAGCATAAAATACAATATAGATACAACAGTTTTTCCAACGTATAAAACGAATAATTGCATCCAATTTGAAAGTAATGGCCATTTCTACGTTCCGGGCAACCTAGGCTTCGCTCTAGGGCGTTGCTCCACCAGATCGAATAGTTAGGGCCTTAGAAGTCAACGCCCGAAGCATAAAATACAATAAAGATACAACAGTTTTTCCATCGTATAACAGGAGTATTTGCAACCAGTGTGAAAGGGATGGTCATTTCTACGTTCCAGGCAACCTAGGCTTCACTCTATGGCGTTGTTCCACCATATCGAACTGTTAGGGCCTTTGAAGTCAACGCCAGAAATATAGAATACGAAACAAATACAACAGTTTTTCCATCGTATAAAACGAATAAGTGCATACAGTGTGAAAGTTATGGTCATTTCTATTTTCCGGGCAACCTAGGCTTCACTATAGGGCGTTGCTCCACCACATCGAATAGCTACGGCCTTAGAAGCCAACGTCAGAAGCATAAAACGCAATATAAATACAACAGCTTTTCCAGCGTATAAATTGAATAATTGCAAACAGTGTGAAAGTAACGTTCAGTTCTACGTTCCGGGCAACTTAGTCTTTACTCTAGGGCGTTGCTCCACCAGATCGAATAGTTAGGGCTTTAGAAGTCAGCGCCGGAAGCATAAAATACAATATAGATACAACAGTTTTTCCATCGTATAAAACGAATAATTGCATCCAATGCGAAAGTAATGGCCATTTCTACGTTCCGGGCAACCTAGGCTTCGCTCTAGGGCGTTGCTGCACCAGATCGAATAGTTAGGGCCTTAGAAGTCAGCGCCCGAAACATAAAATGCAAAATAAGTAGAACAGTTTTTCCATCGTATAAAACGAATAATTGCAGCCAGTGTGAAAGTAGTGATCACTTCTACGTTCCGTGCAAACTTGGCTCCACTCTAGGGAGTTGCTCCACCAGATCGAATAGTTAGGGCCTTAGAAGTCAACGCACGAAGCATAAAATACAATAAAGATACAACAGTTTTTCCATCGTATAGCTGGAATAATTCCAACGAGTGTGAATGTGATAGTCATTTCTACGTTCCGCGCAAGCTAGGTTTCAATCTAGGGCGCTGATCCACCAGACCGAATAGTTAGGGCCTAAGAAGTCAACGCCAGAAGCATAAAATACAATATAAATACAACAGTTTTTTTATCGTATAAAACGAATAATTGCATCCAGTGTGAAAGTAACGGCCATTTCTACGTTCCGGGCAACCTAGGCCTCACTCTAGGGCGTTGGTCCAACAGATCGAATAGTTAGGGCCTTAGAAGTGAACGCCCGAAGCATAAAATACAATATAGATACAACAGTTTTTCGATCGTATAAAACGAATAATTGCAGCCAGCGTGATGGTTATGGTCATTTCTACGTTCAGGGCAACCTAGGCTTCAATATAGGGAGTTGTTCCACCAGACCGATTAGCTACGGAGTTAGAAGTCAACGCCAGAAGCATAAAATACAATATAAATACAACAACTTTTCCATCGTATAAAATGAATAATTGCAAACAGTGTGAAAGTAATGGTCATTTCTACATTCCGTGCAACCTAGGCTGCACTCTAGGGCGTTGCTCCACCAGATCGAATAGTTAGGGCCTAAGACGTCAACGCCAGAAGCATAAAATACAATATAAATACAACAGTTTTTCCATCGTATAAAACGAATAATTGCATCCAGTGTGAATGCAATGGCCATTTCTACGTTCCGGGCAACCTAGGCGTCACTCTAGTGCGTTGCTCCAACAGATCGAATAGTTAGGGCCTTAGAAGTCAACGCCCGAAGCATAAAATACAATAAAGATACAACAGTTTTTCCATCGTATAACAGGAGTAATTGCAACCAGTGTGAAAGGGATGGTCATTTCTACGTTCCGGGCAATCTAGGCTTCACTCTATGGCGTTGTGCCACCAGATCAAATTGTTAGGGCCTTTGAAGTCAACGCCAGAAATATAGAATACGAAACAAATACAACAGTTTTTCCATCGGATAAAACGAATAATTGCAGCCAGCGTGATGGTTATGGTCATTTCTACGTTCCGGGCAACCTAGGCTTCAATATAGGGAGTTGTTCCACCAGACCGAATAGCTACGGAGTTAGAAGTCAACGCCAGAAACATAAAATACAATATAAATAAAACAGTTTTTCCATCGTATAAAATGAATAATTGCAAACAATGTGAAAGTAACGGTCATTCCTACGTTCCGGGCAACCCAGGCTTCACTCTAGGGCATTGCTCCACCAGATCGAATAGTTAGGGCCTAAGAAGTCAACGCCAGAAGCATAAAATACAATATAAATACAACAGCATTTCCACTGTATGAAATGAATATTTGCAAACAGTGTGAAGGTGATGGTCATTTCTACGTTCCGGGCAACCTAGGCTTCACTCTATGGCGTTGCTCCACCACGTCGAACAGCTACGACCTTAGGAGACAACGCCTGAAGCATAAAATGCAATAAAAATACAACAGTTTTTCCATCGTATAAAACGAATAAATGCAACCAGTGTGAAAGTAATGGTCATTTCTACGTTCCGGACATCCTAGACTTAACTCTGAGGCATTGCTCCACCAGATCGAACAGATAGGGCCTTAGAAGTTAACGCCAGAAGCATAAAGTACATTAAAAGTCCAACGGTTTTTCCATCGTATAACAGGAATGATTGCAAACACTGTGAAGGTAATGGTCATTTTTACGCTCCGGTCAGCCTAGGCTTCACTCTAGGGCGTTGCTCCCCCAGATCGAATAGTTAGGGCCTTGGAAGTCAGCGCCCGAAGCATAAAACACAATTTAAATACAACAGATTTTCCATCGTATAAAACGAATAGATGCAACCAGTGTGAAAGTAATGGTCGTTTCTGCGTTCCGGGCATCCTAGGCCTCACTCTAGGGCGTTGGTCCAACAGATCGAATAGTTAGGGCCTTAGAAGTGAACGCCCGAAGCATAAAATACAATAAAAATACAACGGTTTTTCCATCGTATAACAGGAATATTTGCAACCAGTGTGAAAGTGATGGTCATTTCTACATTCCGGGCAACCTACTCTTCAGTCTAGGGCGTTGATCCACCAGATCGAATAGTTAGGTCCTATGAAGTCAAAGCCAGAAGCATAAAATACAATAAAAATACAACAGTTGTAGCATCGTATAACAGGAGTGATTGCAAACAATGTGAAAGTAACGGTCATTCCTACGTTCCGGGCAACCCAGGCTTCGCTCTAGGGCGTTGCTACACCAGATCGAATAGTTACCGCCTTAGAAGTCAACGCCAGAAGCATAAAATACAATATAAATAAAACGGTTGTTCCATCGTATAAAATAAATAATTGCAACCAGTGTGAATGTTATGGTCATTTCTACGTTCCAGGCAACCTAGGCTTCACTCTATGGCGTTGCTCCACCACGTCGAACAGCTACGACCTTAGAAGACAACGCCTGAAGCATAAAATGCAATAAAAATACAACAGTTTTTCCATCGTATAAAACGAATAAATGCAACCAGTTTGAAAGTAATGGTCATTTCTACGTTCCGGGCATCCTAGACTTAACTCTGAGGCATTGCTCCACCAGATCGAACAGATAGGGCCTCAGAAGTTAACGCCAGAAGCATAAAGTACATTAAAAGTCCAACAGTTTTTCCATCGTATAACAGGAATGATTGCAAACACTGTGAAGGTAATGGTCATTTTTACGCTCCGGTCAGCGTAGGCTTCACTCTAGGGCGTTGCTCCCCCAGATCGAATAGTTAGGGCCTTGGAAGTCAGCGCCCGAAGCATAAAACACAATTTAAATACAACAGTTTTTCCATCGTATAAAACGAATAGATGCAACCAGTGTGAAAGTAATGGTCATTTCTACGTTCCGGGCATCCTAGGCTTCACTATAGGGCGTTGCTACACCAGATCGAATAGTTACGGCCTTAGAAGTCAACGCCTGAAGCATAAAATACAATAAAAATACAACAGTTTTTCCATCGTATAACAGGAATAATTGCAACCAGTGTGAAAGTGATGGTCATTTCTACATTCCGGGCAACCTACTCTTCAGTCTAGGGCGTTGATCCACCAGAGCGAATAGTTAGGGCCTAAGAAGTCAACGCCAGAAGCATAAAATACAATAAAAATACAACAGTTTTAGCATCGTATAACTGGAGTGATTGCAAAGAATGTGAAAGTAACGGTCATTCCTACGTTCCGGGCAACCCAGGCTTCACTATAGGGCGTTGATCCACCACATCGAATAGCTACGGCCTTAGCAGCCAACGTCAGAGGCATAAAATACAATATAAATACAACAGCTTTTCCATCGTATAAATTGAACAATTGCAAACAGTGTGAAAGTAACGTTCATTTCTACGTTCCGGGCAACTTAGGCTTGACCCTAGAGCGTTGCTCCACCAGATCGAATAGATAGGGCTTTAGAAGTCAATGCCAGAAGCATAAAATACAATATAAATACAACAGTTTTTCCATCGTATAGAACGCATAATTGCATCCAATGTGAACGTAATGGCCACTTCTACGTTCCGGGCAACCTAGGCTTCACTCTAGGGCGTTGCTCAACCAGATCGAATAGCTAGGGCCTTAGAAGTCACAGCTCGAAGCATAAAGTACAATAAAGATACAACAGTTTTTCAATCGCATAACAGGAGTAATTGCAGCCAGCGTGAAGGTTATGGTCATTTCTACGTTCAGGGTAATCTAGGCTTCACTCTAGGGCGTTGCTCCACCAGATCGAATACCTAGGGACTTAGAAGTCAACGCCAGAAGCATAAAATACACTAAAAATACAACAGTTTTTCCTTCGTATAAAACGAATAATTGCATCCAGTGTGAAAGGTATGGTCATTTCTACGTTCCGGGCAACCTAGGCTTCACTCTAGGCCGTTGCTCCACCAGGTCGAATAGCTCCAGCCTGAGAAGTTAACGCCTAAAGCATAAAATACAAAAAAATACAACGGTTTTTCCATCAAATAACAGGAATAATTGCAACAAGTATGAAGGTAATAGTCATTTCTACGTTCCGGGCAACCTAGGCTTTACTCTAGGGCGTTGTTCAACCAGATCGGCAAGTCAGGGCATAAGGAGTCAACGCCAGAAGCCTAAAATACTATCTAAATACAACAGCTTTTCCATCGTATAAAACGAATAATTGCAAACATTGTGAAAGTACCGGTCATTTCTACGTTCCGGGCATCATCTGCTTCACTCTAGGGCGTTGCTGCACCAGATCGAATTGTTAGGGACTAAGAATTCAACGCCAGAAGCATAAAATACAATAAAAATACAACAGTCCTTCCATCGTATAACAGGAATAATTGCAACCAGCGTGAAAGTTATGGTCATTTCTACGTTCCGGGCTACCTAGGCTACACTCTAGGGCGTTCCTACACCAGATCGAATAGTTGCGGCCTTAGAAGTCGACGCCAGAAGCATAAAATACAACATAGGTACAACAGTTTTTCCATCGTATAGCAGGAATAATTGCAACCAATGTGAAAGTAATGGTCATTTCTACGTTCCGGGCAACCTAGGCTTCACTCTAGGGCGTTGCTCCACCACAACAAATCGATACGGCCTTAGAAGTCAACGCCAGAATCATAAAATACTATATAATAAAACTGTTTTTCCATCGTATAAAATGAATAATTGCAAACAATGTGAAAGTAACGGTCATTCCTACGTTCCGGGCAACCCAGGCTTCACTCTAGGGCATTGCTCCACCAGGTCGAATAGCTACGACCTTAGAAGACAACGCTTGAGGCATAAAATACAATAAAAATACATCAGCTTTTCCATCGTATAACAGGAATAATTGCAACCAGTGTGAATGTTATGGTCATTTCTACGTTCCTTGCAACCTAGGCTTCACTCTAGGGCGTTGCTCCACCAGATGGTGTAGTTGCGGCCTTAGAAGTCAACGCCAGAAGCATAAAATACAATATAAATACAGCAGTTTTTCCGTCGTATAAAATGAATAATTGCAAACGATGTGATAATAACGGTCATTCCTACGTTCCGTTCAACCCAGGCCTCAGTCTAGGGCATTCCTCCACCAGATAGAATAGATAGGGCCTAAGAAGTCAACGCCAGAAGCATAAAATACAATATAAATACAACAGCTTTTCCACGGTATAAAATGAATATTTGCAAACAGTGTGAAAGTAATGGTCATTTCTACGTTCCGGACAACCTAGGCTTCACTCTAGGGCGCTGCCCGACCACGTCGAATAGATACGACCTTAGAAGACAACGCCTGAAACATAAAATACAATAAAAATACAACAGTTTTTCCATCGTATAACAGGAATAATTGCAACCAGCGCGAAAGTTATGGTCATTTCTACGTTTCGGTCATCCTAGGCTTCACTCTAGGGCGTTGCTCCACCACATCGAATAGATACGGCCTTAGAAGTCAACGCCAGAAGCATAAAATACAATATAAATAGAATAGTTTTTCCATCGTATAAAATGAATAATTGCAAACAATGTGAAAGTAACGGTCATTCCTACGCTCCAGGCAACCCAGGCTTCACTCTAGGGCATTGCTCCACCAGATCGAATAGTTACGGCCTTAGAAGTTAACGCGAGAAGCATAAAATACAATATAAGTACAACAATTTTTCAATCGTATAGCAGGAATAATTGCAACCAATGTGAAAGTAATGGTCATTTCTACGTTCCGGGCAACCTAGGCTTCACTCAAGGGCGTTGCTCCACCAGATGTAATAGTTAGTGCCTTAGAAGTCAACGCCAGAAGCATAAAAAACAATATAAATACAACAGTTTTTCCATTGCATAGCATGGATAATTGCAACCAGTGTGAAAGTAATGATCATTTCGGCATTTCGGGCACCCTAGACTTATCTCTGAGGCACTCCTCCACCAGATCGAATAGTTAGGGCCTAAGAAGTCAACGCCGGAAGCATAAAATACAATATAAATACAACAGCTTTTCCATCGTATAAAAGGAATAACTGCAACCAGTGTGAATGTTATGGTCATTTCTACGTTCCTTGCAACCTAGGCTTCACTCTAGGGTGTTGCTCCACCAGATGGTGTAGTTAGGGCCTAAGAAGCCAACGCCAGAAGCATAAAATAAAATAAAAATACAACAGTGTTTCAATCGTATAACAGGAATAATTGCAACAAGTGTGAAGGTAATGGCCATTTCTACGTTCCGGGCAACCTATGCTTCACTCTAGTGTTTTGCTCAACCAGATCAGATAGATAGGGCCTTAGAAGCCAACGACAGAAGCATAAAATAAAATAAAAATACAACGGTTTTTCCACCGTATAAGAGGAATAATTGCAACCAGTGTGAGGGTAATGGTCATTTCGACGTTCCGGGCAACCTAGGCTTCACTCTTGGGTGCTGCTCCACCACACCGAATAGCTACAGCCTTAGAAGTACACGCCAGAAGTAGAAAATACGATATAAATACAACAGTTCTTCCATCGTATAAAATGAATAATTGCAAACAGTGAAAAGTTAATGGTCATTTCTACGTTCCGGGCAACGCAGGCTTCACTCTGGAGCGTTGGTCCACCAGATCCAATAGTTAGGTCCTATGAAGCCAACGCCAGTAGCATCAAATACAAAATATATACAACAGTTTTTCCATCGTATAAAACGAATAATTGCAACCTGTGTGAAAGTAATGGTCATTTCTACGTTCCGGGCAACCTAGGTTTCACTCTAGGGAGTTGCTCCACCACATCGAATAGCTACGGCCTTAGAAGTCAACGCCAGATGCGTAAAATACAATATAAGTACAACAGTTTTTCCATTGCATAGCATGGATAATTGCAACCAGTGTGAAAGTAATGATCATTTCGGCATTTCGGGCACCCTAGACTTATCTCTGAGGCACTCCTCCACCAGATCGAATAGTTAGGGCCTAAGAAGTCAACGCCGGAAGCATAAAATACAATATAAATACAACAGCTTTTCCATCGTATAAAAGGAATAACTGCAACCAGTGTGAATGTTATGGTCATTTCTACGTTCCGGGCAACCTAGGCTTCAGTATAGGGCGTTGCTCCACCAGATCGAAAAGGCACGACCTTAGAGGTCAAAGCCAGAAGCAGAAAATACAATAAAAATGCAACAGTTTTTCCATCGTATAGCATGACTAATTGCAAGCAGTGCGAAAGTAATGATCATTTCGGCGTTCCGGGCATCCTAGGCTTAACTCTGAGGCGTTGCTACACCAGATCGAAGAGCTTGGGCCTTAGAGGTCAACGCCAGAAGCATAAACTACAAAATAAATAAAACAGTGTTTCCATCGTATAAAACGAATAATTGCAACCTGTGTGAAGGTTATGGACATATCTACCTTCCGGCAACCTAGGCTTCACTGTAGGGTGTTGCTCCACCGGATCGAATAGGTAGGGCCATAGAAGTCAACGCCCGAAGCATAAAATACAATATAAATATAACAGTTTTTCCATCGTATAAAACGAATAATAGCAACCAGTGTGAAAGTTATAGTCATTTCTACGTTCCGGGCAACCTATGCTTCACACAAGTTCGTTGGTGCTCCAGATCGAATAGCAAGGGCATTACAAGTCAACGCCAGACGCATAAAATACAATAAAAATACAACAGTTTTTCCATCGTAGAACAGAAATAATTGCAACCAGTGTGATAGTGGTGGTCATTTCTACGTTCTGGGCAACCTGGGCTTCACTCTAGGTCGTTGGACCACCAGACCGAATACATAGGGCCTTAGAAGTCAACGCTAGAAGCATAAAACACAATATAAATACAATAGTTTTTCCATCGTATAACAGGAATAATTGCAACCAGTGTGAAAGATATGGTCATTTCTACGTTCCGGGCAACCTAGGCTTCACTCTGGGGCGTTGCTCCACCAGATCGAATAGTTAGCACCTTAGGAGTCAACGCCTGAAGCATAAAATACAAAAAAATACAACAGTATTTCCATTGTATGACAGGAATAATTGCATCAATTGTGAAGGTAATGGTCATTTCTACGTTCCGGGCAACCTAGGCTTCACTCTAGGGCGTTGCTCCACCAGATCGAATAGTTAGCGCGTTAGAAGTCAACGCCAGAAGCATAAAATACAATATAAATACAACAGCTTTTCCATCGTATAACAGGAATAATAGCAACCAGTGTAAAAGATATGGACATTTCTACGTTCCGCGCAACCTAGGGTTCACTCTAGGGCGTTGGTACACCAGATCCAATAGTTAGGGCCTAACAAGACAACGCCAGAAGCACAGTAAACAAAATAAATACAACAGTTTTTCCATCTTATGAAACGAATAATTGCAACCAGTGTGAAGGTGATGGTCATTACTACGTTCCGGGCAACCTAGGCTTCACTCTAGGGCGTTGATCCACCAGATCGAATAGTTAGTGCCTAAGAAGTCAACGCCAGAAGCATAAAATACAATATAAATATAACAGTTTTTCCATCGTATAAAACGAATAATAGCAACCAGTGTGAAAGTTATAGTCATTTCTACGTTCCGGGCAACCTAGGCTTCACTCTAGGGCGTTGCTCCTCCAGATCGAATAGTTAGGGCCTAAGAAGTCAACGCTAGAAGCACCAAATACAAAATAAATACAACAGTTTTTCCATCGTATAGCATGAATAATTGCAACCAGTGTGAATGTAATGATCATTTTGGCGTTTCGGGCATCCTAGAACTAACTCTGAGGCATTGCTCCACCAGATCGAATAGTTAGCGCCTTACAAGTCAACGCCAGAAGCATAAAACACAATATAAATACAACAGCTTTTCCATCGTATAACAGGAATAATTGCAACCAGTGTCTAAGTAATGGTCATTTCTACGTTCCGGGCAACCTAGGCTTCACTCTAGGGCGTTGATCCACCAGATCGAATAGTTGGGGCCTTAGAAGTCAACGCCAGAAGCATAAAATACAATATGAATATAACAGCTTTTCCATCGTATAAAACGAATAATTGCATCCAGTGTGAAAGGAATGGTCATTTCTACGTTCCGGGCAACCTAGGGTTCACTCTAGGGCGCAGGTCCACCAGATCCAATAGTTAGGGCCTAACAAGTCAACGCCACAAGCACCGTATACAAAATAAATACAACAGTTTTTCCATCGTATAAAACGAATAATTGCAACCAGTGTGAAAGTAATGGTCATTTCTACATTCCGGGCAACCTAGGCCTCACTCTAGGGAGTTGCTCCACCACATCGAATAGCTACGGCCTTAGAAGTCAACGGCAGAAGCGTAAAATACAACATAAATACAACAGTTTTTCCATTGTATAGCATGGATAATTGCAACCAATGTGAAAGTAATGATCATTTCGGCGTTTGGGGCATCCTAGACTTAACTCTGAGGCACTGCTCCACCAGATCGAATAGCTAGGGCCTAAGAAGTCAACGCCGGAAGCATAAAATACAATATAAATACAACAGTTTTTCCATCATATAAAAGGAATAACTGCAACCAGTGTGTATTTTATGGTCATTTCTACGTTCCGGGCAACCTAGGCTTCAATATAGGGCGTTGCTCCACCAGATCGAAAAGGTACGACCTTAGAGGTCAAAGCCAGAAGCAGAAAATGTAATAAAAATGCAACAGTTTTTCCATCGTATAGCATGACTAATTGCAAGCAGTGCGAAAGTAATGATCATTTCGACGTTTCGGGCATCCTAGACTTAACTCTGAGGCGTTGCTCCACCAGATCGAAGAGCTTGGGCCTTAGATGTCAACGCCAGAAGCATAAACTACAAAATAAATAAAACAGTGTTTCCATCGTATAAAACGAATAATTGCAACCTGTGTGAAGATTATGGCCATATCTACCTTCCGGGCAACCTAGGCTACACTGTAGGGTGTTGCTCCACCAGATGGAATAGGTATGGCCATAGAAGTCAACGCCCGAAGCATAAAATACAATAAATATACAAGAGCTTTTCCATCGTATAAAAGGAATAATTGCAACCAGTGTGAAGGTGATGGTCACTACTACGTTCCGGGCAACCTAGGCTTCACTCGAGGGCGTTGATCCATCAGATCGAATAGTTAGGGCCTAAGAAGTCAACGCCAGAGGCATAAAATACAATATAAATATAACAGTTTTTCCATCGTATAAAACGAATAATAGCAACCAGGGTGAAAGTTATGGTCATTTCTACGTTCCGGGCAACCTTGGCTTCACTGTATGGCGTTGCTCCAACACACCGAATAGCTACGGCCTTAGACGTCAACGCCTGAAACATAAGATACAACAAAAATACAACAGCTTTTCCATTGTATTAAACGAATAATTGCAACCAGTGTGAAAGTAGTGGTCATTTCTACGTTCCGGGCAACATAGGCTTCACCCTTGTACGTTGCTCCACCAGATCGAATACATAGGGCCATAGAAGTCAACGCCAGAAGCATAAAACACAATATAAATACAACAGTTTGTCCATCGTATAACAGGAGTAATTGAAACCAGTGTGAAAGATATGGTCATTTCTACGTTGCGTGCAGCCTGGGCTTCACTCTAGGGCGTTGGACCACCAGATCGAATACACAGGGCCTTAGAAGTCAACGCCAGAAGCATAAAACACGATATAAATACAGCAGTTTTTCCATCGCAGAAAACGAATAATTGCAACCAGTGTGAAAGTAATGGTCATTTCTACGTTCCGGGCAACCTAGGCTTCACTCTAGGGAGTTGCTCCACCACATCGAATTGCTACGGCCTTAGAAGTCAACGCCAGAAGCGTAAAATACGATAAAGATGCAACAGTTTTTCCATCGTATACCAGGAATAATTGCAAACATTGTGAAAGTAATGGCCATTTCTACTTTCCGGGCAACCTAGGCTTCACCCTAGGGCGTTGCTCCAACGGATTGAAATGTTAGGGCCTCAGAAGTCAACGCCAGATGCATAAAATATAATAAAAATACAACAGTTTTTCCATCGTACAACAGGAATAATTGCAACCTGTTTGATAGTGATGGTCATTTCTACGTTCCCGGCAACCTAGGCTTCACTCTTGGGCGTTGCTCCACCAGATCGTATAGTTTACGCCTTAGAAGTCAATGACAGAAGCATAAAATACAATATAAGTACAGCAGCTTTTCCATCGTATAAAACGAATAATTGCAACCAGTGTGAAAGTAATGGTCATTTCTACGTTCCCGGCAACCTAGGCTTCACTCTAGGGAGTTGCTCCACCACATCGAATAGCTACGGCTTTAGAAGTCAACGCCAGAAGCGGAAAATACAATATAAGTACAACAGTTTCTCGATCGTATAAAATGAATAATTGCAAACAGTGTGAAAGTAACGGTCATTTCTACGTTCCGGGCAACCTATGCTTCACACCAGTTCGTTGCTCCTCCAGATCGAATAGCAAGGGCATTACAAGTCAACGCCAGACGCATAAAATACGATATAAATACAACAGCTTTTCCATCGTATAAAACGAATAATTGCAACCAGTGTGAAAGGAATGGTCATTTCTACGTTCCGGGCAACCTAGGGTTCACTCTAGGGCGCTGGTCCACCAGATCCAATAATTAGGGCCTAACAAGTCAACGCCAGAAGCACCGTATACAAAATAACTACAACAGTTTTTCCATGGTATAAAACCAATAATTGCAACCAGTGTGAATGTAATGGGCATTTCTACGTTCCGGGCAACCGAGGCTTCACTCTAGGGAGTTTCTCCACCAGATCGAATAGTTAGCGCCTTAGAAGTCAACGCCAGAAGCGTAAAATACAATATAAGTACAACAGTTTTTCGATCGTATCAAATGAATAATTGGAAACATTGTGAAAGTAACGGTCATTTCTACGTTCCGGGCAACCTATGCTTCACACTAGTTCGTTGCTCCTCCAGATCTAATAGCAAGGGCATTACAAGTCAAAGCCAGACGCATAAAATACAATAAAAATACGACAGTTTTTCCATCGTATAACAGAAACAATTGCAACCAGAGCGAAGGTGATGGTCATTTCTACGTTCCGGGCAACCTAGGCTTCGCCCTAGGGCGTTGCTCCACCAGATCGAATAGTTAGCGCCTTAGAAGTCAACGACAGAAGCATAAAATACAATATAAATACAGCAGCTTTTCCATCGAATAACAGGAGTAATAGCAAACAGTGTGAAAGATATGGTCATTTCTACGTTCCGGGCAACCTAGGGTTCCCTCTAGGGCGTTGGTCCACCAGATAGAATACTTAGGGCCTTAGAAGTCAACGCCAGATGCATAAAATACAATCAAGATGCAACAGTTTTTCCATCGTATAACAGGAATAATTGCAACCAGTGTGAAGGTAATGGTATGTTCTACGTTCCGGGCATCCTAGGCTTAACTCTGAGGCATTCCTCCACCAGGTCGAATAGCTAGGGCCTTAGAAGTCAACGACAGTAGCATAAAATACAATAGATATCCAACAGTTTTTCCAACGTATTACAGGAATAATTGCAACCTGTGTGAAAGTAATGGCCATTTCTACGTTCCGTGCAACCTAGGCTTCACTCTAGGGCGTTGCTCCACCAGATCCAATAGTTAGGGCCTTAGGAAACAGCGACAGAAGCATAAAATGCAATAAAAATACCATAGTTTTTCCATCGTATAAAAGGAATAATTGCAACCAGTGTGAAGCTAATGGTCATTTCTACGTTCCGGGCAACCTAGGCTTCACTCTAGGGAGTTCGTCCACCAGATCCAATAGTTTGGGCCAAAGCAGTCAACGCCAGAAGCATCAAATACGATATAAATACAACAGTTTTTCCCTCGTATTACGGGAATAATTACAACCAGTGTGATAGTGATGGTCATTTCTACGTTCCGGGCAACCTATGCTTCTCACTAGTTCGTTGCTCCTCCAGATCGAATAGCAAGGGCATAAAAAATCAACGCCAGACGCATAAAATACAATAAAAATACAACAGTTTTTCCATCGTATAACAGGAATAATTGCAACCAGTGTGAAAGTGATGGTCATTTCTACGTTCCGGGAAACATAGGATTCACTCTTGGACGTTGCTCCACCAGATCGAATACATAGGGCCTTTGAAGTCAGTACCAGAAGCATAAAATACAATATAAGTAAAACTGTTTTTCCATCGTATAACATGAATAATTGCAACCAGTGTGAAAGATATGGTCATTTCCACGTTCCGGGCAACCTAGGGTTCCCTCTAGGGCGTTGGTCCACCAGACCCAATAGTTAGGGCCTATGAAGTCAACGCCAGAAGCACCATATACAAAATAAGTACAACAGTTTTTCCATCACATAAAACGAATAATTGCAACCAGTGTGAAAGTAATGGTCAATTCTACGTTTCAGGCAACCTAGACTTCACTCTAGTGAGTTGCCCCACCACATTGAATTGCTACGGCCTTAGAAGTCAACGCCAGAAGCGTAAAATACAATAAAGATGCAACAGTTTTTCCATCCTATACCAAGAATAACTGCAAATAGTGTGAAAGTACTTGTCATTTCTACGTTCCGGGTAACCTAGGCTTTACTCTAGGGCGTTGCTCCACCAGATCGAATAGCTAGGGACTTAGAATTCAACGCCAGGAGAATAAAATACAATACAAGTACTACAGTTTTTCCATCGTAGAAAATGAATAATTGCCACCAGTGTGAAAGTAATGGTCGCTTCTACGGTCCGGGCAACCTAGGCTTCACAGTATGCCATTGCTACACCAGGTCGAATAGCTAGGGCCACAGAAGTCGACGCCAGAAGCATAAAATACAATAAAAATCCTACAGTTTTTCCATCGTATAACAGGAATAATTGCAACGAGCGTGAATGTAATGGTTATTTCTACGTTACGGGCATCCTGGGCTTAACTCAGAGCCACTCCTCCACCAGATCGAATAGCTAGGGCCTTAGATGTCAACGCCAGAAGCAAAAAATACAATAAAAATCCAACCGATTTTCCATCGTATAACAGGAACTATTGCAACCAGAGTGAAGGTAATGGTCATTTCTAGATTTCGGGCAACATAGGCTTCACTCTAGGGCGTCGCCCCACCACATCGAATAGCTACGGCCTTTGAAGTCAACGCCAGAAGCATAAAATACAATATAAATACAACAGCTTTTCCATTGTATGACAGGAATAATAGCAACCTGTGTGAAAGATATGGTCATTTCTACGTTCCGGGCAATCTACGTTTCACTCTTGGGCGTTGGTCCACCAGATCTAATAGTTAGGGCCTAAGAAGCCAACGACAGAAGCATCAAATACAAAATAAATACAACAGATTTTCCAACGTATAAAACGAATAATTGCAACCAGTGTGAAAGTCATGGTCGTTTCTGCGTTCCGGGCAACCTAGGCTTCACTGTAGTGCATTGCTACACCAGGTCGAATAGCTAGGGCCTCAGAAGTCGACGCCAGAAGCATAAAATACAATAAAAATCCAACAGTTTTTCCATCGTATAACAGGAATAATTGCAACCAGTGTGAATGTAATGGTTATTTCTACGTTCCGGGCATCCTAGGCTTATCTCCGAGGCATTCCTCCACCAGATCGAATAGCTAGGGCCTTAGAAGTCAACGCCAGAAGCATAAAATACAATAAAAATCCAACCGTTATTCCATCGCATAACAGGAATAATTGCAACCAGTGTGAAAGTAATGGCCATTTCTACGTTCCGTGCAACCTAGGTTTCACTCTACGGCGTTGCTCCACTAGATCGAATAGTTATGGCCTTAGAAAACAATGACAGAAGCATAAAATGCAATAAAAATACAATAGTTTTTCCGTCGTATAAATGGAATAATTGCAACCAGTGTGAAGCTAATGGTCATTTATACGTTCCGGGCTACCTAGGCTTCACTCTAGGGCGTTGGTCCACCAGATCCAATAGTTAGGGCGTAAGAAGCCAACGCCAGTAGCATGAAATACAAAATAAATCCAACAGTTTTTCCATCGTATAAAACGGATAATTGCAACCAGTGTGAAAGTTATGGTCATTGCTACGTTCCCGGCACCCTAGGCTTCAGTCTAGGGCGTTGCTCCACCAGATCCAATAGCTAGGGACTTAGAATTCAACGCCAGAAGCATAAAATACAATAAAGATGCAACAGTTTTTCCATCGTTTAAAGTGAATAGTTGCAAACAGTGTGAAAGTAATGGTCATTTCTATGTTCCCGGCGACCTAGGCTTCACTCTAGGGAGTTGCCCCACCAGATCGAATAGCTAGGACCTTATAAGTCAATGACAGAACCATAAAATACAATATAAATACAGCAGCTTTTCCATCGTATAACAGGAATAAAAGCAAACAGTGTGAAACATATGGTCATTTCTACGTTCCGGGCAACCTAGGGTTCACTCTAGGGCGTTGGTCCACCAGATCCAATAGTTAGGGTCTAAGAAGTCAACGCCAGCAGCACCAAATACAAAATAAATACAACAGTTTTTCCATCATATAAAACGAATAATTGCAACCAGTGTGAAAGTAATGGTCATTTCTACGTTCCCGGCGACCTAGGCTTCACTCTAGTTAGTTGCCCCACCAGATCGAATAGCCAGGACCTTAGCAGTCCACGACAGAAGCATAAAATACAATAAAAATACAACAGTTTTTCCATCGTATAAAACGAATAATTGCAACCAGTGTGAAAGTAATGGTCATTTCTACGTTCCGGGCAACCTTGGCTTCACTCTATGGCGTTGCTCCACCACATCGAATAGCTACGGCCTTAGAAGTCAACGCCAGAAGCATCAAATACAAAATAAATCCAACAGTTTTTCCATCGTATAAAACGAATAATTGCAACCAGTGTGTTAGTAATGGTAATTTCTACGTTCCGGGCAACCTAGGCTTCACTGTAGGGCATTGCTACACCAGGTCGAATAGCTAGGGCCTTAGAAGTCAGCGCCAGTTAGCATAAAACACAATAAAAATCCTATAGTTTTTCCATCGTATAACAGGAATAATTGAAAGCAGAGTGAAAGTTATGGACATTTCTACGTTCCGGGCACCCTAGACTTAACACTGAGGCATTGCTCCACCAGATCGAATAGATAGGGCCTTAGAAGTCAACGCCAGAAGCATAAAGTACATTAAAAGTCCAACAGTTTTTCAATCGTATAATATGAATAATTGCAAACGGTGTGAAAGTAATGGTCATTTCTACGTTCCGTGCAACCTAGGCTTCACTCCAGGACGTTGCTCCGCCACATTGAATAGCTACTGCCTTAGAAGTCAACGCCAGAAGCATAAAATACAACACGAATAAAACAGTTTTTCAGTCGTATAATATGAATAATTGCAAACGGTGTGAAAGTAATGGTCATTTCTACGTTCCGGGTAACCTGGGCTTCACCCTAGGTCGTTGCGCCACCACATCGAATAGCTACGGCCTTTGAAGTCAACGCCAGAAGCATAAAATACAATATAAATACAACGGCTTTTCCATCGTATAACAGGAATGATAGCAACCTGTGTGAAAGATATGGTCATTTCTACGTTCCGGGCAATCTGCGTTTCACTCTTGGGCGTTGGTCCACCAGATCTTATAGTTAGGGCCTAAGAAGCCAACGACCGAAGCATCAAATACAGAATAAATGCAACAGTTTTTCCAACATATAAAACGAATAATTGCAACCAATGTGAAAGTAACGGTCATTTCTACGTTCCGGGCAACCTATGCTTCACTCTAGTTCGTTGCTCCTCCAGATCCACCAGCAAGGGCATTACAAGTCAACGCCAGACGCATAAAATACAATGAAAATACAACAGTTTTTCCATCGTATAACAGGAATAATTGCAACCAGTGTGAAAGTGATGGTCATTTCTACGTTCCGGGTAACGCAGGCTTCACTCTAGGGCGTTGCTCCACCAGATCGAATACATAGGGCCTTAGAAGTCAACGCCAGAAGCATAAAACACAATATAAATAAAATAGTTCTTCCATCGCATAATAGGAATAATTGAAACCAGTGTGAAAGATATGGTCATTTCTAAGCTCCGGGCAACCTAGGCTTCACTCTAGGACGTTGTACCACCAGATCGAATAGTTACGGCCTAAGAAGTTAACACCAGAAGAATAAAATACAATACAAGTACAACAGTTTTTCCATCGTATAAAATGAATAATTGCAAACATTGTGAAAGTAATGGCCATTTCTACGTTCCGGGCAACCTAGGCGTCACCCTAGGGCGAAGCTCCACCACATCTAATAGCTACGGCCTCAGAAGTCAACGCCATAACCATAAAATACAATATAAGTAAAACAGTTTTTCCATCGTATAAAATGAATAATTCCAAACAGTGCGAAAGTAACGGTCATTTCTACGTTCCGGGCAACCTATGCCTTACACTATTTCGTTGCTCATCCACATCTAATAGCTACGCCCTCAGAAGTCAACGCCATAACCATAAAATACAATATAAGTAAAACAGTTTTTCCATCGTATAAAGTGAATAATTGCAAACATTGTGAAAGTAATGGGCATTTCTACGTTCCGGGCAACCTAGTGTTCACTCTAGGGCGTGGGTCCACCAGATCCAATAGTTTAGGCCTATGAAGTCAACGCCAGATGCACCAAATACAAAATAAATACAACAGTTTTTCCATCGTATAAAATAAATAATTGCAACCAGTGTGAAAGTAATAGCCGCTTCTACGGTCCGGGCAACCTAGGCTTCACAGTATGGCATTGCTACACCAGGTCGAATAGCTAGGGCCACAGAAGTCGACGCCAGAAGCATAAAATACAATAAAAATCCTACAGTTTTTCCATCGTATAACAGGAATAATTGCAACGAGCGTGAATGTAATGGTTATTTCTACGTTCCGGGCATCCTGGGCTTAACTCAGAGCCATTCCTCCACCAGATCGAATAGCTAGGGCCTTAGATGTCAACGCCAGAAGCAAAAAATACAATAAAAGTCCAACCGATTTTCCATCGTATAACAGGAACTATTGCAACCAGAGTGAAGGTAATGGTCATTTCTAGATGTCGGGCAACATAGGCTTCACTCTAGGGCGTTGCCCCACCACATCGAATAGCTACGGCCTTTGAAGTCAACGCCAGAAGCATAAAATACAATATAAATACAACAGTTTTTCCATCGTATGACAGGAATAATAGCAACCTGTGTGAAAGATATGGTCATTTCTACGTTCCGGGCAATCTACGTTTCACTCTTGGGCGTTGGTCCACCAGATCCAATAGTTAGGGCCTAAGAAGCCAACGACAGAAGCATCAAATACAAAATAAATACAACAGATTTTCCAACGTATAAAACGAATAATTGCAACCAGTGTGAAAGTAATGGTCGTTTCTACGTTCCGGGCAACCTAGGCTTCACTGTAGTGCTTTGCTACACCAGGTCGAATAGCTAGAGCCTCAGAAGTCGACGCCAGAAGCATAAAATACAATAAAAATCCAACAGTTCTTCCATCGTATAACAGGAATAATTGCAACCAGTGTGAATGTAATGGTTATTTGTCCGTTCCGGGCATCCTAGGCTTATCTCCGAGGCATTCCTCCACCAGATCGAATAGCTAGGGCCTTAGAAGTCAACGCCAGAAGCATAAAATACAATATAAATCCAACAGTTTTTCCATCGTATAACAGGAATAATTGCAACCAGTGTGAATGTAATGGTTATTTCTACGTTCCGGGCATCCTAGGCTTATCTCCGAGGCATTCCTCCACCAGATCGAATAGCTAGGGCCTTAGAAGTCAACGCCAGAAGCATAAAATACAATAAAAATCCAACCGTTATTCCATCGCATAACAGGAATAATTGCAACCAGTGTGAAAGTAATGGCCATTTCTACGTTCCGTGCAACCTAGGTTTCACTCTACGGCGTTGCTCCACTAGATCGAATAGTTAGGGCCTTAGAAAACAATGACAGAAGCATAAAATGCAATAAAAATACAATAGTTTTTCCGTCGTATAAATGGAATAATTGCAACCAGTGTGAAGCTAATGGTCATTTATACGTTCCGGGCTACCTAGGCTTCACTCTAGGGCGTTGGTCCACCAGATCCAATAGTTAGGGTGTAAGAAGCCAACGCCAGTAGCATGAAATACAAAATAAATCCAACAGTTTTTCCATCGTATAAAACGAATAATTGCAACCAGTGTGAAAGTTATGGTCATTGGTACGTTCCCGGCAACCTAGGCTTCAGTCTAGGGCGTTGCTCCACCAGATCCAATAGCTAGGGACTTAGAATTCAACGCCAGAAGCATAAAATACTATGAATATACAACCGTTTTTCCATCCTATAACAGGAATAATTGCAACAAGTGTGAAGGTTATGGTATCTTCTACGTTCCGGGCAACCTAGGCTTCACTCTAGGGCGTTGCTCCACCAGATCGAATAATTAGGGCCTTAGAAGTCAACGCCAGAAGCATAAAATACAATAAAGATGCAACAGTTTTTCAATCGTATAACAGGAATAATTCCTACCAGTGTGAAGGTAATGGTATGTTCTAAGTTCCGGGCAACCTAGGCTCCACTCTAGGGCGGTTCTCCACCAGATCAAATAGTTAGGGCCTAAGAAGTCAACGCCAGAAGCATAAAATACAATATAAATACAACAGCTTTTCCATCGTATAAAACAAATAATTGCAACCAGTGTGAAAGTTATGGTCATTTCTACGTTCCGGGCAACATAGGCTTCACTCTACGGCGTTGCTCCACCAGGTCGAATAGTTAGGGCCTTAGAAGTCAACGCCAGAAGCATAAAATACAATATAAATACAACAGCTTTTCCATCGTATAAAACGAATAATTGCTACCAGTGTGAAAGTTATGGTCATTTCTACGTTCCGCGCAACCTGGGCTTTACTCTAGGGCGATGTTCCACCAGATGGAATAGTTAGGGCCTAAGAAGTCAACGCCAGAAGCATAAAATACGATATAAATACAACAGCTTTTCCATCGTATAAAACAAATAATTGCAACCAGTGTGAAAGTTATGGTCATTTCTACGTTCCGGGCAACATAGGCTTCACTCTACGGCGTTGCTCCACCAGGTCGAATAGTTAGGGCCTTAGAAGTCAACGCCAGAAGCATAAAATACAGTAAAGATGCAACAGTTTTTCCATCGTTTAAAGTGAATAGTTGCAAACAGTGTGAAAGTAATGGTCCTTTCTACGATACGAGCAACCTAGGCTTCACTCTAGGGCGTTGCTCCACCAGATCGAATAGCTAGGGACTTGGAGGTCAACGCCAAGAGCATAAAATATAATAAAAATACAACAGTGTTTCCATCGTATAACAGGAATAATTGCAACCAGTGTGAAAGTAATGGGCATTACTACGTTCCGGGTAACCTAGGCTTCACTCTAGGGCGATGGTCCACCAGATCGATTAGTGAGGGCCTAAGAAGTCAACGCCAGAAGCATAAAAAACTATAAAAAGACAACAGTCCTTCCATCATATAACAGGAATCATTGCAACCAGTGTGAAGGTAATGGTCTTTTCTACGTTCCGGGCAACCTAGGTTTCACACTAGGGCGGTGCTCCACCAGATCAAATAGTTAGGGCCTAAGGATACAACACCAGAAGCATAAAATACAATATAAACACAACAGCTTTTCATCGTACATAATGTATATTTGTAAACAGTGTGAAAGTAATGGCCATTTCTACGTTCCGGGCAAACTAGGCTTCACTCTAAGGCGTTGCTCCACCAGATCGAATAGTTAGGGACTTAGAATTCAACGCCAGAAGCATAAAATACAATAAAAATGCAACCGTTTTTCCATCGTATAACAGGAATAACTGCAACCAGTGTGAAGCTACTGGTCATTTCTAAGTTCCGGGGAACCTAGGCTTCACTCTAGTGCGTTGATCCACCAGGTCGGATAGTTAGGGCCTAAGAAGTCAACGCCAGAAGTATAAAATACTATAAAAATGCAACAGTTTTTCCATCGTATAGCATGAATAAATGCAACCAGTGTGACAGTAATGATCTTTTCAACGTTTCGGGCATCCCAGACATAACTCTGAGGCATTGCTCCACCAGATCGAATACGTAGGGCCTTAGAAGTCAACGCCAGAAGCATAAGGTACAGTAAAAATCCAACAGTTTGTCCATCGTATAACAGGAATAATTGTAAACAGTGTGAAAGTACTGGTCATTTCTACGTTCCGGGGAAACGAGGCTTCACTCTAGGGCGTTGATCCGCCAGATCGAATAGTTAGGGCCTAAGGAGTCAACGCCAGAAGCATAAAATACTATAAACATGCAACAGTTTTTCCATCACATAGCATGAACAATTGCAACCAGTGTGACAGTAATGATCATTCCAACGTTTCGGGCAACATACGCTTCACTCTTGGACGTTGCCCCACGAGATCGAATAGCTAGGACCTTAGAAGTCAACGCCAGAAACATAAAATACAATAAAAATACAACAGTTTCTCCATCGTATAGCATGAATAATTGCAACCAGTGTGAAAGTAAAGGTCATTTCCACGTTTCGACCAAGATAGGCTTCACTCTAGGGCGTTGCTCCACCAAATCGAATAGCTAGGGCCTTAGAAGTCAACGCCCGAATCATAAAATACAATAAAAATACAACTGCTTTTCCATCGTATAACAGGAATAATTGCAACCAGTGTGAAAATACTGTTCATTTCTACGTTCCGGGTAACCTAGGCTTCACTCTAGGGCGTTGGTCCACCAGATCTAATAGTCAGGGCCTAAGAAGTCAACGCCAGAAGCAGAAAATACGATATATATACAACAGTTTTTCCATGGTATAAAACGAATAATTGCAACCAGTGTGAAAGTAATGGCCATTTCTACGTTCCGGGCACCCTAGGCTTCGCCCAAGGGCGTTGCTCCACCAGATCGAATAGTTAGGGCCTAAGAAGTCAACGCCAGAAGCATAAAATACGATATAAATACAACAGGTTTTCCATCGTATAACAGGAATAATTGCAACCAGTGTGAAGGTAATGGTCATTTCTACGTTCCGGGCAATCTAGGCGTCACTCTAGGACGTTGCTCCACCACAGCTGATAGCTACGGCCTTAGAAGTCAACGCCAGAAGCATAACATACAGTAAAAATGCAACAGTTTTTCCGTCGTATAGAATGACTAATTGCAACCAGTGCGAAAGTAATGATCATTTCGACGTTTCGGGCATCCTAGGCTTAACTCTAGGGCGGTGCGCCACCAGATGAAATAGTTAGGGCCTAAGAAGTCAACGCCAGAAGCATAATATACAATATAAATACAACAGCCTTTCCATAGTATATAATGTATATTAGCAAACAGTGTGAATGTAATGGTCATTTCTACGTTCCGGGCAACCTAGGCTTCACTCTGGGGCGTTATTCCACTAGATCGCATAGTTAGGGCCTAAGAAGTCAACGCCAGAAGAATAAAATGCAATATAAGTACAACAGTTTTTCCATCGTATAATATGAATAATTGCAAACATTGTGAAAGTAATGGTCATTTCTACGTTTCGGGCAACCCAGGCGTCACTCTATGGCTTTGCTTCACCACAGCTAATCGCTACGGCCTTAGGACGCAACGCCAGAAGCATTAAATACAATAAAAATGCAACAGTCTTTACATCGTATAAAACGAATAATTGCAACCTGTGTGTAGGTTATGATCATATCTACGTTCCGGGCAACCTAGGCATCACTGTAGGGTGTTGCTCCACCACATCGAATAGGTAGGGCCATAGAAGTCAACGCCCGAAGCATAAAATACAATAAACATAAAACAGCCTTTCGATCGTATATAATGTATAATAGCAAACAGTGTGAAAGTAATAGTCATTTATACGTTCCGGGCAACCTAGGCTTCACTCTAGGGCGTTGCTCCACCAGATCGAATAGTTAGGACCGTGGAAGTCCAAGCCAGAAGCAGAAAATACAATATAAATATAACAGTTTTTCCATCGTATAAAATGAATAATTGCAAACATTGTAAAAGTAATGGTCATTTCTACGTTCCGGGCAACCTAGGCGTCACTCTAGGGCGCTGCTCCACCACATCTAATAGCTACGGCCTTAGAAGTCAACGCCAGAAGCATAAAATACGATATAAATACAACAGCTTTTCCATCGTATAAAATGAATAATTGCATCCAGTGTGAAAGATATGGTCATGACTACGTTGCTGGCAACCTAGGCTCCACCCTGGGGCGTTGCTCCACCAGATAGAACAGTTAGGGCCTTAGAAGTCAACGCCCGAAGCATAAAATACAATAAAAATACAACAGCTGTTCCGACGTATAAAACGAATATTTGCAATCAGTGTGAAAGAAATGGCCATTTCTACGTTCCTGGCACGCTAGACTCAACTGTGAGGCATAGCTCCACCAGTTCGAATAAATAGAGCCTTAGAAGTCAACGCCAGAAGCATAAAGTACTATAAAAATCCGACAGTTTTTCCATCGTCTAACAGGAATAATTGCAGCCAGTGTGAAAGTGATGCTCATTACTCCGATCCGGGAATCCCAGGTTTGACTCTAGGGTGTTGTTCCACCAGATCGAATAGTTAGGACCGTAGAAGTCAACGCCAGAAGCATAAAGTACAATAAAAATGCAACAGTTTCTCCATCGTATAACAGGTATAATTGCAACCAGTGTGAAAGTGATGGTCATTTCTACGTTCCGGGCAACCCAGGCTTCACTCTAGGGCGTTGTTCCACCAGATCGAATAGTTAGGGCCTAAGAAGTCAACGCTAGAAGCATAAAATACAATAAAAATGCAACAGTCTTTCCATCGTGTAAAACGAATAATTGCAACCAGTGTGAAAGTAATGGCCATTTCTACGTTCCGGGCACCCTAGGCTTCGCCCTAGGGCGTTGCTCCACCAGATCGAATAGCTAGGGACTTGGAGGTCAACGCCAAGAGCATAAAATATAATAAAAATACAACAGTGTTTCCATCGTATAACAGGAATAATTGCAACCAGTGTGAAAGTAATGGGCATTACTACGTTCCGGGTAACCTAGGCTTCACTCTAGGGCGATGGTCCACCAGATCGATTAGTGAGGGCCTAAGAAGTCAACGCCAGAAGCATAAAAAACTATAAAAAGACAACAGTCCTTCCATCATATAACAGAAATAATTGCAACCAGTGTGAAGGTAATGGTCTTTTCTACGTTCCGGGCAACCTAGGATTCACACTAGGGCGGTGCTCCACCAGATCAAATAGTTAGGGCCTAAGAATACAACACCAGAAGCATAAAATACAATGTAAACACAACAGCTTTTCATCGTACATAATGTATATTTGTAAACAGTGTGAAAGTACTGGTCATTTCTACGTTCCGGGGAAACTAGGCTTCACTCTAGGGCGTTGATCCGCCAGATCGAATAGTTAGGGCCTAAGGAGTCAACGCCAGAAGCATAAAATACTATAAAAATGCAACAGTTTTTCCATCACATAGCATGAACAATTGCAACCAGTGTGACAGTAATGATCATTCCAACGTTTCGGGCAACATACGCTTCACTCTTGGACGTTGCCCCACGAGATCGAATAGCTAGGACCTTAGAAGTCAACGCCAGAAACATAAAATACAATAAAAATACAACAGTTTCTCCATCGTATAGCATGAATAATAGCAACCAGTGTGAAAGTAAAGGTCATTTCCACGTTTCGACCAAGATAGGCTTCACTCTAGGGCGTTGCTCCACCAAATCGAATAGCTAGGGCCTTAGAAGTCAACGCCCGAATCATAAAATACAATAAAAATACAACTGCTTTTCCATCGTATAACAGGAATAATTGCAACCAGTGTGAAAATACTGTTCATTTCTACGTTCCGGGTAACCTAGGCTTCACTCTAGGGCGTTGGTCCACCAGATCTAATAGTCAGGGCCTAAGAAGTCAACGCCAGAAGCATAAAATACGATATATATACAACAGTTTTTCCATGGTATAAAACGAATAATTGCAACCAGTGTGAAAGTAATGGCCATTTCTACGTTCCGGGCACCCTAGGCTTCGCCCAAGGGCGTTGCTCCACCAGATCGAATAGTTAGGGCCTAAGAAGTCAACGCCAGAAGCATAAAATACGATATAAATACAACAGGTTTTCCATCGTATAACAGGAATAATTGCAACCAGTGTGAAGGTAATGGTCATTTCTACGTTCCGGGCAATCTAGGCGTCACTCTAGGACGTTGCTCCACCACAGCTGATAGCTACGGCCTTAGAAGTCAACGCCAGAAGCATAACATACAATAAAAATGCAACAGTTTTTCCGTCGTATAGAATGACTAATTGCAACCAGTGCGAAAGTAATGATCATTTCGACGTTTCGGGCATCCTAGGCTTAACTCTAGGGCGGTGCGCCACCAGATGAAATAGTTAGGGCCTAAGAAGTCAACGCCAGAAGCATAATATACAATATAAATACAACAGCCTTTCCATCGTATATAATGTATATTAGCAAACAGTGTGAATGTAATGGTCATTTCTACGTTCCGGGCAACCTAGGCTTCACTCTGGGGCGTTATTCCACTAGATCGCATAGTTAGGGCCTAAGAAGTCAACGCCAGAAGAATAAAATGCAATATAAGTACAACAGTTTTTCCATCGTATAATATGAATAATTGCAAACATTGTGAAAGTAATGGTCATTTCTACGTTTCGGGCAACCCAGGCGTCACTCTATGGCTTTGCTTCACCACAGCTAATCGCTACGGCCTTAGGACGCAACGCCAGAAGCATTAAATACAATAAAAATGCAACAGTCTTTACATCGTATAAAACGAATAATTGCAACCTGTGTGAAGGTTATGATCATATCTACGTTCCGGGCAACCTAGGCATCACTGTAGGGTGTTGCTCCACCATATCGAATAGGTAGGGCCATAGAAGTCAACGCCCGAAGCATAAAATACAATAAACATAAAACAGCCTTTCGATCGTATATAATGTATAATAGCAAACAGTGTGAAAGTAATAGTCATTTATACGTTCCGGCAACCTAGGCTTCACTCTAGGGCGTTGCTCCACCAGATCGAATAGTTAGGACCGTGGAAGTCCAAGCCAGAAGCAGAAAATACAATATAAATATAACAGTTTTTCCATCGTATAAAATGAATAATTGCAAACATTGTAAAAGTAATGGTCATTTCTACGTTCCGGGCAACCTAGGCGTCACTCTAGGGCGCTGCTCCACCACATCTAATAGCTACGGCCTTAGAAGTCAACGCCAGAAGCATAAAATACGATATAAATACAACAGCTTTTCCATCGTATAAAATGAATAATTGCATCCAGTGTGAAAGATATGGTCATGACTACGTTGCTGGCAACCTAGGCTCCACCCTGGGGTGTTGCTCCACCAGATAGAACAGTTAGGGCCTTAGAAGTCAACGCCCGAAGCATAAAATACAATAAAAATACAACAGCTGTTCCGACGTATAAAACGAATATTTGCAATCAGTGTGAAAGAAATGGCCATTTCTACGTTCCTGGCACGCTAGACTCAACTGTGAGGCATAGCTCCACCAGTTCGAATAAATAGAGCCTTAGAAGTCAACGCCAGAAGCATAAAGTACTATAAAAATCCGACAGTTTTTCCATCGTCTAACAGGAATAATTGCAGCCAGTGTGAAAGTGATGCTCATTACTCCGATCCGGGAATCCCAGGTTTGACTCTAGGGTGTTGTTCCACCAGATCGAATAGTTAGGACCGTAGAAGTCAAAGCCAGAAGCAGAAAATACAATAAAAATGCAACAGTTTTTCCATCGTATAGCATGAATAATTGCTACCAGTGTGAAGGTAATGATCATTTCGACGTTTCGGGCATCCAAGACATAACTCTGAGACATTGCTCCACCAGATCGAAGAGTTAGGGCCTTAGGAGTCAACACCAGAAGCATAAAATACAAAATGAATACAACAGCCTTTCCATCGTATAAAACTAATAATTGCAACCAGTGTGAAAGTTATGGTCATATCTACGTTCCGTGCAACCTAGGCTTGACTCTAGGGCTTTGCTCCACCAGATCGAATAGGTAGGGCCATGGAAGTCAATGCCCGAAGCATAAAATACAATAATGATACAACAGTTTTTCCATCGTATAATACGAATAATTGCAACCAGTATTAACGTTATGGTCATTTCTACGTTCCGGGCAACCTACGCTTCACCCTCGTGCTTTGCTCCACCAGATCGAATAGCTATGGCATTAGAAGTCAACGCCCGATGCATAAAATACAATAAAAATACAACCGTCTTTCCATCGTATAACAGGAATAATTGCAAGCAGCGTGAAAGTGAGGGTCACTTCTACGATCCGGGCAACCCAGGTTTCACTCTAGGGCGTTCTTCCACAAGATCGAATAGTTAGGGCCTGAGAAGTCAACGCCAGAAGCATAAAATACAATATAAATACAACAGTTTTTCCAACGTATGAAAAGAATAATTGCAAGCAAAATGAACGTTATGGTCATTTCTACGTTACGGGCAACCTAGGCTTCACCCTAGGGCGTTTCTCCACCACATCGAATAGCTACGGCCGTAGAAGTCAACGCCAGAAGCATAAAATACGATATAAATACAACAGTTTTTCCACCATATAAAACGAATAATTGCAACCGGTGTGAAAGTTATGGTCATTGCTACGTTCCGGGCAACTTAGGCTTCACCCTAGGGCGTTGCTCCACCAGATCGAATAGTTGGGGCCTTAGAAGTCAACGCCCGAAGCATAAAATACAATAAAAATACACCAGCTTTTCCATCGTACACAATGTATATTTGCAAACATTGTGAAAGTAATGGTCATTTCTCCGTTCCGGGCAACCTAGGTTACACTCTAGGGCGTCGCTCCACCACATCTAATAGCTACGGCCTTAGAAGTCAACGCCAGAAGCATAGAATACAATATAAATACAACAGCTTTTCCATCGTATAAAATGAATAATTGCAAACAGTGTGAAAGTAATGGCCATTTCTACGTTCCGGGCAACTTAGTCTTGACTCTAGGGCGTTGCTCCACTAGATCGAATAGTTAGGGCTTTAGAAGTCAGCGCCCGAAGCATAAAATACACTAAAGATACAACAGTTTTTCCATCGTATAACAGGAATAATTGCAACCAGTGAGAAGTTAATGCCCATTTCTACGTTCCGGGCATCCTAGACTTTACTCTGAGACATTGCTCTACCAGATCGAATAGTTAGGGCCTTAGAAGTCAACGCCAGAAGCATAAAATACAATATAATTACAACAGTCTTTCCATCGTATAACAGGAATAATTGCAACCAGTGTGAAAGTGATGGATACTTCTAAGTTCCGGGCAACCTACGCTTCACTCTAGGGCGTTGCTCCACCAGACCGAATAGTTAGTGCCTTAGAAGTCAACGCCAGAAGCATAAACCACAAAACAAATACAACAGTATTCAATCGTTTAAAACGAATAATTGCAACCGGTGTGAAAGTTATGGTCATTTCTACGTTCCGGGCAACCTAGGCTTCACTCTAGGGCGTTGCTCCACCAGATCGAATAGTTAGGACCGTGCAAGTCCAAGCCAGAAGCAGAAAATACAATAAAAATGCAACAGTTTTTCCATCGTATAGCATGAATAATTGCTACCAGTGTGAAAGTAATGATCATATCGACGTTTCGGGCATCCCAGCAATAACTCTGAGACATTGCTCCACCAGATCGAAGAGTTAGAGCCTTAGAAGTCAACGCCAGAAGCATAAAATACAAAATGAATACAACAGCCTTTCCATCGTATAAAACGAGGAATTGCAACCAGTGTGAAAGTTCTGGTCATATATATGTTCCGTGCAACCTAGGCTTGACTCTAGGGCTTTGCTCCACCAGATCGAATAGGTAGGGCCATAGAAGTCAATGCCCGAAGCATAAAATACAATAAAGATACAACAGTTTTTCCATCGTATATCAGGAATAAATGCAACCAGTGTGAAAGTGATGGTCATTTCTACGTCCCGGGCAACCTAGGCGTCACTCTAGGGCGTTGTTCCACAAGATCGAAAAGCTACGCCTAAGAAGTCAACGCCAGAAGCATAAAATACAATATAAGCACAACAGTTTTTCCATCGTATAAAACGAATAATTGCAACCAGTATTAACGTTATGGTCATTTCTACGTTCCGGGCAACCTAGGCTTCACCCGGGGGCTTTGCTCCACCAGATAGAATAGTTATGGCCGTAGAAGTCAACGCCAGAAGTATAAAATACAATATAAATACAAAAGTTTTTCCATCGTATAAAACGAATAATTGCAACCACTGTGAAAGTAATGGTCATTTCTACGTTCCGGGCAACCTAGGCTACACTCTAGGGCGCCGCTCCACCACATCTTATAGCTACGGCCTTAGAAGTCAACGCCAGAAGCATAAAATACAATAAAAATACAACAGTTTTTCCATCGTATAAAACGAATAATTGCAACCAGTATGAAAGTTATGGTCATGTCTACGTTCCGGACAACCTAGGCTTCAGTCTAGGGCGTTGCTGCACCAGATCGAATAGTTAGGGCCTTCGATGTCAATGCACGCTGCTTAAAATACAAAATAAATACAACAGTTTTTCCATTGTATATAACGAATAATTGCTACCAGTGTGAAAGTGATGGTCACTTCTACGTTCCGGGCAACCTAGGCTTCACTCGAGGGCGTTGCTCCACCAGATCGAATGGGTAGGGACTTAGAATTCAACGACAGAAGCATAAAATACGATATATGTACAACAGTTTCTCCATCGTATAAAACGAATAATTGCAACCAGTGTGAAAGTAATGGCCATTTCTACTTTCCGGGCATCCTAGACTTAACTCTGAGGCATTGCTCCACCAGATCGAATACATAGGGCCTTAGAAGTCAACGCCAGAAGCATAAAATACAATGTAAATACAACAGCTTTTCCATCGTATAACAAGAATAATTGCAACCAGTGTGAAAGTGATGGTCATTTCTACGTTCCGGGCAACCCAGGCTTCACTCGAGGGCGTTGCTCCACCAGATCGACTAGGTAGGGACTTAGAATTCAACGAGAGAAGCATAAAATACGATATATGTACAACAGTTTTTGCATTGTAAAGAACGAATAATTGCAACCAGTGTGAAAGTTATGTTCATTTCTACGTTCCGGGCAACCTAGGCTTCACTCTAGGGCGTTGTTCCAACAGCTCGAATAGTTAGGGCCTAAGAAGTCAACGCCAGGAGCATAAAATACAATATATATACAACAGGCTTTCCATCGTATAAAACGAATAATTAAAACCAGTATGAAAGTTATGGTCATTTCCACGTTCCGGGCAACCTAGGCTTCACTCTAGCGCGTTGTGCCACCAGATCGAGTACTTAGGGCCTAAGAAGTCAACGCCAGAAGCATAAAATACATTATAAATACAACAGTTTCTCCATCGTATAAAACGAATAATTGCAACCAGTGTGAAAGTAATGGACATTTCTACTTTCCGGGCATCCTAGACTTAACTCTGAGGCATTGCTCCACTAGATCGAATACATAGGGCCTTAGAAGTCAACGCCAGAAGCATAAAATACATTGTAAATACAACAGTTTTTCCATTGTATAGAACGAATAATTGCAACCAGTATGAAAGTTAAGGTCATTTCTACGTTCCGCGCAACCTAGGCTTCACTCCAGGGCGTTGTGCCACCAGATCGAATAGTTAGGGCCTTAGATGTCAACGACAGAAGCATAAAATGCAATATAAATACAACAGTTTTTCCATCGTGTAACAGGAATAATTGCAACCAGTGTGAAAGATATGGTCATTTCTACGTTCCGGGCAACCTAGGCTTCACTCTAGGGCGTTATTCCGCCACATCGAATAGTTAGGGCCTTAGAAGTCAACGCCAGAAGCATAAAATACAATATAAATACAACAGTTTTTCCATTGTATAGAATGAATAATTGCAAACAGTGTGAAAGTTACGGTTATTTCTACGATTCCGGGCAGCCTAGACTTCACTCTAGGGCGTTGCTCCACCAGATCGAATAGTTACGGCCTTAGAAGTCAACGCCTGAAGCATACAATACATTATAAATACAACAGTTTTTTCATCGTACAACAGGAATAATTGCAACCAGTGTGAAAGTGATGGTCATTTCTACGTTCCGGGCAACGTAGGCTTCACTCTACTGCGTTGCTCCAACACATCGAATAGCTACGGCCTTAGAAGTCAACGCCAGAAGCCTAGAATACAATATAAATACAACATTTTTTCCATTGTATAAAATGAATAATTGCAAACAGTGTGAAGGTTATGGCCATTGCTAGGATCCGTGCGACCTAGGCTTCACTCTAGGGCGTTGCTCCATCAGATCGAAGAGTTAGGGCCTTAGATGTCAACGACAGAAGCATAAAATGCAATATAAATACAACAGTTTTTCCATCGTGTAACAGGAATAATTGCAACCAGTGTGAAAGTTATGGTCATTTCTACGTTCCGGGCAACCGAGGCTTCACACTAAGGCGTTGCTCAAACAGATCGAATAGTTAGGGCCTTAGAAGTCAACGCCAGAAGCATAAATTAAAATATAAATACAACAGTTTTTCCATTGTATAAAATGAATAATTACAAACAGTGTGAAAGGTATGGAAATTTCTACGTTCCGGGCACCCTAGGCTTCACTCTACTGCGTTGCTCCAACACATCGAATAGCTACGGCCTTAGAAGTCAACGGCAGAAGCCTAGAATACAATATAAGTACAACAGTTTTTCCATTGTATAAAATGAATAATTGCAAACAGTGTGAAGGTTATGGCCATTTCTACGATCCGTGCGACCTAGGCTTCACTCTAGGGCGCTGCTCCACGAGATCCAATAGATAGGGCTTAAGAAGACAACACCAGAAGCATAAAATGCAATATAAATCCAACAGTGTTTCCGTCGTATAAAATGAATAATTGCAAACTGTGTGGAAGTAATGGTCATTTCTATGTTGCGGGCAACCTAGGCTCCACTCTAGGTCTTCGCTCCACCGCATCGAGTAGGTACGGCCTTCGAAGTCAACGCCTGAAGCATAAAATACAATATAAATACAACAGCCTTTAAATCGTATAAAACGAGTAGTTGCAACCGGTATGAAAGTTATGGTCATTTCTACGTTCCGGGCAACTAAACTTCACTATAGGGCACTGGTCCACCAGATCCTTTAGATAGGGCTTAAGAAGTCAACGCCAGAAGCATAAAATACATTATAAATACAACAGCTTTTCCATCGTATATCAGGAATTATTGCAGCCAGTGTGAAAGTGATGATCATTTCTACGTTCCGGGCAACCTAGGCTTCACTCGAGGGCGTTGCTCCACCAGATCGAATAGTTAGGACCGTGGAAGTCCAAGCCAGAAGCAGAAAATACAATATAAATATAACAGTTTTTCCATCGTATAAAATGAATAATTGCAAACATTGTAAAAGTAATGGTCATTTCTACGTTCCGGGCAACCTAGGCGTCACTCTAGGGCGCTGCTCCACCACATCTAATAGCTACGGCCTTAGAAGTCAACGCCAGAAGCATAAAATACGATATAAATACAACAGCTTTTCCATCGTATAAAATGAATAATTGCATCCAGTGTGAAAGATATGGTCATGACTACGTTGCTGGCAACCTAGGCTCCACCCTGGGGTGTTGCTCCACCAGATAGAACAGTTAGGGCCTTAGAAGTCAACGCCCGAAGCATAAAATACAATAAAAATACAACAGCTGTTCCGACGTATAAAACGAATATTTGCAATCAGTGTGAAAGAAATGGCCATTTCTACGTTCCTGGCACGCTAGACTCAACTGTGAGGCATAGCTCCACCAGTTCGAATAAATAGAGCCTTAGAAGTCAACGCCAGAAGCATAAAGTACTATAAAAATCCGACAGTTTTTCCATCGTCTAACAGGAATAATTGCAGCCAGTGTGAAAGTGATGCTCATTACTCCGATCCGGGAATCCCAGGTTTGACTCTAGGGTGTTGTTCCACCAGATCGAATAGTTAGGACCGTAGAAGTCAAAGCCAGAAGCAGAAAATACAATAAAAATGCAACAGTTTTTCCATCGTATAGCATGAATAATTGCTACCAGTGTGAAGGTAATGATCATTTCGACGTTTCGGGCATCCAAGACATAACTCTGAGACATTGCTCCACCAGATCGAAGAGTTAGGGCCTTAGGAGTCAACACCAGAAGCATAAAATACAAAATGAATACAACAGCCTTTCCATCGTATAAAACTAATAATTGCAACCAGTGTGAAAGTTATGGTCATATCTACGTTCCGTGCAACCTAGGCTTGACTCTAGGGCTTTGCTCCACCAGATCGAATAGGTAGGGCCATGGAAGTCAATGCCCGAAGCATAAAATACAATAATGATACAACAGTTTTTCCATCGTATAATACGAATAATTGCAACCAGTATTAACGTTATGGTCATTTCTACGTTCCGGGCAACCTACGCTTCACCCTCGTGCTTTGCTCCACCAGATCGAATAGCTATGGCATTAGAAGTCAACGCCCGATGCATAAAATACAATAAAAATACAACCGTCTTTCCATCGTATAACAGGAATAATTGCAAGCAGCGTGAAAGTGAGGGTCACTTCTACGATCCGGGCAACCCAGGTTTCACTCTAGGGCGTTCTTCCACAAGATCGAATAGTTAGGGCCTGAGAAGTCAACGCCAGAAGCATAAAATACAATATAAATACAACAGTTTTTCCAACGTATGAAAAGAATAATTGCAAGCAAAATGAACGTTATGGTCATTTCTACGTTACGGGCAACCTAGGCTTCACCCTAGGGCGTTTCTCCACCACATCGAATAGCTACGGCCGTAGAAGTCAACGCCAGAAGCATAAAATACGATATAAATACAACAGTTTTTCCACCATATAAAACGAATAATTGCAACCGGTGTGAAAGTTATGGTCATTGCTACGTTCCGGGCAACTTAGGCTTCACCCTAGGGCGTTGCTCCACCAGATCGAATAGTTGGGGCCTTAGAAGTCAACGCCCGAAGCATAAAATACAATAAAAATACACCAGCTTTTCCATCGTACACAATGTATATTTGCAAACATTGTGAAAGTAATGGTCATTTCTCCGTTCCGGGCAACCTAGGTTACACTCTAGGGCGTCGCTCCACCACATCTAATAGCTACGGCCTTAGAAGTCAACGCCAGAAGCATAGAATACAATATAAATACAACAGCTTTTCCATCGTATAAAATGAATAATTGCAAACAGTGTGAAAGTAATGGCCATTTCTACGTTCCGGGCAACTTAGTCTTGACTCTAGGGCGTTGCTCCACTAGATCGAATAGTTAGGGCTTTAGAAGTCAGCGCCCGAAGCATAAAATACACTAAAGATACAACAGTTTTTCCATCGTATAACAGGAATAATTGCAACCAGTGAGAAGTTAATGCCCATTTCTACGTTCCGGGCATCCTAGACTTTACTCTGAGACATTGCTCTACCAGATCGAATAGTTAGGGCCTTAGAAGTCAACGCCAGAAGCATAAAATACAATATAATTACAACAGTCTTTCCATCGTATAACAGGAATAATTGCAACCAGTGTGAAAGTGATGGATACTTCTAAGTTCCGGGCAACCTACGCTTCACTCTAGGGCGTTGCTCCACCAGACCGAATAGTTAGTGCCTTAGAAGTCAACGCCAGAAGCATAAACCACAAAACAAATACAACAGTATTCAATCGTTTAAAACGAATAATTGCAACCGGTGTGAAAGTTATGGTCATTTCTACGTTCCGGGCAACCTAGGCTTCACTCTAGGGCGTTGCTCCACCAGATCGAATAGTTAGGACCGTGCAAGTCCAAGCCAGAAGCAGAAAATACAATAAAAATGCAACAGTTTTTCCATCGTATAGCATGAATAATTGCTACCAGTGTGAAAGTAATGATCATATCGACGTTTCGGGCATCCCAGCAATAACTCTGAGACATTGCTCCACCAGATCGAAGAGTTAGAGCCTTAGAAGTCAACGCCAGAAGCATAAAATACAAAATGAATACAACAGCCTTTCCATCGTATAAAACGAGGAATTGCAACCAGTGTGAAAGTTCTGGTCATATATATGTTCCGTGCAACCTAGGCTTGACTCTAGGGCTTTGCTCCACCAGATCGAATAGGTAGGGCCATAGAAGTCAATGCCCGAAGCATAAAATACAATAAAGATGCAACAGTTTTTCCATCGTATATCAGGAATAAATGCAACCAGTGTGAAAGTGATGGTCATTTCTACGTCCCGGGCAACCTAGGCGTCACTCTAGGGCGTTGTTCCACAAGATCGAAAAGCTACGCCTAAGAAGTCAACGCCAGAAGCATAAAATACAATATAAGCACAACAGTTTTTCCATCGTATAAAACGAATAATTGCAACCAGTATTAACGTTATGGTCATTTCTACGTTCCGGGCAACCTAGGCTTCACCCTAGGGCTTTGCTCCACCAGATAGAATAGTTATGGCCGTAGAAGTCAACGCCAGAAGTATAAAATACAATATAAATACAAAAGTTTTTCCATCGTATAAAACGAATAATTGCAACCACTGTGAAAGTAATGGTCATTTCTACGTTCCGGGCAACCTAGGCTACACTCTAGGGCGCCGCTCCACCACATCTTATAGCTACGGCCTTAGAAGTCAACGCCAGAAGCATAAAATACAATAAAAATACAACAGTTTTTCCATCGTATAAAACGAATAATTGCAACCAGTATGAAAGTTATGGTCATGTCTACGTTCCGGACAACCTAGGCTTCACTCTAGGGCGTTGCTGCACCAGATCGAATAGTTAGGGCCTTCGATGTCAATGCACGCTGCTTAAAATACAAAATAAATACAACAGTTTTTCCATTGTATATAACGAATAATTGCTACCAGTGTGAAAGTGATGGTCACTTCTACGTTCCGGGCAACCTAGGCTTCACTCGAGGGCGTTGCTCCACCAGATCGAATGGGTAGGGACTTAGAATTCAACGACAGAAGCATAAAATACGATATATGTACAACAGTTTCTCCATCGTATAAAACGAATAATTGCAACCAGTGTGAAAGTAATGGCCATTTCTACTTTCCGGGCATCCTAGACTTAACTCTGAGGCATTGCTCCACCAGATCGAATACATAGGGCCTTAGAAGTCAACGCCAGAAGCATAAAATACAATGTAAATACAACAGCTTTTCCATCGTATAACAAGAATAATTGCAACCAGTGTGAAAGTGATGGTCATTTCTACGTTCCGGGCAACCCAGGCTTCACTCGAGGGCGTTGCTCCACCAGATCGACTAGGTAGGGACTTAGAATTCAACGAGAGAAGCATAAAATACGATATATGTACAACAGTTTTTGCATTGTAAAGAACGAATAATTGCAACCAGTGTGAAAGTTATGTTCATTTCTACGTTCCGGGCAACCTAGGCTTCACTCTAGGGCGTTGTTCCAACAGCTCGAATAGTTAGGGCCTAAGAAGTCAACGCCAGGAGCATAAAATACAATATATATACAACAGGCTTTCCATCGTATAAAACGAATAATTAAAACCAGTATGAAAGTTATGGTCATTTCCACGTTCCGGGCAACCTAGGCTTCACTCTAGCGCGTTGTGCCACCAGATCGAGTACTTAGGGCCTAAGAAGTCAACGCCAGAAGCATAAAATACATTATAAATACAACAGTTTCTCCATCGTATAAAACGAATAATTGCAACCAGTGTGAAAGTAATGGACATTTCTACTTTCCGGGCATCCTAGACTTAACTCTGAGGCATTGCTCCACTAGATCGAATACATAGGGCCTTAGAAGTCAACGCCAGAAGCATAAAATACATTGTAAATACAACAGTTTTTCCATTGTATAGAACGAATAATTGCAACCAGTATGAAAGTTAAGGTCATTTCTACGTTCCGCGCAACCTAGGCTTCACTCCAGGGCGTTGTGCCACCAGATCGAATAGTTAGGGCCTTAGATGTCAACGACAGAAGCATAAAATGCAATATAAATACAACAGTTTTTCCATCGTGTAACAGGAATAATTGCAACCAGTGTGAAAGATATGGTCATTTCTACGTTCCGGGCAACCTAGGCTTCACTCTAGGGCGTTATTCCGCCACATCGAATAGTTAGGGCCTTAGAAGTCAACGCCAGAAGCATAAAATACAATATAAATACAACAGTTTTTCCATTGTATAGAATGAATAATTGCAAACAGTGTGAAAGTTACGGTTATTTCTACGATTCCGGGCAGCCTAGACTTCACTCTAGGGCGTTGCTCCACCAGATCGAATAGTTACGGCCTTAGAAGTCAACGCCTGAAGCATACAATACATTATAAATACAACAGTTTTTTCATCGTACAACAGGAATAATTGCAACCAGTGTGAAAGTGATGGTCATTTCTACGTTCCGGGCAACGTAGGCTTCACTCTACTGCGTTGCTCCAACACATCGAATAGCTACGGCCTTAGAAGTCAACGCCAGAAGCCTAGAATACAATATAAATACAACATTTTTTCCATTGTATAAAATGAATAATTGCAAACAGTGTGAAGGTTATGGCCATTGCTAGGATCCGTGCGACCTAGGCTTCACTCTAGGGCGTTGCTCCATCAGATCGAAGAGTTAGGGCCTTAGATGTCAACGACAGAAGCATAAAATGCAATATAAATACAACAGTTTTTCCATCGTGTAACAGGAATAATTGCAACCAGTGTGAAAGTTATGGTCATTTCTACGTTCCGGGCAACCGAGGCTTCACACTAAGGCGTTGCTCAAACAGATCGAATAGTTAGGGCCTTAGAAGTCAACGCCAGAAGCATAAATTAAAATATAAATACAACAGTTTTTCCATTGTATAAAATGAATAATTACAAACAGTGTGAAAGGTATGGAAATTTCTACGTTCCGGGCACCCTAGGCTTCACTCTACTGCGTTGCTCCAACACATCGAATAGCTACGGCCTTAGAAGTCAACGGCAGAAGCCTAGAATACAATATAAGTACAACAGTTTTTCCATTGTATAAAATGAATAATTGCAAACAGTGTGAAGGTTATGGCCATTTCTACGATCCGTGCGACCTAGGCTTCACTCTAGGGCGCTGCTCCACGAGATCCAATAGATAGGGCTTAAGAAGACAACACCAGAAGCATAAAATGCAATATAAATCCAACAGTGTTTCCGTCGTATAAAATGAATAATTGCAAACTGTGTGGAAGTAATGGTCATTTCTATGTTGCGGGCAACCTAGGCTCCACTCTAGGTCTTCGCTCCACCGCATCGAGTAGGTACGGCCTTCGAAGTCAACGCCTGAAGCATAAAATACAATATAAATACAACAGCCTTTAAATCGTATAAAACGAGTAGTTGCAACCGGTATGAAAGTTATGGTCATTTCTACGTTCCGGGCAACTAAACTTCACTATAGGGCACTGGTCCACCAGATCCTTTAGATAGGGCTTAAGAAGTCAACGCCAGAAGCATAAAATACATTATAAATACAACAGCTTTTCCATCGTATATCAGGAATTATTGCAGCCAGTGTGAAAGTGATGATCATTTCTACGTTCCGGGCAACCTAGGCTTCACTCGAGGGCGTTGCTCCACCAGATCGAATAGTTAGGACCGTGGAAGTCCAAGCCAGAAGCAGAAAATACAATATAAATATAACAGTTTTTCCATCGTATAAAATGAATAATTGCAAACATTGTAAAAGTAATGGTCATTTCTACGTTCCGGGCAACCTAGGCGTCACTCTAGGGCGCTGCTCCACCACATCTAATAGCTACGGCCTTAGAAGTCAACGCCAGAAGCATAAAATACGATATAAATACAACAGCTTTTCCATCGTATAAAATGAATAATTGCATCCAGTGTGAAAGATATGGTCATGACTACGTTGCTGGCAACCTAGGCTCCACCCTGGGGTGTTGCTCCACCAGATAGAACAGTTAGGGCCTTAGAAGTCAACGCCCGAAGCATAAAATACAATAAAAATACAACAGCTGTTCCGACGTATAAAACGAATATTTGCAATCAGTGTGAAAGAAATGGCCATTTCTACGTTCCTGGCACGCTAGACTCAACTGTGAGGCATAGCTCCACCAGTTCGAATAAATAGAGCCTTAGAAGTCAACGCCAGAAGCATAAAGTACTATAAAAATCCGACAGTTTTTCCATCGTCTAACAGGAATAATTGCAGCCAGTGTGAAAGTGATGCTCATTACTCCGATCCGGGAATCCCAGGTTTGACTCTAGGGTGTTGTTCCACCAGATCGAATAGTTAGGACCGTAGAAGTCAAAGCCAGAAGCAGAAAATACAATAAAAATGCAACAGTTTTTCCATCGTATAGCATGAATAATTGCTACCAGTGTGAAGGTAATGATCATTTCGACGTTTCGGGCATCCAAGACATAACTCTGAGACATTGCTCCACCAGATCGAAGAGTTAGGGCCTTAGGAGTCAACACCAGAAGCATAAAATACAAAATGAATACAACAGCCTTTCCATCGTATAAAACTAATAATTGCAACCAGTGTGAAAGTTATGGTCATATCTACGTTCCGTGCAACCTAGGCTTGACTCTAGGGCTTTGCTCCACCAGATCGAATAGGTAGGGCCATGGAAGTCAATGCCCGAAGCATAAAATACAATAATGATACAACAGTTTTTCCATCGTATAATACGAATAATTGCAACCAGTATTAACGTTATGGTCATTTCTACGTTCCGGGCAACCTACGCTTCACCCTCGTGCTTTGCTCCACCAGATCGAATAGCTATGGCATTAGAAGTCAACGCCCGATGCATAAAATACAATAAAAATACAACCGTCTTTCCATCGTATAACAGGAATAATTGCAAGCAGCGTGAAAGTGAGGGTCACTTCTACGATCCGGGCAACCCAGGTTTCACTCTAGGGCGTTCTTCCACAAGATCGAATAGTTAGGGCCTGAGAAGTCAACGCCAGAAGCATAAAATACAATATAAATACAACAGTTTTTCCAACGTATGAAAAGAATAATTGCAAGCAAAATGAACGTTATGGTCATTTCTACGTTACGGGCAACCTAGGCTTCACCCTAGGGCGTTTCTCCACCACATCGAATAGCTACGGCCGTAGAAGTCAACGCCAGAAGCATAAAATACGATATAAATACAACAGTTTTTCCACCATATAAAACGAATAATTGCAACCGGTGTGAAAGTTATGGTCATTGCTACGTTCCGGGCAACTTAGGCTTCACCCTAGGGCGTTGCTCCACCAGATCGAATAGTTGGGGCCTTAGAAGTCAACGCCCGAAGCATAAAATACAATAAAAATACACCAGCTTTTCCATCGTACACAATGTATATTTGCAAACATTGTGAAAGTAATGGTCATTTCTCCGTTCCGGGCAACCTAGGTTACACTCTAGGGCGTCGCTCCACCACATCTAATAGCTACGGCCTTAGAAGTCAACGCCAGAAGCATAGAATACAATATAAATACAACAGCTTTTCCATCGTATAAAATGAATAATTGCAAACAGTGTGAAAGTAATGGCCATTTCTACGTTCCGGGCAACTTAGTCTTGACTCTAGGGCGTTGCTCCACTAGATCGAATAGTTAGGGCTTTAGAAGTCAGCGCCCGAAGCATAAAATACACTAAAGATACAACAGTTTTTCCATCGTATAACAGGAATAATTGCAACCAGTGAGAAGTTAATGCCCATTTCTACGTTCCGGGCATCCTAGACTTTACTCTGAGACATTGCTCTACCAGATCGAATAGTTAGGGCCTTAGAAGTCAACGCCAGAAGCATAAAATACAATATAATTACAACAGTCTTTCCATCGTATAACAGGAATAATTGCAACCAGTGTGAAAGTGATGGATACTTCTAAGTTCCGGGCAACCTACGCTTCACTCTAGGGCGTTGCTCCACCAGACCGAATAGTTAGTGCCTTAGAAGTCAACGCCAGAAGCATAAACCACAAAACAAATACAACAGTATTCAATCGTTTAAAACGAATAATTGCAACCGGTGTGAAAGTTATGGTCATTTCTACGTTCCGGGCAACCTAGGCTTCACTCTAGGGCGTTGCTCCACCAGATCGAATAGTTAGGACCGTGCAAGTCCAAGCCAGAAGCAGAAAATACAATAAAAATGCAACAGTTTTTCCATCGTATAGCATGAATAATTGCTACCAGTGTGAAAGTAATGATCATATCGACGTTTCGGGCATCCCAGCAATAACTCTGAGACATTGCTCCACCAGATCGAAGAGTTAGAGCCTTAGAAGTCAACGCCAGAAGCATAAAATACAAAATGAATACAACAGCCTTTCCATCGTATAAAACGAGGAATTGCAACCAGTGTGAAAGTTCTGGTCATATATATGTTCCGTGCAACCTAGGCTTGACTCTAGGGCTTTGCTCCACCAGATCGAATAGGTAGGGCCATAGAAGTCAATGCCCGAAGCATAAAATACAATAAAGATGCAACAGTTTTTCCATCGTATATCAGGAATAAATGCAACCAGTGTGAAAGTGATGGTCATTTCTACGTCCCGGGCAACCTAGGCGTCACTCTAGGGCGTTGTTCCACAAGATCGAAAAGCTACGCCTAAGAAGTCAACGCCAGAAGCATAAAATACAATATAAGCACAACAGTTTTTCCATCGTATAAAACGAATAATTGCAACCAGTATTAACGTTATGGTCATTTCTACGTTCCGGGCAACCTAGGCTTCACCCTAGGGCTTTGCTCCACCAGATAGAATAGTTATGGCCGTAGAAGTCAACGCCAGAAGTATAAAATACAATATAAATACAAAAGTTTTTCCATCGTATAAAACGAATAATTGCAACCACTGTGAAAGTAATGGTCATTTCTACGTTCCGGGCAACCTAGGCTACACTCTAGGGCGCCGCTCCACCACATCTTATAGCTACGGCCTTAGAAGTCAACGCCAGAAGCATAAAATACAATAAAAATACAACAGTTTTTCCATCGTATAAAACGAATAATTGCAACCAGTATGAAAGTTATGGTCATGTCTACGTTCCGGACAACCTAGGCTTCACTCTAGGGCGTTGCTGCACCAGATCGAATAGTTAGGGCCTTCGATGTCAATGCACGCTGCTTAAAATACAAAATAAATACAACAGTTTTTCCATTGTATATAACGAATAATTGCTACCAGTGTGAAAGTGATGGTCACTTCTACGTTCCGGGCAACCTAGGCTTCACTCGAGGGCGTTGCTCCACCAGATCGAATGGGTAGGGACTTAGAATTCAACGACAGAAGCATAAAATACGATATATGTACAACAGTTTCTCCATCGTATAAAACGAATAATTGCAACCAGTGTGAAAGTAATGGCCATTTCTACTTTCCGGGCATCCTAGACTTAACTCTGAGGCATTGCTCCACCAGATCGAATACATAGGGCCTTAGAAGTCAACGCCAGAAGCATAAAATACAATGTAAATACAACAGCTTTTCCATCGTATAACAAGAATAATTGCAACCAGTGTGAAAGTGATGGTCATTTCTACGTTCCGGGCAACCCAGGCTTCACTCGAGGGCGTTGCTCCACCAGATCGACTAGGTAGGGACTTAGAATTCAACGAGAGAAGCATAAAATACGATATATGTACAACAGTTTTTGCATTGTAAAGAACGAATAATTGCAACCAGTGTGAAAGTTATGTTCATTTCTACGTTCCGGGCAACCTAGGCTTCACTCTAGGGCGTTGTTCCAACAGCTCGAATAGTTAGGGCCTAAGAAGTCAACGCCAGGAGCATAAAATACAATATATATACAACAGGCTTTCCATCGTATAAAACGAATAATTAAAACCAGTATGAAAGTTATGGTCATTTCCACGTTCCGGGCAACCTAGGCTTCACTCTAGCGCGTTGTGCCACCAGATCGAGTACTTAGGGCCTAAGAAGTCAACGCCAGAAGCATAAAATACATTATAAATACAACAGTTTCTCCATCGTATAAAACGAATAATTGCAACCAGTGTGAAAGTAATGGACATTTCTACTTTCCGGGCATCCTAGACTTAACTCTGAGGCATTGCTCCACTAGATCGAATACATAGGGCCTTAGAAGTCAACGCCAGAAGCATAAAATACATTGTAAATACAACAGTTTTTCCATTGTATAGAACGAATAATTGCAACCAGTATGAAAGTTAAGGTCATTTCTACGTTCCGGGCAACCTAGGCTTCACTCCAGGGCGTTGTGCCACCAGATCGAATAGTTAGGGCCTTAGATGTCAACGACAGAAGCATAAAATGCAATATAAATACAACAGTTTTTCCATCGTGTAACAGGAATAATTGCAACCAGTGTGAAAGATATGGTCATTTCTACGTTCCGGGCAACCTAGGCTTCACTCTAGGGCGTTATTCCGCCACATCGAATAGTTAGGGCCTTAGAAGTCAACGCCAGAAGCATAAAATACAATATAAATACAACAGTTTTTCCATTGTATAGAATGAATAATTGCAAACAGTGTGAAAGTTACGGTCATTTCTACGATTCCGGGCAGCCTAGACTTCACTCTAGGGCGTTGCTCCACCAGATCGAATAGTTACGGCCTTAGAAGTCAACGCCTGAAGCATACAATACATTATAAATACAACAGTTTTTTCATCGTACAACAGGAATAATTGCAACCAGTGTGAAAGTGATGGTCATTTCTACGTTCCGGGCAACCTAGGCTTCACTCTACTGCGTTGCTCCAACACATCGAATAGCTACGGCCTTAGAAGTCAACGCCAGAAGCCTAGAATACAATATAAATACAACATTTTTTCCATTGTATAAAATGAATAATTGCAAACAGTGTGAAGGTTATGGCCATTGCTACGATCCGTGCGACCTAGGCTTCACTCTAGGGCGTTGCTCCATCAGATCGAAGAGTTAGGGCCTTAGATGTCAACGACAGAAGCATAAAATGCAATATAAATACAACAGTTTTTCCATCGTGTAACAGGAATAATTGCAACCAGTGTGAAAGTTATGGTCATTTCTACGTTCCGGGCAACCGAGGCTTCACACTAAGGCGTTGCTCAAACAGATCGAATAGTTAGGGCCTTAGAAGTCAACGCCAGAAGCATAAATTAAAATATAAATACAACAGTTTTTCCATTGTATAAAATGAATAATTACAAACAGTGTGAAAGGTATGGAAATTTCTACGTTCCGGGCACCCTAGGCTTCACTCTACTGCGTTGCTCCAACACATCGAATAGCTACGGCCTTAGAAGTCAACGGCAGAAGCCTAGAATACAATATAAGTACAACAGTTTTTCCATTGTATAAAATGAATAATTGCAAACAGTGTGAAGGTTATGGCCATTTCTACGATCCGTGCGACCTATGCTTCACTCTAGGGCGCTGCTCCACGAGATCCAATAGATAGGGCTTAAGAAGACAACACCAGAAGCATAAAATGCAATATAAATCCAACAGTGTTTCCGTCGTATAAAATGAATAATTGCAAACTGTGTGGAAGTAATGGTCATTTCTATGTTGCGGGCAACCTAGGCTCCACTCTAGGTCTTCGCTCCACCGCATCGAGTAGGTACGGCCTTCGAAGTCAACGCCTGAAGCATAAAATACAATATAAATACAACAGCCTTTAAATCGTATAAAACGAGTAGTTGCAACCGGTATGAAAGTTATGGTCATTTCTACGTTCCGGGCAACTAAACTTCACTATAGGGCACTGGTCCACCAGATCCTTTAGATAGGGCTTAAGAAGTCAACGCCAGAAGCATAAAATACATTATAAATACAACAGCTTTTCCATCGTATATCAGGAATTATTGCAGCCAGTGTGAAAGTGATGATCATTTCTACGTTCCGGGCAACCTAGGCTTCACTCGAGGGCGTTGCTCCACCAGATCGAATGGGTAGGGACTTAGAATTCAACGACAGAAGCATAAAATACGATATATGTACAACAGTTTCTCCATCGTATAAAACGAATAATTGCAACCAGTGTGAAAGTAATGGCCATTTCTACTTTCCGGGCATCCTAGACTTAACTCTGAGGCATTGCTCCACCAGATCGAATACATAGGGCCTTAGAAGTCAACGCCAGAAGCATAAAATACAATGTAAATACAACAGCTTTTCCATCGTATAACAAGAATAATTGCAACCAGTGTGAAAGTGATGGTCATTTCTACGTTCCGGGCAACCCAGGCTTCACTCGAGGGCGTTGCTCCACCAGATCGACTAGGTAGGGACTTAGAATTCAACGAGAGAAGCATAAAATACGATATATGTACAACAGTTTTTGCATTGTAAACAACGAATAATTGCAACCAGTGTGAAAGTTATGTTCATTTCTACGTTTCGGGCAACCTAGGCTTCACTCTAGGGCGTTGTTCCAACAGCTCGAATAGTTAGGGCCTAAGAAGTCAACGCCAGGAGCATAAAATACAATATATATACAACAGGCTTTCCATCGTATAAAACGAATAATTAAAACCAGTATGAAAGTTATGGTCATTTCCACGTTCCGGGCAACCTAGGCTTCACTCTAGCGCGTTGTGCCACCAGATCGAGTACTTAGGGCCTAAGAAGTCAACGCCAGAAGCATATAATACATTATAAATACAACAGTTTCTCCATCGTATAAAACGAATAATTGCAACCAGTGTGAAAGTAATGGACATTTCTACTTTCCGGGCATCCTAGACTTAACTCTGAGGCATTGCTCCACTAGATCGAATACATAGGGCCTTAGAAGTCAACGCCAGAAGCATAAAATACATTGTAAATACAACAGTTTTTCCATTGTATAGAACGAATAATTGCAACCAGTATGAAAGTTAAGGTCATTTCTACGTTCCGGGCAACCTAGGCTTCACTCCAGGGCGTTGTGCCACCAGATCGAATAGTTAGGGCCTTAGATGTCAACGACAGAAGCATAAAATGCAATATAAATACAACAGTTTTTCCATCGTGTAACACGAATAATTGCAACCAGTGTGAAAGATATGGTCATTTCTACGTTCCGGGCAACCTAGGCTTCACTCTAGGGCGTTATTCCGCCACATCGAATAGTTAGGGCCTTAGAAGTCAACGCCAGAAGCATAAAATACAATATAAATACAACAGTTTTTCCATTGTATAGAATGAATAATTGCAAACAGTGTGAAAGTTACGGTCATTTCTACGATTCCGGGCAGCCTAGACTTCACTCTAGGGCGTTGCTCCACCAGATCGAATAGTTACGGCCTTAGAAGTCAACGCCTGAAGCATAAAATACATTATAAATACAACAGTTTTTTCATCGTACAACAGGAATAATTGCAACCAGTGTGAAAGTGATGGTCATTTCTACGTTCCGGGCAACCTAGGCTTCACTCTACTGCGTTGCTCCAACACATCGAATAGCTACGGCCTTAGAAGTCAACGCCAGAAGCCTAGAATACAATATAAATACAACATTTTTTCCATTGTATAAAATGAATAATTGCAAACAGTGTGAAGGTTATGGCCATTGCTACGATCCGTGCGACCTAGGCTTCACTCTAGGGCGTTGCTCCATCAGATCGAAGAGTTAGGGCCTTAGATGTCAACGACAGAAGCATAAAATGCAATATAAATACAACAGTTTTTCCATCGTGTAACAGGAATAATTGCAACCAGTGTGAAAGTTATGGTCATTTCTACGTTCCGGGCAACCGAGGCTTCACACTAAGGCGTTGCTCAAACAGATCGAATAGTTAGGGCCTTAGAAGTCAACGCCAGAAGCATAAAATACAATATAAATGCAACAGTTTTTCCATTGTATAAAATGAATAATTGCAAACAGTGTGGAAGTAATGGTCATTTCTAAGTTGCGGGCAACCTAGGCTCCACTCTAGGGCGTCGCTCCACCACATCGAGTAGCTACGGCCTCCGAAGCCAACGGCTGTAGCATAAAATACAATATAAATACAACAGCCTTTAAATCGTATAAAATGAATGATTGCAACCGGTATGAAAGTTATGGTCATTTCTACGTTCCGGGCAACCTAGGCTTCACTCGAGGGCGTTGCTGCACCAGATCGAATAGTTAAGGGGCCTTAGAAGTCAACGCCAGAAGCATAAAGTACAATATAAATACAACAGCTTTTCCATCGTATATAATGTACATTTGCAAACAGTGTGAAAGTAATGGTCATTTCTACGTTCCGGGCAACCGTGGCTTCACTCTAGGGCGTTGCTCCAACAGGTCGAATAGCTAGGTCCTTAGAAGTCAACGCCAGAAGCATAAAATGCAATATAAATGCAACAGTCTTTCCATCGTATAAAAGGAATAATTGCAACCAGTGTGAAAGGTATGGACATTTCTACGTTCCGGGCAACCTATGCTTCACTCTACTGCGCTGCTCCAACACATCGAATAGCTACGGCCTTAGAAGTCAACGCCAGAAGCCTGGAATACAATATAAATACAACAGTTTTTCCATTGTATAAAATGAATAATTGCAACAAGGGTGAAGGTTATGGCCATTTCTACGATCCGTGCGACCTAGGCTTCACTCTAGGGCGTTGCTCCACCAGATCGAATAGTTAGGGCCTTAGATGTCAACGACAGAAGCATAAAATGCAATATAAATACAACAGTTTTTCCATCGTGTAACAGGAATAATTGCAACCAGTGTGAAAGATATGGTCATTTCTACGTTCCGGGCAACCTAGGCTTCACTCTAGGGCGTTGTTCCGCCACATCGAATAGTTAGGGCCTTAGAAGTCAACGCCAGAAGCATAAAATACAATATAAATACAACAGATTTTCCATTGTATAGAATGAATAATTGCAACCAGTGTGAAGGTGATGGTCATTTCTACGTTTCGGGCAACCTAGGCTTCACTGCAGGGCGTCGTTCCACCAGATCGAATAGTTAGGGCCTAAGAAGTCAACGTCAGAAGCATAAAATACGATATATGTACAACAGGTTTTCCATCGTATAACAGGAATAATTGCAACCAGTGTGAAAGTAATGGTCATTTCTACGTTCCGGGCAACCTAGGTTTCGCTCTAGGGCGTTGCTCCACCACATGGAATAGTTAGGACCTAAGAAGTCAGCGCCAGAAGCATAAAATGCGATATATGTACAACAGTTTTTCCATCGTATAAAACGAATAATTGCAACCAGTGTGAAAGTAATGGCCATTTCTACTTTCCGGTCATCCTAGACTTACCGCTGAGGCACTGCTCCACCAGATCGAATAGTTAGGGCCTAAGAATTCAAGCCAGAAGCATAAAATACAATATAAATACATCAGGTTTTCCTTCGTATAAAACGAATAATTACATCCAGTATGAAAGTTATGGTCATTTCTACGTTCCCGGCAACCTAGGCTACACCCTATGGAGTTGCTCCACCACATCGAATAGTTAGGGCCGTAGAAATCAACGCCAGAAGCATAAAATACGATATATGTACAACAGTTTTTCCATCGTGTAAACCGAATAATTGCAACCAGTGTGAAGGTAATGGTCATTTCTACGTTCCGGGCAACCGAGGCTTCACTCTAGGAAGTTGCTGCACCTGATCGAATAGTTACGGCCTAAGAAGTGAACGCCAGAAGCATAAAATACAATAAAAATACAACAGTTTTACCAACGTAAAAGAATAATAATTGCAACCTGTGTGAAAGTAATGGTCATTTCTACGTTTCGGGCATCATACTCTTCACTCTTGGACGGTGCCCAACGAGATCGAATAGCTAGGACCTTAGAAACCAACACCAGAAGCATAGAATACAATAAAAATACAACAGCTTTTCCATCGTATAAAACGAATAATTGCAACCAGTGTGAAAGTTATGATCATTTCTACGTTCCGGCCAATATCGGCTTCATTCTAGGGCGTTGCTCCACCACATCGAGTAGCTACGGCCTTAGAAGTCAAAGCCTGAAGCATAAAATGCAATAAAAATACAACAGATTTTCCATAGTATAAAACGAATAATTGCAACCAGTGTGAAGGTTATGGTCATTCCTACGTTCCGGGCATCCTACGCTTCACTCTAGGGCGTTGCTCCGCCAGATCGAAAAGTTAGGGCCTAAGAAGTCAACAACAGAAGCACCAAATACAAAATAAATACAACAGCTTTTCCACCATATAAAATGAATAATTGCAAACATTGTGAAAGTAATGGTCATTTCCACGTTCCGGGCAAGCTAGGCGTCACTCTTGGGCGTTGCTCCACCATATCGAATAATTAGGGCCTTAGAAGTCAACGCCAGTAGTATAAAATACAATATAAATACAACAGCTTTTCCATCGTATATGATGTATATTTGCAAACAGCGTGAAAGTAATGGTCATTTCTACGTTCCTGTCAACCTAGACTTCACTCGAGGGCGTTGCTCCACTAGATCGAATGGATAGAGCCTCAGAAGTTGACGCCTGAAGTATAAAATACAATATAAATACAACAGTTTTTCCATCGAATAGCAGGAATAATTGCAACCAGTGTGAAAGTGATGGTCACTTCTACGTTCCGGGCGACCTAGACTTCACTATAGGGCGCTGGTCCACCACATCCAATAGATAGGGCTTAAGAAGTCAACGCCAGAAGCATAAAATTTAAAATAGATACAACACTTTTTCCATCGTATAAAACGAATAATTGCAACCAGTGTGAAAGTAATGGTCATTTCTACGTTCCGGGCAACCTAGGTTTCGCTCTAGGGCGTTGCTCCACCACATCGAATAGTTTGGACCTAAGAAGTCAGCGCCAGAAGCATAAAATTCGATATACGTACAACAGTTTTTCCAGCGTATAAAACGAATAATTGCAACCAGTGTGAAAGTTATGGTCATTTCTACGTTCCGGGAAACCGAGGCTTCACTGCACGTCGTTGCTCCAACAGATCGAATAGTTAGGGCCTTTGAAGTCAACGCCAGAAGCATAAAATACAATACAAATGCAACAGTTTTTCCATCGTATAACAGGAATAATTGCAACCAGTGTGAAAGTTATGGTTATTTCTACGTGCCGGGCAACCTAGGCTTCACCCTAGGGCGTTGCTCCACCAGATCCAATAGTTAGGGCCTAAGAAGCCAAGGCCAGAAGCATGAAATACAAAATAAATGTAACAGTTTTTCCATCGTATAACAGGAATAATTGCAACCAGTGTGAAAGTGATGGTCACTTCTACGTTCCGGGCGACCTAGACTTCACTATAGGGCGCTGGTCCACCACATCCAATAGATAGGGCTTAAGAAGTCAACGCCAGAAGCATAAAATTTAAAATAGATACAACACTTTTTCCATCGTATAACAGGAATAATTGCAGCCAGTGTGAAAGTGATGGACATTTCTATTTTGCTGGCAACCTAGGCTTCACTCTTGGACGTTGCCCCGCCAGATCGAATAGCTAGGGCCTTAGAAGTCGACGCCAGGAGCATAAAATACAATAAAAATACAACAGTTTTTCCATCGTATAAAACGAATAATTGCAACCAGAATGAAAGTTATGGTCATTTCTACGTTCCGGACAACCTAGGCTTCACTCTAGGGCGTTGCTGCACCCGACCGAATAGTTAGGGCCTTAGATGTCAACGCGCGAGGCATAAAATACAAAATAAATACAACAGTTTTTCCATTGTATATAAGGAATAATTGCTACCAGTATGAAAGTGATGGTCACTTCTACGTTCCGGGCAACCTAGGCTTCACCCCAGGGCTTTGTTCCACCAGATCGAATAGTTAGGGCCTATGAAGTGAACGCCAGAAGCATAAAATACAATATAAATACAACAGTTTTTCCGTTGTATAAAACGAATAATTGCAACCATTATGAAAGTTATGGTCATTTCTACGTTCTGGACAACCGCGGCTTCACTCTAGGGCGTTGCTCCACCAGATCGAATAGTTAGGGCCTTAGAAGTCAACGCCCGGAGCATAATATACAATAAGAATACAACAGCTTTTCAATCGTATAACAGGAATAATTGCAACCAGTGTGAAAGTGATGGTCATTTCTACGTTCCCGGCAACCTAGGCTTCACTCTAGGGCGTTGATCCACCAGATCGAATATTTCGGGCCTAAGAAGTCAACGCCAGAAGCATAAAATACAATATAAATACAACAGTTTTTCCATCGTATAAAACGAATAATTGCAACCAGTATGAAAGTTATGGTCACTTCTACGTTCCGGACAACCGAGGCTCCACTCTAGGGCGTTGCTCCACCAGATCGTATATTGAGGGCCTTAGAAGTCAACGCCCGGAGCATAATATACAATAAGAATACAACAGTTTTTCAATCGTATAACAGGAATAATTGCAACCAGTGTGAAAGTGATGGTCATTTCTACGTTCCCGGCAACCTAGGCTTCACTCTAGGGCGTTGTTCCACCAGATCGAATAGTTAGGGCCTAAGAAGTCAACGCCAGAAGCATAAGATACAATAAAAATCCAACAGTTTGTCCATCATATAACAGGAATAATTGCAACCAGCGTGAAAGTAATGGTCATTTCTACGTTCCGGGCAATCTAGGTTTCGCTCTAGGGCGTTGCTCCAACACATCGAATAGTAAGGGCCTTAGAAGTCAACGCCAGAAGCTTAAAGTACAATATAAATACAACAGTTTTTCCATTGTATAAAATGAATAATTCCAAGCAGTGTGACAGTAATGGTCATATGTACGTTCCGGGCAACCTAGGCTTCACTCTAGGGCTTTGGTCAACCAGATCGAATAGTTCGGGCCTAAGAAGTGAACGCCAGAAGCATAAGGTACAATAAAAATGCAACAGTTTTTCCACCGCATAGCATGAATAATTGCAACCAGTGTGAAAGTAATAATCATTTCGACGATTCGGGAAACATAGGCTTCACTCTTGGACGTTGCCCCACGAGATAGCATAGCTAGGTCCTAAGAAGTCAACGCCAGAAGCATAAAATACAATATAAATACAACAGTTTTTCCATCGTATAAAACGAATAATTGCAACCAGTATGAAAGTTATGGTCATTTCTACGTTCCGGACAACCGAGGCTCCACTCTAGGGCGTTGCTCCACCAGATCGTATAGTGAGGGCCTTAGAAGTCAACGCCCGGAGCATAACATACAATAAGAATACAACAGTTTTTCAATCGCATAACAGGAATAATTGCAACCAGTGTGAAAGTGATGGTCATTTCTACGTTCCCGGCAACCTAGGCTTCACTCTAGGGCGTTGTTCCACCAGATCGAATAGTTAGGGCCTAAGAAGTCAACGCCAGAAGCATAAGATACAATAAAAATCCAACAGTTTGTCCATCATATAACAGGAATAATTGCAACCAGCGTGAAAGTAATGGTCATTTCTACGTTCCGGGCAATCTAGGTTTCGCTCTAGGGCGTTGCTCCAACACATCGAATAGTAAGGGCCTTAGAAGTCAACGCCAGAAGCTAAAAGTACAATATAAATACAACAGTTTTTCCATTGTATAAAATGAATAATTCCAAGCAGTGTGTACAGTAATGGTCATATGTACGTTCCGGGCAACCTAGGTTTCACTCTAGGGCGTTGCTCCACCACATCGAATAGTTACGGCCTTAGAAGACAACGCCAGAAGCATAAAATACAATAAGAATACAACAGTTTCTCCATCGTATAGCATGAATAATTGCAACCAAAGTGAAAGTAATGGTCATTTCTACGTTTCGGGCAGCCTCGACTTCACACTAGGGCGTTGTTCCGCCAGATCGAATAGTTAGGGCCTAAGTAGTCAACGCCAGAAGCATCAAATACAATATAAATACAACAGCTTTTCCATCATATAAAACGAATAATTGCAACAAGGGTGAAAGTTATGGTCAGTTCTACGTTCTGGGCAACCTGGGCTTCACTCTAGAACGTTCCTACATCAGATCGAATAGTTAGGGTCTAAGAAGTCATCGCCAGAGGCATAAAATACAAAAAAATACAACAGTTTTTCCATCAAATAACAGGAATAATTGCAACAAGTATGAAGGTGATAGTCATTTCTACGTTCCGGGCGACCTAGGCTTCACTCTAGGGCGTTGCTCAACCAGATCGGCAAGTCAGCGCATAAGAAGTCAACGCCAGAAGCATAAAATACAATATAAATACAACATCTTTTCCATCGTATAAAACGAATAATTGCAAACATTGTGAAAGTACCGGTCATTTCTACGTTCCGGGCATCCTCGTCTTCACTCTAGGGCGTTACTGCACCAGATCGAATTGTTGGGGGCTAAGAATTCAACGCCAGAAGCATAAAATACAATAAAAATACAACAGTCCTTCCATCGTATAACAGGAATAATTGCAACCAGCGTGAAAGTTACGGTCATTTCTACGTTTCAGGCAACCTAGGCTTCACTCCAGGGCGCTGCTACACCAGATGGAATAGTTACGGCCTTAGAAGTCAACGCCAGAAGCATAAAATACAATATAAGTACAACAGTTTTTCCATCGTATAACAGGAATAATTGCAACAAGTGTGAAAGTAATGGCCATTTCTACGTTACGGGCAACCTAGACTTAACTCTGAGGCATTGCTCCACCAGATGGATGAGTTAGGGCCTTAGATATCAACGCCCGAAGCATTATGTACGAAATAAATAGAACAGTTTTTCCGTTGTATAAAACGAATAATTGCAACCAGAGTGAAAGTTAAGGTCAATTCTACGTTCTGGGCAACCTAGGCTTCACTCTGGGGCGTTGTTCCGCCAGATCGAATAGTTAGGGGCTAAGAAGTCAACGCCAGAAGCATAAAATACAATATAAGCACAACAGCTTTTCCACTGTATAAAATGAATATTTGCAAACAGTGTGAAAGTAATGGTCATTTCAACGTTACGGGCAACCTAGGCTTCACTCTAGGGAGTTGCTCCACCACGTCGAATAGCTACGACCTTAGTAGACAATGCCTGGAGCATAAAATACAATAAAAATACAACAGTTTTTCCATCGTACAACAGGAATAATTGCAACCAGTGTGTAAGACATTGTCATTTCTAAGTTCCGGGCAACCTAGGCTTCACTCTAGGGCGTTGCTACACCGGACCGAATAGTTAGGGTCTAAGAAGTCATCGCCAGAAGCATAAAATACAAAAAAATACAACAGTTTTTCCATCAAATAACAGGAATAATTGCAACAAGTATGAAGGTGATAGTCATTTCTACGTTCCGGGCAACCTAGGCTTCACTCTAGGGCGTTGCTCAACCAGATCGGCAAGTCAGCGCATAAGAAGTCAACGCCAGAAGCATAAAATACAATATAAATACAACAGCTTTTCCATCGTATAAAACGAATAATTGCAAACATTGTGAAAGTACCGGTCATTTCTACGTTCCGGGCATCCTCGGCTTCACCCTAGGGCGTTACTGCACCAGATCGAATTGTTAGGGACTAAGAATTCAACGCCAGAAGCATAAAATACAATAAAAATACAACAGTCCTTCCATCGTATAACAGGAATAATTGCAACCAACGTGAAAGTTACGGTCATTTCTGCGTTTCGGGCAACCTAGGCTTCACTCTAGGGCGCTGCTACACCAGATGGAATAGTTACGGCCTTAGAAGTCAACGCCAGAAGCATAAAATACAATATAAGTACAACAGTTTTTCTTTCGTATAGCAGGAATAATTGCAACCAATGTGAAAGTAATGGTCATTTCTACGTTCCGGGCAACCTAGGCTTCACTCTAGGGCGTTGCTCCACCACATCAAATAGATACGGCCTTCGAAGTCAACGCCAGAAGCATCAAATACAATATAAATACAACAGCTTTTCCATCATATAAAACGAATAATTGCAACAAGGGTGAAAGTTATGGTCAGTTCTACGTTCTGGGCAACCTGGGCTTCACTCTAGAACGTTGCTACATCAAATCGAATAGTTAGGGGCTAAGAAGTCAACGCCAGAAGCATAAAATACAATATAAGCACAACAGCTTTTAGACTGTATAAAATGAGTATTTGCAAACAGTGTGAAAGTAATGGTCATTTCAACGTTACGGGCAACCTAGGCTTCACTCTAGGCAGTTGCTCCACCACGTCGAATAGCTACGACCTTAGTAGACAATGCCTGAAGCATAAAATACAATAAAAATACAACAGATTTTCCATCGTACAACAGGAATAATTGCAACCAGTGTGAAAGACATTGTCATTTCTAAGTTCCGGGCAACCTAGGCTTCACTCTAGGTCGTTGCTACACCAGACCGAATAGTTAGGGTCTAAGAAGTCATCGCCAGAAGCATAAAATACAAAAAAATACAACAGTTTTTGCATCAAATAACAGGAATAATTGCAACAAGTATGAAGGTAATAGTCATTTCTACGTTCCGGGCAACCTAGGCTTCACTCTAGGGCGTTGCTCAACCTGATCGGCAAGCCAGCGCATAAGAAGTCAACGCCAGAAGCATAAAATACAATATAAATACAACATCTTTTCCATCGTATAAAACGAATAATTGCAAACATTGTGAAAGTACCGGTCATTTCTACGTTCCGGGCATCCTCGTCTTCACTCTAGGGCGTTACTGCACCAGATCGAATTGTTAGGGGCTAAGAATACAACGCCAGAAGCATAAAATACCATAAAAATACAACAGTCCTTCCATCGTATAACAGGAATAATTGCAACCAGCGTGAAAGTAACGGTCATTTCTACGTTTCAGGCAACCTAGGCTTCACTCCAGGGCGATGCTACACCAGATGGAATAGTTACGGCCTTAGAAGTCAACGCCAGAAGCATAAAATACAATATAAGTACAACAGTTTTTCCATCGTATAACAGGAATAATTGCAACAAGTGTGAAAGTAATGGTCATTTCTACGTTACGGGCAACCTAGACTTAACTCTGAGGCATTGCTCCACCAGATGGATGAGTTAGGGCCTTAGATATCAACGCCCGAAGCATTATGTACGAAATAAATAGAACAGTTTTTCCGTTGTATAAAACGAATAATTGCAACCAGAGTGAAAGTTAAGGTCATTTCTACGTTCTGGGCAACCTAGGCTTCACTCTGGGGCGTTGCTCCACCAGAGCGAATAGTTAGGGCCTAAGAGGTCAACGCCCGAAGCATCAAATACGATATAAATACAACTGTTGTTCCATTGTATAAAATGAATAATTGCAAGCAGTGTGAAATTAATAGTCATTTCTACGTTCCGGGTAACCTAGGCTTCACTCTAGGGCGTTGGTCAACCAGATCGAATAGTTCGGGCCTAAGAAGTCAACTCCACAAGCATAAAATACAATATAAATGCAACAGCTTTTCCATCGCATAACAGGAATAATTGCAACCAGTGTGAAAATAACGGCCGTTTCTACGTTCCGGGCATCCTAGACTTAACTCTGAGGCATTGCCCCACCAGATGGATGAGTTAGGGCCATAGATATCAACGCCCAAAGCATAATGTACAAAATAAATAGAACAGTTTTTCCGCTGTATAAAACGAATATTTGCAAACAGTGTGAAAGTAATGGTCATTTCAACGTTACGGGCAACCTAGGCTTCACTCTAGGGAGTTGCTCCACCACGTCGAATAGCTACGACCTTAGTAGACAATGCCTGGAGCATAAAATACAATAAAAATACAACAGTTTTTCCATCGTACAACAGGAATAATTGCAAACAGTGTGAAAGTTATGGTCACTTCTACGTTCCGGGCAACCTAGGCTTCAGTCTAGGGCGTTTCTCCACCAGATCGAATAGCTACGACCTGAGAAGTCAAAGCCAGAAGCAGAAAATACAATAAAAATGCAGTAGTTTTTCCATCGTATAACAGGAATAATTGCTACCAGTGTGAAAGTGATGGTCACTTCTACGTTCCGGGCAACCTAGGCCTGACTCTAGGGCGTTGCTCCACCAGATGGAATAGCTAGCGCCAAAGAAGTCAACGCCAGAAGCATAAAATACAATATAAATAACACAGTTTTTCCATCGTATAACACGTATAATTGCAAACCTTGTAGAAGTAACTGTCATTTCTACGTCCCGGGCAACCTAGGCTTGACTCTAGGGCGTTGCTCCAACAGCTCGAATAGGTAGGGCCATAGAAGTCAACGCCCGAAGCATAAAATACAATAAAAATACAACAGTTTTTGAATCGTATCAAACGAATAATTGCAACCAGTGTGAAAGCTATAGTCATTTCTACGTTCCGGGCAACCTAGGCTTCACTCTAGGGCGTTGTTCCTCCACATCGAATAGTTAGGGCCTAGGAAGTCAACGCCAGAAGCATAAAATACAATAAAAATACAACAGTTTTTCCATCGTGTAAAACGAATAATTGCAAAAAGTGTGAAAGTTACGGTCATTTCTTCGTTCCGGGAAACCTAGGCTTCACTCTAGGTCGTTGCTCCACCAGATCGAATAGTTAGGGCCTTAGAAGTCAACGCCAGAAGCATAAAATACAATAAGAATACAACAGTTTTTCCATCGTATAACAAGAGTAATTGCAACCAGTGTGAAAGTGATGGCCATTTCTACGTTCCGGGCAACCTGGGCTTCACGCTAGGGCGTTGGTAAACCAGATCGAATAGTTCGGGCCTAAGATGTCAACTCCAGAAGCATAAAATACAATATAAATGCAACAGCTTTTGCATCGTATAATAGGAATAATTGCGACCAGTGTGAAAGTAACGGCCATTTCTACGTTCCGGGCAACCTAGACTTAACTCTGAGGCATTGCTCCACCAGACGGATGAGTTAGGGCCTTAGATATCAACGCCCGAAGCATTATGTACAAAATAAATAGAACAGTTTTTCCGTTGTATAAAACGAATAATTGCAACCAGCGTGAAAGTTATGGTCATTTCTACGTTCCGGGCAACCTAGGCTTCACTCTGGGTCGTTGCTCCACCAGATCGAATAGTTAGGGCCTAAGAAGTCAACGCCAGAAGCATAAAATACAATATAAATACAACAGTTTTTCCATCGTATATCTGGAATAATTGCAGCCAGTGTCCAAGTAATGGCCATTTCTACGTTCCCGGCATCCTAGACTGAACTCTGAAGCATTGCTCCACCAGATCGAAGAGTTAGGGCCTTAGAAGTGAACGCCAGAAGCATAAAATACAAAATAAATACAACAGCCTTTCCATCGTATAAAACGAATAATTGCAACTAGTGTGAAAGTTATAGTCATTTCTACGTTCCGGGCATCCTAGGCTTCACTCTAGGGCGTTGTTCCACGACATCGAATAGCTAGGGCCTTAGAAGTCAACGCCAGAAGCATAAAATACAAAATAAATGGAACAGTTTTTCCATTGTATAAAACGAATAATTGCAACCAGTGCTGAAAGTTATGGTCATTTCTAAGTTTCGGGCAACATATTCTTCACTCCGTGACGTTGCGCCACGAGATCGAATAGATAGGAACTATAAAGTCAACGCCAGAAGCATAAAATACAATAAAAATACAACAGGTTTTCCATCGTATAGCATGAATAATTGCCACCAGTGTGAAAGTAGTGGCCATTGCTACGTTTCGGGCAACTTAGGTATCACGCTAGGGCGTTGCTCCACCAGACCGAATAGCTAGGGACTTAGAAGTCATGTCCCGAATCATAAAATGAAATAAAAGTACAACAGTTTTTTCCATAGTATAACGGGAATAATTGCAACCAGTGCCAATGTGATGGTCATTTCTAAGTTCCGGGCAACCTAGGCTTCACTCTAGGCCGTTGGTCCACCAGATCCAATAGTTAGGGCCTAAGAAGTCTACGCCAGAAGCACCAAATACAAAATAAATACAACAGTTTTTCCATCGTATAAAAGGAATAATTGCAACCAGAGTGAAAGTTATGGTCATTTCTACGTTCCGTACAACCTGGGCTTCACTATAGGGCGTTGCTCCACCAGTTCGAATAGCTAGGGCCTTAGAAGTCAACGCCCGAAGCATAAAATACAAAATAAATAGAACAGTTTTCCATTGTATAAAACTAATGATTGCAACCAGTGTGAAAGTTATGGTCATTTCTACATTCTGGACAACCTAGGCTTCACTCTAGGGCGTAGGTCCACCAGATCCAATAGTTAGGGCCTAAGGAGTCAACCCCAGAAGCTCCAAATACAATATAAATACATCAGTCTTTCCGTGGAAATGGTCATATGTTTCACACTGGTTGCAATCATTCGTTTTATACAATGGAAAAACTGTTGTATTTGTATTGTATTTTATGCTTCTGGCGTTGACTTCTAAGGCCGTTGCTATTCGATGTGGTGGAGCAACGCCCTAGAGTGAAGCCTCGGTTGCCCTGAACGTAGAAATGACCATTACTTTCACACTGGTTGCAATTATTCGTTTTATACGATGGAAAAACTGTTGTATCTATTTTGTATTTGGTGCTTCTGGCGTTGACTTCTTAGGCCCTATCTATTCGATCTGGTGCAGCAACGCCCTAGAGTGAAGCCGCGGTTGCCCGGAACGTAGAAATGACTACCACTTTCACACTGGTTGCAATTATTCGTTTTATACGATGGAAAATCTGTTGTATTTATTTTGTATTTTATGCTTCTGGCGTTGACTTCTAAGGCCCTAACGATTGGATCTGCTGGAACTACGCCCTAGTGGAAGCCTAGGTTGCACGGAACGTAGAAATGACCAGTTCTTTCACACTGGTTGCAGTTATTCCTGTTATACGATGGAAAAACTGTTGTACTTTTATTGTATTTTTTTCTTCTAGCGTTGACTTCTAAGACCGTAGCTTTTCGATCTGGTGGAGCAATGCCCTTGAGTGAAGCCTAGGTTGCCCGGAACGTAGAAATGACCATTACTTTCACACTGTTTGCAAATATTCATTATATACGATGGAAAAACTGTTGTATTTATATTGTATTATATGCTTCTGGCGTTGACTTCTAAAGCCGTAGCTATTCGATGTGGTGGAGCAACGCCCTAGAGTGAAGCCTAGGTTGCCCGGAACGTAGAAATGACCATAACTTCCACACTGGTTGCAATTATTCGTTTTATACGATGGAAAAGCTGTTGTATTTATATCGTTTTTTATGCTCCTGGCGCTGACTTCTTAGGCCCTAACTATTCCGTCTGGTGGAACAACGCCCTAGAGTGAATCCTAGGTTGCTCGGAATGTTGAAATGACCATAACCTTCACACTGTTTGCAATTACTCATTTTATACGATGGCGAAGCTGTTGTATTTATATTGTATTTTATGCTTCCGGCGTTAACCTCTAAGGCCGTAGCTATCAGATTAGGAGCAGCAACGCCCTAGAGTGACGCGTAGGTTGCCAGGCACGCAGAAATGACCATTACTTTCACAATGTTCGCAATCATTCATTTTATACGATGGAAAAACTGTTGTACTTATATCGTATTTTATTCTTCTGGCGTTGACTTCTTAGGCCCTAACTATTTGATCTGGTGGAACAACGCCCTAGAGTGAAGCCTAGGTCGCCTGGAACGTAGAAATGACCATCACTTTCACACGGGTTGCAATTATTCCTGTTATAGGATGAAAGACTGTTGCATTTTTATTGTATTTTATGCTTCAGGCGTTGACTTCTGAGGCCGTAGCTATTCGATGTGGTGGAAGAACGCCATAGAGTGAAGCCTAGGTTGCCCGGAACGTAGAAATGACCATTGGTTTCATAATGGTTGCAATTATTCATTTTATACGATGGAAAAACTGTTGTACTTATATTGTATTTTATTCTTATGGCGTTGAATTCAAAGTCCCTAGCTATTCGATCTGGTGGAGCAACGCCCTAGAGTGAAACCTAGGTTGCCCGGAACGTACAAATGACCATCACTTTCACACGGATTGCAATTGTTCCTGTTATAGGTTGGAAAGACTGTTGTATTTTTATTGCATTTTATGCTTCTGGCGTTCACTTCTTAGGCCCTAACTATTCGATCTGGTGGAACAACGCCCTAGGGTGAAGGCTAGGTTGCCCGGAACGTAGAAATGACAATAGCTTTTACACTGGTAGCAAATATTCGTTTTATACACTGGAAAAACCGTTCTATTTATTTTGTATTTTATGCTTCGGGCGTTGACTTCTAAGGCCCTAACTATTCAATCTGTTGGAGCAACGCCCTAGAGTGAAGCCTAGGTTGCTCGGAATGTAGAAATGACCATAACTTTCACACTGGTTGCAATTATTCGTTTTATACGATGGAAAATCTGTTGTATTTATTTTGTATTTTATGCTTCTGGCGTTGACTTCTAAGGCCCTAACGATTGGATCTGCTGGAACTACGCCCTAGTGGAAGCCTAGGTTGCCCGGAACGTAGAAATGACCAGTTCTTTCACACTGGTTGCAGTTATTCCTGTTATACGATGGAAAAACTGTTGTACTTTTATTGTATTTTTTTCTTCTAGCGTTGACTTCTAAGACCGTAGCTTTTCGATCTGGTGGAGCAACGCCCTAGAGTGAAGGCTAGGTTGCCCGGAACGTAGAAATGACCATTACTTTCACACTGTTTGCAATTATTCATTATATACGATGGAAAAACTGTCGTATTTATATTGTATTATATGCTTCTGGCTTTGACTTCTAAAGCCGTAGCTATTCGATGTGGTGGAGCAACGCCCTAGAGTGAAGCCTAGGTTGCCCGGAACGTAGAAATGACCATAACTTCCACACTGGTTGCAATTATTCGTTTTATACGATGGAAAAGCTGTTGTATTTATATCGTTTTTTATGCTCCTGGCGCTGACTTCTTAGGCCCTAACTATTCCGTCTGGTGGAACAACGCCCTAGAGTGAATCCTAGGTTGCTCGGAATGTTGAAATGACCATAACCTTCACACTGTTTGCAATTACTCATTTTATACGATGGCGAAGCTGTTGTATTTATATTGTATTTTATGCTTCCGGCGTTAACTTCTAAGGCCGTAGCTATCAGATTAGGAGCAGCAACGCCCTAGAGTGACGCGTAGGTTGCCAGGCACGCAGAAATGACCATTACTTTCACAATGTTCGCAATCATTCATTTTATACGATGGAAAAACTGTTGTACTTATATCGTATTTTATTCTTCTGGCGTTGACTTCTTAGGCCCTAACTATTTGATCTGGTGGAACAACGCCCGGCAGTGAAGCCTAGGTTGCCCGGAACGTAGATATGACCATAACCTTCACACAGGTTGCAATTGTTCGTTTTATACGGCGTAAAGGCTGCTGTATTTATTTTGTATTTTATTCTTCTGGTGTTGACTTCTTAGGCCCTAACTATTCGATCTGGTGGAACAACGCGGTAGAGTGAAGCCTAGGTTGCCCGAACGTAGAAATGACCATTACTTTCACACTGTTTGCAATTATTTGTTTTATACGATGGAAAAGCTGTTGTATTTATATCGTATTTTATGCTTCTGGCGTTGACTTCTTAGGCCCTAACTATACCATCTGGTGGAACAACGCCCTAGAGTGAAGCCTAGGTTTCCCTGAACGTAGATATGACCATAACCTTCACACAGATTGCAATTATTCGTTTTATACGGTGCAAAGGCTGTTGTATTTACTTCATATTTTATTCTTCTGGTGTTGACTTCTTAGGCCCTAACTATTCGGTCTGGTGGAACAACGCCGTAGAGTGAAGCCTAGGTTGCCCGGAACGTAGAAATGACCATTACTTTCACACTGTTTGCAATTATTCCTTTTATACGATGGAAAAGCTGTTGTATTTATATCGTATTTTATGCTTCTGGCGTTGACTTCTTAGGCCCTAACTATTCGATCTGGTGGAACAACGCCGTAGAGTGAAGCCTAGGTTGCCCGGAACGTAGAAATGACCATTACTTTCACACTGTTTGCAATTATTCGTTTTATACGATGGAAAAACTGTTGTATTTTTATTGCATTTTATGCTTCTGGCGTTCACTTCTTAGGCCCTAACTATTCGATCTTGTGGAACAACGGCCTAGGGTGAAGCCTAGGTTGCCCGGAACGTAGAAATGACCATAACTTTCACACTGGTTGCAATTATTTGTTTTATACGATGGAAAAGCTGTTGCATTTATATCGTATTTTATGCTTCTGGCGTTGACTTCTTAGGCCCTAACTATTCCATCTGGTGGAACATCGCCCTAGAGTAAAGCCCAGGTTGCGCGGAACGTAGAAATGACCATAACTTTCACACTGGTAGCAATTATTCTTTTTATACGATGGCAAAACTGTTGCATCTTCATCGTATTTTATGCTTCTGGCGTTGACTTCTTAGGCCCTAACTATTCGATCTGGTGGGACAACGGCCTAGGGTGAAGCCTAGGTTGCCCGGAACGTAGAAATGACCATAACTTTCACACTGGTTGCGATTATTTGTTTTATACGATGGAAAAGCTGTTGTATTTATATCGTATTTTATGCTTCTGGCGTTGACTTCTAAGGACCTAACTATTCGGTCTGGTGGAGCAACGCCCTAGAGTGAAGCCTAGGTTGCTCGGAATGTAGAAATGACCATAACTTTCACACTGGTTGCAATTATTCGTTTTATACGATGGAAAAACTGTTGCATCTTTATCGTATTTTGTGCTTCTGGCGTTGACTTCTTAGGCCGTAACTATTCGATCTGGTGGAGCACCGCCCTGGAGTGAAGCCTAGGTTGCCCGGAACGTAGAAATGACCACTACTATCACACTGGTTGCAATTTATTCCTGCTATACGATGGAAAACCTGTTGTATCTTTATTGCATTTTATGCTTCGGGCATTGACTTCTAAGGCCCTAACTATTCAATCTGTTGGAGCAACGCTCTAGGGTGAAGCCTAGGTTGCCCGGAACGTAGACATGACCATAACTTTCACACTGGTTGCAATCATTCGTTTTATACGATGGAAAAGCTGTTGTACTTATATCGTATTTTATGCTTCTGGCGTTGACTTCTTAGGCCCAAACTATTCCATCTGGTGGAACGACGCCCTAGGGTGAAGTCTAGGTTGCCCGGAAAGTAGAAATGACCATAACTTTCACACTGGTAGCAATTATTCGTTTTATACGATGGAAAAACTGTTCTATTTATTTTATATTTTATGCTTCGGGCGTTGACTTCTAAGGCCCTAACTATACGATCTGGTGGAGCAACGCCCTAGAGTGAAGCCTAGGTTGCCCGGTACGTAGAAATGACCATCACTATCAAACTGGTTGCAATTATTTGTTTTATACGATGGAAAAGCTGTTGTATTTATATTGTATTTTATGCTTCTGGCGTTGACTTCTCAGGCCCTAATTATTCGATCTGGTGGAGCAATGCCTCAGAGTTAAGTCTAGGATTCCCGTAACGCCGAAATGATCATTACTTTCACGCTTGCTGCAATTATTCCTGTTATGCGATGAAAAGACTGTTGTATTTTTATTGTATTTTATGCTTCAGGCGTGGACTTCTGAGGCCGTAGCTATTCGATGTGGTGGAAGAACGCCATACAGTGAAGCCTAGGTTGCCCGGAACGTAGAAATGACCACTACTTACACTGTTTGCAATTATTCATTTAATACGATGGAAATGCTGTTGTATTTATATCGTATTTTATGCTTCGGGCGTTGACTTCTTAGGCCCTAACATTTCGATCTGGTGGAGCAACGCCCGGCAGTGAAGCCTAGGTTGCCCGGAACGTAGATATGACCATAACCTTCACACAGGTTGCAATTGTTCGTTTTATACGGTGTAAAGGCTGCTGTATTTATTTTGTATTTTATTCTTCTGGTGTTGACTTCTTAGGCCCTAACTATTCGATCTGGTGGAACAACGCGGTAGAGTGAAGCCTAGGTTGCCCGAACGTAGAAATGACCATTACTTTCACACTGTTTGCAATTATTTGTTTTATACGATGGAAAAGCTGTTGTATTTATATCGTATTTTATGCTTCTGGCGTTGACTTCTTAGGCCCTAACTATTCCATCTGGTGGAACAACGCCCTAGAGTGAAGCCTAGGTTGCCCTGAACGTAGATATGACCATAATCTTCACACAGATTGCAATTATTCGTTTTATACGGTGTAAAGGCTGTTGTATTTATTTCATATTTTATTCTTCTGGTGTTGACTTCTTAGGCCCTAACTATTCGGTCTGGTGGAACAACGCCGTAGAGTGAAGCCTAGGTTGCCCGGAACGTAGAAATGACCATTACTTTCACACTGTTTGCAATTATTCCTTTTATACGATGGAAAAGCTGTTGTATTTATATCGTATTTTATGCTTCTGGCGTTGACTTCTTAGGCCCTAACTATTCGATCTGGTGGAACAACGCCGTAGAGTGAAGCCTAGGTTGCCCGGAACGTAGAAATGACCATTACTTTCACACTGTTTGCAATTATTCGTTTTATACGATGGAAAAACTGTTGCATTTATATCGTATTTTATGCTTCTGGCGTTGACTTCTTAGGCCCTAACTATTCCATCTGGTGGAACATCGCCCTAGAGTAAAGCCCAGGTTGCGCGGAACGTAGAAATGACCATAACTTTCACACTGGTAGCAATTATTATTTTTATACGATGGCAAAACTGTTGCATCTTCATCGTATTTTATGCTTCTGGCGTTGACTTCTTAGGCCGTAACTATTCGATCTGGTGGAGCAACGCCCTGGAGTGAAACCTGGGTTGCCCGGAACGTAGAAATGACCACTACTATCACACTGGTTGCAAATTATTCCTGCTATACGATGGAAAAACTGTTGTATTTTTATTGCATTTTATGCTTCTGGCGTTCACTTCTTAGGCCCTAACTATTCGATCTGGTGGGACAACGGCCTAGGGTGAAGCCTAGGTTGCCCGGAACGTAGAAATGACCATAACTTTCACACTGGTTGCGATTATTTGTTTTATACGATGGAAAAGCTGTTGTATTTATATCGTATTTTATGCTTCTGGCGTTGACTTCTAAGGACCTAACTATTCGGTCTGGTGGAGCAACGCCCTAGAGTGAAGCCTAGGTTGCTCGGAATGTAGAAATGACCATAACTTTCACACTGGTTGCAATTATTCGTTTTATAGGATGGAAAAACTGTTGCATCTTTATCGTATTTTGTGCTTCTGGCGTTGACTTCTTAGGCCGTAACTATTCGATCTGGTGGAGCACCGCCCTGGAGTGAAGCCTAGGTTGCCCGGAACGTAGAAATGACCACTACTATCACACTGGTTGCAATTTATTCCTGCTATACGATGGAAAACCTGTTGTATCTTTATTGCATTTTATGCTTCGGGCATTGACTTCTAAGGCCCTAACTATTCAATCTGTTGGAGCAACGCTCTAGGGTGAAGCCTAGGTTGCCCGGAACGTAGACATGACCATAACTTTCACACTGGTTGCAATCATTCGTTTTATACGATGGAAAAGCTGTTGTACTTATATCGTATTTTATGCTTCTGGCGTTGACTTCTTAGGCCCAAACTATTCCATCTGGTGGAACGACGCCCTAGGGTGAAGTCTAGGTTGCCCGGAAAGTAGAAATGACCATAACTTTCACACTGGTAGCAATTATTCGTTTTATACGATGGAAAAACTGTTCTATTTATTTTATATTTTATGCTTCGGGCGTTGACTTCTAAGGCCCTAACTATACGATCTGGTGGAGCAACGCCCTAGAGTGAAGCCTAGGTTGCCCGGTACGTAGAAATGACCATCACTATCAAACTGGTTGCAATTATTTGTTTTATACGATGGAAAAGCTGTTGTATTTATATTGTATTTTATGCTTCTGGCGTTGACTTCTCAGGCCCTAATTATTCGATCTGGTGGAGCAATGCCTCAGAGTTAAGTCTAGGATTCCCGTAACGCCGAAATGATCATTACTTTCACGCTTGCTGCAATTATTCCTGTTATGCGATGAAAAGACTGTTGTATTTTTATTGTATTTTATGCTTCAGGCGTGGACTTCTGAGGCCGTAGCTATTCGATGTGGTGGAAGAACGCCATACAGTGAAGCCTAGGTTGCCCGGAACGTAGAAATGACCACTACTTTCACACTGTTTGCAATTATTCATTTAATACGATGGAAATGCTGTTGTATTTATATCGTATTTTATGCTTCGGGCGTTGACTTCTTAGGCCCTAACATTTCGACCTGGTGGAGCAACGCCCGGCAGTGAAGCCTAGGTTGCCCGGAACGTAGATATGACCATAACCTTCACACAGGTTGCAATTATTCGTTTTATACGGTGTAAAGGCTGTTGTATTTATTTCATATTTTATTCTTCTGGTGTTGACTTCTTAGGCCCTAACTATTCGGTCTGGTGGAACAACGCCGTAGAGTGAAGCCTAGGTTGCCCGGAACGTAGAAATGACCATTACTTTCACACTGTTTGCAATTATTCCTTTTATACGATGGAAAAGCTGTTGTATTTATATCGTATTTTATGCTTCTGGCGTTGACTTCTTAGGCCCTAACTATTCGATCTGGTGGAACAACGCCGTAGAGTGAAGCCTAGGTTGCCCGGAACATAGAAATGACCATTACTTTCACACTGTTTGCAATTATTCGTTTTATACGATGGAAAAACTGTTGTATTTTTATTGCATTTTATGCTTCTGGCGTTCACTTCTTAGGCCCTAACTATTCGATCTTGTGGAACAACGGCCTAGGGTGAAGCCTAGGTTGCCCGGAACGTAGAAATGACCATAACTTTCACACTGGTTGCAATTATTTGTTTTATACGATGGAAAAGCTGTTGTATTTATATCGTATTTTATGCTTCTGGCGTTGACTTCTTAGGCCCTAACTATTCCATCTGGTGGAACATCGCCCTAGAGTAAAGCCCAGGTTGCGCGGAACGTAGAAATGACCATAACTTTCACACTGGTAGCAATTATTCTTTTTATACGATGGCAAAACTGTTGCATCTTCATCGTATTTTATGCTTCTGGCGTTGACTTCTTAGGCCCTAACTATTCGGTCTGGTGGAATAACGCCCTGGAGTGAAACCTGGGTTGCCCGGAACGTAGAAATGAGCACTACTATCACACTGGTTGCAAATTATTCCTGCTATACGATGGAAAAACTGTTGTATTTTTATTGCACTTTATGCTTCTGACGTTCACTTCTTAGGCCCTAACTATTCGATCTGGTGGGACAACGGCCTAGGGTGAAGCCTAGGTTGCCCGGAACGTAGAAATGACCATAACTTTCACACTGGTTGCGATTATTTGTTTTATACGATGGAAAAGCTGTTGTATTTATATCGTATTTTATGCTTCTGTCGTTGACTTCTTAGGCCCTAACTATTCCATCTGGTTGAACAACGCCCTAGGGCGAAGCCTAGGTTGCCCGGAAAGTAGAAATGACCATAACTTTCACACTGGTAGCAATTATTCGTTTTATACGATGGAAAAACTGTTGTATTTATTTTGTATTTTATGCTTCGGGCGTTTACTTCTAAGGCCCTAACTATTCGATCTGGTAGAGCAACGCCCTAGAGTGAAGCCTAGGTTGCCCGGTACGTAGAAATGATCATAAGTTTCATACTGGTTGCAATTATTCGTTTTATACGATGAAAAAGCTGTTGTATTTATATCGTATTTTATGCTTCTGGCGTTGACTTCTTAGGCCCTAACTATTCCATCTGGTGGAACATCGCCCTAGAGTAAAGCCCAGGTTGCGCGGAACGTAGAAATGACCATAACTTTGACACTGGTAGCAATTATTCTTTTTATACGATGGCAAAACTGTTGCATCCTCATCGTATTTTATGCTTCTGGCGTTGACTTCTTAGGCCGTAACTATTCGATCTGGTGGAGCAACGCCCTGGAGTGAAACCTGGGTTGCCCGGAACGTAGAAATGACCACTACTATCACACTGGTTGCAAATTATTCCTGCTATACGATGGAAAAACTGTTGTATTTTTATTGCATTTTATGCTTCTGGCGTTCACTTCTTAGGCCCTAACTATTCGATCTGGTGGGACAACGGCCTAGGGTGAAGCCTAGGTTGCCCGGAACGTAGAAATGACCATAACTTTCACACTGGTTGCGATTATTTGTTTTATACGATGGAAAAGCTGTTGTATTTATATCGTATTTTATGCTTCTGTCGTTGACTTCTTAGGCCCTAACTATTCCATCTGGTTGAACAACGCCCTAGGGTGAAGCCTAGGTTGCCCGGAAAGTAGAAATGACCATAACTTTCACACTGGTAGCAATTATTCGTTTTATACGATGGAAAAACTGTTGTATTTATTTTGTATTTTATGCTTCGGGCGTTTACTTCTAGGGCCCTAACTATTCGATCTGGTAGAGCAACGCCCTAGAGTGAAGCCTAGGTTGCCCGGTACGTAGAAATGACCATAAGTTTCATACTGGTTGCAATTATTCGTTTTATACGATGGAAAAGCTGTTGTATTTATATCGTATTTTATGCTTCTGGCGTTGACTTCTTAGGCCCTAACTATTCCATCTGGTGGAACATCGCCCTAGAGTAAAGCCCAGGTTGCGCGGAACGTAGAAATGACCATAACTTTCACACTGGTAGCAATTATTCTTTTTATACGATGGCAAAACTGTTGCATCTTCATCGTATTTTATGCTTCTGGCGTTGACTTCTTAGGCCGTAACTATTCGATCTGGTGGAGCAACGCCCTGGAGTGAAACCTGGGTTGCCCGGAACGTAGAAATGATCACTACTATCACACTGGTTGCAAATTATTCCTGCTATACGATGGAAAAACTGTTGTATTTTTATTGCATTTTATGCTTCTGGCGTTCACTTCTTAGGCCCTAACTATTCGATCTGGTGGGACAACGCCCTAGGGTGAAGCCTAGGTTGCCCGGAACGTAGAAATGACCATAACTTTCACACTGGTTGCGATTATTTGTTTTATACGATGGAAAAGCTGTTGCATCTTTATCGTATTTTGTGCTTCTGGCGTTGACTTCTTAGGCCGTAACTATTCGATCTGGTGGAGCACCGCCCTGGAGTGAAGCCTAGGTTGCCCGGAACGTAGAAATGACCACTACTATCACACTGGTTGCAAATTATTCCTGCTATACGATGGAAAACCTGTTGTATCTTTATTGCATTTTATGCTTCGGGCATTGACTTCTAAGGCCCTAACTATTCAATCTGTTGGAGCAACGCTCTAGGGTGAAGCCTAGGTTGCCCGGAACGTAGACATGACCATAACTTTCACACTGGTTGCAATTATTCGTTTTATACGATGGAAAAACTGTTGTATTTTTATTGCATTTTATGCTTCTGGCGTTCACTTCTTAGGCCCTAACTATTCGATCTTGTGGAACAACGGCCTAGGGTGAAGCCTAGGTTGCCCGGAACGTAGAAATGACCATAACTTTCACATTGGTTGCAATTATTTGTTTTATACGATGGAAAAGCTGTTGTATTTATATCGTATTTTATGCTTCTGGCGTTGACTTCTTAGGCCCTAACTATTCCATCTGGTGGAACATCGCCCTAGAGTAAAGCCCAGGTTGCGCGGAACGTAGATATGACCATGACCTTCACACAGGTTGCAATTGTTCGTTTTATACGGTGTAAAGGCTGCTGTATTTATTTTGTATTTTATTCTTCTGGTGTTGACTTCTTAGGCCCTAACTATTCGATCTGGTGGAACAACGCGGTAGAGTGAAGCCTAGGTTGCCCGAAACTAGAAATGACCATTACTTTCACACTGTTTGCAATTATTTGTTTTATACGATGGAAAAGCTGTTGTATTTATATCGTATTTTATGCTTCTGGCGTTGACTTCTTAGGCCCTAACTATTCGATCTTGTGGAACAACGGCCTAGGGTGAAGCCTAGGTTGCCCGGAACGTAGAAATGACCATAACTTTCACACTGGTTGCAATTATTTGTTTTATACGATGGAAAAGCTGTTGTATTTATATCGTGTTTTATGCTTCTGGCGTTGACTTCTTAGGCCCTAACTATTCCATCTGGTGGAACATCGCCCTAGAGTAAAGCCCAGGTTGCGCGGAACGTAGAAATGACCATAACTTTCACACTGGTAGCAATTATTCTTTTTATACGATGGCAAAACTGTTGCATCTTCATCGTATTTTATGCTTCTGGCGTTGACTTCTTAGGCCGTAACTATTCGATCTGGTGGAGCAACGCCCTGGAGTGAAACCTGGGTTGCCCGGAACGTAGAAAGGACCACTACTATCACACTGGTTGCAAATTATTCCTGCTATACGATGGAAAAACTGTTGTATTTTTATTGCGTTTTATGCTTCTGGCGTTCACTTCTTAGGCCCTAACTATTCGATCTGGTGGGACAACGCCCTAGGGTGAAGCCTAGGTTGCTCGGAAAGTAGAAATGGCCATAAGTTTCATAATGGTTGCAATTATTCGTCTTATACGATGGAAAAACTGTTGTATTTATATTGTATTTTATGCTTCTGGCGTTGACTTCTAAGGCCCTAATTATTCGATTTGGTGGAGCAATGCCTCAGAGTTAAGTCTAGGATGCCCGATACGCCGAAATGATCATTACTTTCACGCTTGTTCCAATTATTCCAGTTATACGATGAAAAGATTGTTGTATTTTTATTGTATTTTATGCTTCAGGCGTGGACTTCTGAGGCCGTAGCTATTCGATGTGGTGGAAGAACGCCATACAGTGAAGCCTAGGTTGCCCGGAACGTAGAATAGACCATAACTTTCACACTCGTTGCTATTATTCGTTTTATACGATGGAAAAACTGTTATATTTATATTGTATTTTATGCTTCTGGCGTTGACTTCTTAGGCCATAACTATTCCATCTGGTGGAACAACGCCCTAAGGTGAAGCCTAGGTTGCCCGGATCGTAGAAATGACCAGTACTTTCACACTGGTTGCAGTTATTCGTTTTATACGATGGAAAAACTGTTCTATTTATTTTGCATTTTATGCTTCGGGCGTTGACTTCTAAGGCGCTAACTATTCGATCTGGTGGAGCAACGCCCTAGAGTGTAGCCTAGGTTGCTCGGAATATAGAAATGACCATAACTTTCACACTGGTTGCAATTATTCGTTTTCTACGATGGAAAAACTGTTGTATTTATATTGTATTTTATGCTTCTGGCGTTCACTTCTTAGGGCCTAACTATTCGATCTGATGGAACACTGCCCTAGGGTGAAGCCTAGGTTGCCCGGAACGTAGAAATGACCATAACTTTTACACTGGTAGCAATTATTCGTTTTATACAATGGAAAAACTGTTCTATTTATTTTGTATTTTATGCTTCGGGCGTTGACTTCTTTGGCCCTAACAATTCGATCTGGTGGCGCAACGCCCTAGGGTGAAGCCTAGGTTCCCTGGAACGTACAAATGACATTCACTTTCACACGGGTTGCAATTATTCCTGTTATAGGATGGAAAGACTGTTGTATTTTTATTGCATTTTATGCTTCTGGCGTTCACTTCTTAGGCCCTGACTATTCGATCTGGTGGAACAACGCCGTAGAGTGAAGCCTAGGTTGCCCGAACGTAGAAATGACCATTAGTTTCTCACTGTTTGCAATTATTCCTTTTATACGATGGAAAAGCTGTTGTATTTGTATCGTATTTTATGCTTCTGGCGTTGACTTCTCAGGCCCTAACTATTCCATCTGGTGGAACAACGCCCTAGAGTAAAGCCCAGGTTGCGCGGAACGTAGAAATGACCATAACTTTCACACTGGTAGCAATTATTCGTTTTATACATTGGAAAAACTGTTCTATTTATATTGTATTTTATGCTTCTGGCGTTGACTACTTAGGCCCTAACTATTCGATCTTGTGGAACGACGACCTAGAGTGAAGCCTAGGTTGCCTGGAACGTAGAAATGACCATCACTTTCACACGGGTTGCAATTATTCCTGTTATAGGATGGAAAGACTGTTGTACTTTTATTGTATTTTATTCTCCTGGTGTTGACTTCTTAGGCCCTAACTATTCGATTTGGTGGAACAACGCCGTAGAGTGATGCCTAGGTTGCCCGGAACGTAGAAATGACCATTACTTTCACACTGTTTGCAATTATTCCTTTTATACGATGGAACAGCTGTTGTATTTATATCGTATTTTATGCTTCTGGCGTTGACTTCTAAGGTCCTAACTATTCGATCTGGTGGAGCAACGCCCTAGAGTGAAGCCTAGGTTGCTCGGAATGTAGAAATGACCATAAGATGCATACTGGTTGCAATTATTCGTTTTATACGATGGAAAAACTGTTGCATCTTTATCGTATTTTATGCTTCTGGCGTTGACTTCTTAGGCCGTAACTATCCGATCTGGTGGAGCAACGCCCAGGAGTTAAACCTGGGTTGCCCGGAACGTAGAAATGACCACTACTATCACACTGGTTGCAAATTATACCTGCTATACGATGGAAAAACTGTTGTATTTTTATTGCATTTTATGCGTCTGGCGTTCACTTCTTAGACCCTAACTATTCGATCTGGTGGAACAACGCCCTAGGGTGTAGCCTAGGTTGCCCGGAACGTAGAAATGACCATAGCTTTTACACTCGTAGCAATTATTCGTTTTATACAATGGAAAAACCGTTCTATTTATTTTGTATTTTATGCTTCGGGCGTTGACTTCTAAGGACCTAACTATTCAATCTGTTGGAGCAAAGCCCTAGGGTGAAGCCTAGGTTGCTCGGAAAGTAGAAATGACCATAAGTTTCATACTGGTTGCAATTATTCGTTTTATACGATAGAAAAGCTGTTGTATTTATATTGTATTTTATGCTTCTGACGTTGACTTCTCAGGCCCTAATTATTCGATCTGGTGGAGCAATGCCTCAGAGTTAAGTCTAGGATGCCCGTAACACCGAAATGATCATTACTTTCACGCTTGCTGCAATTATTCCTGTTATGCGATGAAAAGACTGTTGTATTTTTATTGTATTTTATGCTTCAGGCGTGGACTTCTGAGGCCGTAGCTATTCGATGTGGTGGAAGAACGCCATACAGTAAAGCCTAGGTTGCCCGGAACGTAGAAATGACCACTACTTTCACACTGTTTGCAATTATTCATTTAATACGATGGAAATGCTGTTGTATTTATATCGTATTTTATGCTTCTGGCGTTGACTTCTTAGGCCCTAACTATTCGATCTGGTGGAACAACGCCGTAGAGTGAAGCCTAGGTTGCCCGGAACGTAGAAATGACCATTACTTTCACACTGTTTGCAATTATTCGTTTTATACGATGGAAAAACTGTTGTATTTTTATTGCATTTTATGCTTCTGGCGTTCACTTCTTAGGCCCTAACTATTCGATCTTGTGGAACAACGGCCTAGGGTGAAGCCTAGGTTGCCCGGAACGTAGAAATGACCTTAACTTTCAAACTGGTTGCAATTATTTGTTTTATACGATGGAAAAGCTGTTGCATTTATATCGTATTTTATGCTTCTGGCGTTGACTTCTTAGGCCCTAACTATTCCATCTGGTGGAACATCGCCCTAGAGTAAAGCCCAGGTTGCGCGGAACGTAGAAATGACCATAACTTTCACACTGGTAGCAATTATTCTTTTTATACGATGGCAAAACTGTTGCATCTTCATCGTATTTTATGCTTCTGGCGTTGACTTCTTAGGCCGTAACTATTCGATCTGGTGGAGCAACGCCCTGGAGTGAAACCTGGGTTGCCCGGAACGTAGAAATGACCACTACTATCACACTGGTTGCAAATTATTCCTGCTATACGATGGAAAAACTGTAGTATTTTTATTGCATTTTATGCTTCTGGCGTTCACTTCTTAGGCCCTAACTATTCGATCTGGTGGGACAACGGCCTAGGGTGAAGCCTAGGTTGCCCGGAACGTAGAAATGACCATAACTTTCACACTGGTTGCGATTATTTGTTTTATACGATGGAAAAGCTGTTGTATTTATATCGTATTTTATGCTTCTGGCGTTGACTTCTTAGGCCCTAACTATTCCATCTGGTGGAACATCGCCCTAGAGTAAAGCCCAGGTTGCGCGGAACGTAGAAATGACCATAACTTTCACACTGGTAGCAATTATACTTTTTATACGATGGCAAAACTGTTGCATCTTCATCGTATTTTATGCTTCTGGCGTTGACTTCTTAGGCCGTAACTATTCGATCTGGTGGAGCAACGCCCTGGAGTGAAACCTGGGTTGCCCGGAACGTAGAAATGACCACTACTATCACACTGGTTGCAAATTATTCCTGCTATACGATGGAAAAACTGTTGTATTTTTATTGCATTTTATGCTTCTGGCGTTCACTTCTTAGGCCCTAACTATTCGATCTGGTGGGACAACGGCCTAGGGTGAAGCCTAGGTTGCCCGGAACGTAGAAATGACCATAACTTTCACACTGGTTGCGATTATTTGTTTTATACGATGGAAAAGCTGTTGTATTTATATCGTATTTTATGCTTCTGTCGTTGACTTCTTAGGCCCTAACTATTCCATCTGGTTGAACAACGCCCTAGGGTGAAGCCTAGGTTACCCGGAAAGTAGAAATGACCGTAACTTTCACACTGGTAGCAATTATTCGTTTTATACGATGGAAAAACTGTTGTATTTATTTTGTATTTTATGCTTCGGGCGTTTACTTCTAAGGCCCTAACTATTCCATCTGGTGGAACATCGCCCTAGAGTGAAGCCTAGGTTGCCCGGTACGTAGAAATGACCATCACTATCAAACTGGTTGCAATTATTTGTTTTATACGATGGAAAAGCTGTTGTATTTATATTGTATTTTATGCTTCTGGCGTTGACTTCTCAGGCCCTAATTATTCGATCTGGTGGAGCAATGCCTCAGAGTTAAGCCTAGGATGCCCGTAACGCCGAAATGATCATTACTTTCACGCTTGCTGCAATTATTCCTGTTATGCGATGAAAAGACTGTTGTATTTTTATTGTATTTTATGCTTCAGGCGTGGACTTCTGAGGCCGTAGCTATTCGATGTGGTGGAAGAACGCCATACAGTGAAGCCTAGGTTGCCCGGATGGTAGAAATGACAACTACTTTCACACTGTTTGCAATTATTCATTTAATACGATGGAAATGCTGTTGTATTTATATCGTATTTTATGCTTCGGGCGTTGACTTCTTAGACCCTAACATTTCGATCTGGTGGAGCAACGCCCGGCAGTGAAGCCTAGGTTGCCCGGAACGTAGATATGACCATAACCTTCACACAGGTTGCAATTGTTCGTTTTATACGGTGTAAAGGCTGCTGTATTTATTTTGTATTTTATTCTTCTGGTGTTGACTTCTTAGGCCCTAACTATTCGATCTGGTGGAACAACGCGGTAGAGTGAAGCCTAGGTTGCCCGAACGTAGAAATGACCATTACTTTCACACTGTTTGCAATTATTTGTTTTATACGATGGAAAAGCTGTTGTATTTATATCGTATTTTATACTTCTGGCGTTGACTTCTTAGGCCCTAACTATTCCATCTGGTGGAACAACGCCCTAGAGTGAAGCCTAGGTTGCCCGGAACGTAGAAATGACCATAACTTTCACACTGGTTGCAATTATTTGTTTTATACGATGGAAAAGCTGTTGTATTTATATCGTATTTTATGCTTCTGGCGTTGACTTCTTAGGCCCTAACTATTCCATCTGGTGGAACATCGCCCTAGAGTAAAGCCCAGGTTGCGCGGAACGTAGATATGACCATAACCTTCACACAGGTTGCAATTGTTCGTTTTATACGGTGTAAAGGCTGCTGTATTTATTTTGTATTTTATTCTTCTGGTGTTGACTTCTTAGGCCCTAACTATTCGATCTGGTGGAACAACGCGGTAGAGTGAAGCCTAGGTTGCCCGAACCTAGAAATGACCATTACTTTCACACTGTTTGCAATTATTTGTTTTATACGATGGAAAAGCTGTTGTATTTATATCGTATTTTATGCTTCTGGCGTTGACTTCTTAGGCCCTAACTATTCCATCTGGTGGAACAACGCCCTAGAGTGAAGCCTAGGTTGCCCTGAACGTAGAAATGACCATAACTTTCACACTGGTAGCAATTATTCGTTTTATACGATGGAAAAACTGTTGCATCTTTATCGTATTTTGTGCTTCTGGCGTTGACTTCTTAGGCCGTAACTATCCGATCTGGTGGAGCAACGCCCTGGAGTTAAACCTGGGTTGCCCGGAACGTAGAAATGACCACTACTATCACACTGGTTGCAATTATTCATTTAATACGATGGAAATGCTGTTGTATTTATATCGTATTTTATGCTTCGGGCGTTGACTTCTTAGGCCCTAACATTTCGATCTGGTGGAGCAACGCCCGACAGTGAAGCCTAGGTTGCCCGGAACGTGGATATGACCATAACCTTCACACAGGTTGCAATTATTCGTTTTATACAATGGAAAAACTGTTGTATTTATTCTGTATTTTGTGCTTCTGGCGTTGACTTCTCCGGCCCTAATTATTCGATCTGGTGGAACAACGCCGTAGAGTGAAGCCTAGGTTGCCCGAACGTAGAAATGACCATTACTTTGACACTGTTTGCAATTATTCCTTTTATACGATGGAAAAGCTGTTGCATCTTTATTGTATTTTATGCTTCTGGCGTTGAATTCTTAGGCCCCAACTATTCGATCTGGTGGAGCAACGTCCTAGAGTGAAGCCTAGGTTGCCCCGAACGTACAAATGATCATAGCTTTTACACTCGTAGCAATTATTCGTTTTATACAATGGAAAAACCGTTCTATTTATTTTGTATTTTATGCTTCGGGCGTTGACTTCTAAGGACCTAACTATTCAATCTGTTGGAGCAAAGCCCTAGGGTGAAGCCTAGGTTGCTCGGAAAGTAGAAATGACCATAAGTTTCATACTGGTTGCAATTATTCGTTTTATACGATAGAAAAGCTGTTGTATTTATATTGTATTTTATGCTTCTGACGTTGACTTCTCAGGCCCTAATTATTCGATCTGGTGGAGCAATGCCTCAGAGTTAAGTCTAGGATGCCCGTAACACCGAAATGATCATTACTTTCACGCTTGCTGCAATTATTCCTGTTATGCGATGAAAAGACTGTTGTATTTTTATTGTATTTTATGCTTCAGGCGTGGACTTCTGAGGCCGTAGCTATTCGATGTGGTGGAAGAACGCCATACAGTAAAGCCTAGGTTGCCCGGAACGTAGAAATGACCACTACTTTCACACTGTTTGCAATTATTCATTTAATACGATGGAAATGCTGTTGTATTTATATCGTATTTTATGCTTCTGGCGTTGACTTCTTAGGCCCTAACTATTCGATCTGGTGGAACAACGCCGTAGAGTGAAGCCTAGGTTGCCCGGAACGTAGAAATGACCATTACTTTCACACTGTTTGCAATTATTCGTTTTATACGATGGAAAAACTGTTGTATTTTTATTGCATTTTATGCTTCTGGCGTTCACTTCTTAGGCCCTAACTATTCGATCTTGTGGAACAACGGCCTAGGGTGAAGCCTAGGTTGCCCGGAACGTAGAAATGACCTTAACTTTCAAACTGGTTGCAATTATTTGTTTTATACGATGGAAAAGCTGTTGCATTTATATCGTATTTTATGCTTCTGGCGTTGACTTCTTAGGCCCTAACTATTCCATCTGGTGGAACATCGCCCTAGAGTAAAGCCCAGGTTGCGCGGAACGTAGAAATGACCATAACTTTCACACTGGTAGCAATTATTCTTTTTATACGATGGCAAAACTGTTGCATCTTCATCGTATTTTATGCTTCTGGCGTTGACTTCTTAGGCCGTAACTATTCGATCTGGTGGAGCAACGCCCTGGAGTGAAACCTGGGTTGCCCGGAACGTAGAAATGACCACTACTATCACACTGGTTGCAAATTATTCCTGCTATACGATGGAAAAACTGTAGTATTTTTATTGCATTTTATGCTTCTGGCGTTCACTTCTTAGGCCCTAACTATTCGATCTGGTGGGACAACGGCCTAGGGTGAAGCCTAGGTTGCCCGGAACGTAGAAATGACCATAACTTTCACACTGGTTGCGATTATTTGTTTTATACGATGGAAAAGCTGTTGTATTTATATCGTATTTTATGCTTCTGGCGTTGACTTCTTAGGCCCTAACTATTCCATCTGGTGGAACATCGCCCTAGAGTAAAGCCCAGGTTGCGCGGAACGTAGAAATGACCATAACTTTCACACTGGTAGCAATTATACTTTTTATACGATGGCAAAACTGTTGCATCTTCATCGTATTTTATGCTTCTGGCGTTGACTTCTTAGGCCGTAACTATTCGATCTGGTGGAGCAACGCCCTGGAGTGAAACCTGGGTTGCCCGGAACGTAGAAATGACCACTACTATCACACTGGTTGCAAATTATTCCTGCTATACGATGGAAAAACTGTTGTATTTTTATTGCATTTTATGCTTCTGGCGTTCACTTCTTAGGCCCTAACTATTCGATCTGGTGGGACAACGGCCTAGGGTGAAGCCTAGGTTGCCCGGAACGTAGAAATGACCATAACTTTCACACTGGTTGCGATTATTTGTTTTATACGATGGAAAAGCTGTTGTATTTATATCGTATTTTATGCTTCTGTCGTTGACTTCTTAGGCCCTAACTATTCCATCTGGTTGAACAACGCCCTAGGGTGAAGCCTAGGTTACCCGGAAAGTAGAAATGACCGTAACTTTCACACTGGTAGCAATTATTCGTTTTATACGATGGAAAAACTGTTGTATTTATTTTGTATTTTATGCTTCGGGCGTTTACTTCTAAGGCCCTAACTATTCCATCTGGTGGAACATCGCCCTAGAGTGAAGCCTAGGTTGCCCGGTACGTAGAAATGACCATCACTATCAAACTGGTTGCAATTATTTGTTTTATACGATGGAAAAGCTGTTGTATTTATATTGTATTTTATGCTTCTGGCGTTGACTTCTCAGGCCCTAATTATTCGATCTGGTGGAGCAATGCCTCAGAGTTAAGCCTAGGATGCCCGTAACGCCGAAATGATCATTACTTTCACGCTTGCTGCAATTATTCCTGTTATGCGATGAAAAGACTGTTGTATTTTTATTGTATTTTATGCTTCAGGCGTGGACTTCTGAGGCCGTAGCTATTCGATGTGGTGGAAGAACGCCATACAGTGAAGCCTAGGTTGCCCGGATGGTAGAAATGACAACTACTTTCACACTGTTTGCAATTATTCATTTAATACGATGGAAATGCTGTTGTATTTATATCGTATTTTATGCTTCGGGCGTTGACTTCTTAGACCCTAACATTTCGATCTGGTGGAGCAACGCCCGGCAGTGAAGCCTAGGTTGCCCGGAACGTAGATATGACCATAACCTTCACACAGGTTGCAATTGTTCGTTTTATACGGTGTAAAGGCTGCTGTATTTATTTTGTATTTTATTCTTCTGGTGTTGACTTCTTAGGCCCTAACTATTCGATCTGGTGGAACAACGCGGTAGAGTGAAGCCTAGGTTGCCCGAACGTAGAAATGACCATTACTTTCACACTGTTTGCAATTATTTGTTTTATACGATGGAAAAGCTGTTGTATTTATATCGTATTTTATACTTCTGGCGTTGACTTCTTAGGCCCTAACTATTCCATCTGGTGGAACAACGCCCTAGAGTGAAGCCTAGGTTGCCCGGAACGTAGAAATGACCATAACTTTCACACTGGTTGCAATTATTTGTTTTATACGATGGAAAAGCTGTTGTATTTATATCGTATTTTATGCTTCTGGCGTTGACTTCTTAGGCCCTAACTATTCCATCTGGTGGAACATCGCCCTAGAGTAAAGCCCAGGTTGCGCGGAACGTAGATATGACCATAACCTTCACACAGGTTGCAATTGTTCGTTTTATACGGTGTAAAGGCTGCTGTATTTATTTTGTATTTTATTCTTCTGGTGTTGACTTCTTAGGCCCTAACTATTCGATCTGGTGGAACAACGCGGTAGAGTGAAGCCTAGGTTGCCCGAACCTAGAAATGACCATTACTTTCACACTGTTTGCAATTATTTGTTTTATACGATGGAAAAGCTGTTGTATTTATATCGTATTTTATGCTTCTGGCGTTGACTTCTTAGGCCCTAACTATTCCATCTGGTGGAACAACGCCCTAGAGTGAAGCCTAGGTTGCCCTGAACGTAGAAATGACCATAACTTTCACACTGGTAGCAATTATTCGTTTTATACGATGGAAAAACTGTTGCATCTTTATCGTATTTTGTGCTTCTGGCGTTGACTTCTTAGGCCGTAACTATCCGATCTGGTGGAGCAACGCCCTGGAGTTAAACCTGGGTTGCCCGGAACGTAGAAATGACCACTACTATCACACTGGTTGCAATTATTCATTTAATACGATGGAAATGCTGTTGTATTTATATCGTATTTTATGCTTCGGGCGTTGACTTCTTAGGCCCTAACATTTCGATCTGGTGGAGCAACGCCCGACAGTGAAGCCTAGGTTGCCCGGAACGTGGATATGACCATAACCTTCACACAGGTTGCAATTATTCGTTTTATACAATGGAAAAACTGTTGTATTTATTCTGTATTTTGTGCTTCTGGCGTTGACTTCTCCGGCCCTAATTATTCGATCTGGTGGAACAACGCCGTAGAGTGAAGCCTAGGTTGCCCGAACGTAGAAATGACCATTACTTTGACACTGTTTGCAATTATTCCTTTTATACGATGGAAAAGCTGTTGCATCTTTATTGTATTTTATGCTTCTGGCGTTGAATTCTTAGGCCCCAACTATTCGATCTGGTGGAGCAACGTCCTAGAGTGAAGCCTAGGTTGCCCCGAACGTACAAATGATCATAACATTCACACTGGTTACCATTATTCTTTTATACGATGGAAAAGCTGTCGTATTTATATCGTATTTTATGCTTCTGGCGTTGACTTCTAAGCCCCTAACTATTCCATCTGGTGGAACAACGCCCTGGAGTGAAGCCTAGGTTGCCCGGAAGGTGGAAATGACCATAACTTTCACACTGGTAGCAATTATTCGTTTTGTACATGGAAAAACTGTTCTATTTATTTTGTATTTTATGCTTCTGGCGTTGACTTCTAAGGCCCTACCTATTCGATCTGGCGGAGCAACACCCTACAGTGAAGCCTAGGTTGCTCGGAACGTAGAAACGACCATTACCTTCACAATGTATGCAATTATTCATTTTATACGATGGAAAAACTGTTGTACTTATATTGCATTTTATTCTTCTGGCGTTGACTTCTTAGGCCTTAACTATTCGATCTGGTGGAACAAAGCGCTAGAGTGAAGCCTGCGATGCCCGGAACGTAGAAATGATCATTACCTTCACGCTTGTTGCAATTATTCCTGTTATAAGATGAAAAAACTGTTGTATTTTTATTGCATTTTTTGCTTCAGGCGTTGACTTCTAAGATCGTAGCTATTCGATGTGGTGGAGCAACGCCCTAGAGTGACGCCTAGGTTGCCTGGAACGTAGAAATGACCATTACTTTCACAATGTATGCAATTATTCATTTTATACGATGGAAAAACTGTTCTGCTTATATTGCATTTTATTCTTCTGCCGTTGACTTCTTGGGCCCCAACTATTCCATCTGGTGGAACAACGCCCTATGGTGAAGCCTAGGTTGCCCGGGACGTAGAAACGACCATAACATTCACACTGGAAACAATTATTCGTTTTATACATGGAAAAGCTCTTCTGTTTATTTTGTATGTTATGCTTCGGGCGTTGACTTCTAAGGCCCTAACTATTCGATCTGTTGGAGCAACACTCTAGAGTGAAGCCTCGGTTGCCCGGAACGTAGAAAAGACCATAACTTTCTCAATGGCAGCAATTATTCATGGTATACGATGGAAGACCTGTTGTATTTTTATTGCATTTTATGCTTCTGGCGCTGACTTCTAAGGTCCGAGCTACTCGATCTCGTGGCGCAACGTCCAAGAGTGAAGCCTATGTTGCCCGGAACGTAGAAATGACCATAACTTTCACACTGGTTGCAATTATTCGTTTTATACGATGGAAAAGCTGTTGTATTTATATCGTATTTTATGCTGCTGGCGTTGACTTCTTAGGCCCTAACTATTCCACCTGGTGGAGCAACGCCCTAGGGAGAAGCCTAGGTTGCCCGGAACGTAGAAATGACCATTACTTTCACACTGTTTGCAATTATTTGTTTTATACGATGGAAAAGCTGTTGTATTTATATCGTATTTTATGCTTCTGGCGTTGACTTCTTAGGCCCTAACTATTCCATCTGGTGGAACAACGCCCTAGAGTGAAGCCTAGGTTGCCCTGAACGTAGATATGACCATAACCTTCACACAGATTGCAATTATTCGTTTTATACGGTGTAAAGGCTGTTGTATTTATTTCATATTTTATTCTTCTGGTGTTGACTTCTTAGGCCCTAACTATTCGGTCTGGTGGAACAACGCCGTAGAGTGAAGCCTAGGTTGCCCGGAACGTAGAAATGACCATTACTTTCACACTGTTTGCAATTATTCCTTTTATACGATGGAAAAGCTGTTGTATTTATATCGTATTCTATGCTTCTGGCGTTGACTTCTTAGGCCCTAACTATTCGATCTGGTGGAACAACGCCGTAGAGTGAAGCCTAGGTTGCCCGGAACGTAGAAATGACCATTACTTTCACACTGTTTGCAATTATTCGTTTTATACGATGGAAAAACTGTTGTATTTTTATTGCATTTTATGCTTGTGGCGTTCACTTCTTAGGCCCTAACTATTCGATCTTGTGGAACAACGGCCTAGGGTGAAGCCTAGGTTGCCCGGAACGTAGAAATGACCATAACTTTGACACTGGTTGCAATTATTTGTTTTATACGATGGAAAAGCTGTTGTATTTATATCGTATTTTATGCTTCTGGCGTTGACTTCTTAGGCCCTAACTATTCCATCTGGTGGAACATCGCCCTAGAGTAAAGCCCAGGTTGCGCGGAACGTAGAAATGACCATAACTTTCACACTGGTAGCAATTATTCGTTTTATACATTGGAAAAACTGTTCTATTTATATTGTATTTTATGCTTCTGGCGTTGACTACTTAGGCCCTAACTATTCGATCTGGTGGAACAACGCCCTAGGGTGAAGCCTAGGTTGCCCGGAACGTAGAAATGACCATTACTTTCACACTGTTTGCAATTATTCCTTTTATACGATGGAAGAGCTGTTGTATTTATATCGTATTTTACGCTTCTGTCGTTGACTTCTTAGGCCCTAACTATTCCATCTGGTTGAACAACGCCCTAGGGTGAAGCCTAGGTTGCCCGGAAAGTAGAAATGACCATAACTTTCACACTGGTAGCAATTATTCGTTTTATACGATGGAAAAACTGTTGTATTTATTTTGTATTTTATGCTTCGGGCGTTTACTTCTAAGGCCCTAACTATTCGATCTGGTAGAGCAACGCCCTAGAGTGAAGCATAGGTTGGCCGGTACGTAGAAATGACCATAAGGTTCATACTGGTTGCAATTATTCGTTTTATACGATGGAAAAACTGTTGTATTTATATTGTATTTTATGCTTCTGGCGTTCACTTCATAGGCCCTAACTATTCGATCTGGTGGTACAACGCCCTAGTGTGAAGCCTAGGTTGCCAGGAACGTAGAAATGACCATAACTTTTACAATGGCAGCAATTATTCGTTTTATACAATGGAAAAACCGTTCTATTTATTTTGTATTTTATGCTTCGGGCGTTGACTTCTAATGCCCTATCTGTTTGATCTGGTGGAACAACGCCGTAGAGTGAAGCCTAGGTTGCCCGGAACGTAGAAATGACCATTACTTTCACACTGTTTGCAATTATTCGTTTTATACGATGAAAAAACTGTTGTATTTTTATTGCATTTTATGCGTCTGGCGTTCACTTCTTAGGCCCTAACTATTGGATCTGGTGCAACAACGCCCTAGGGTCAAGCCTAGGTTGCTCGGAACGTAGAAATGACCATAGCTTTTACACCCGTAGCAATTATTCGTTTTATACAATGGAAAAACCGTTCTATTTATTTTGTATTTTATGCTTCGGGCGTTGACTTCTAAGGCCCTAACTATTCAATCTGTTGGAGCAAAGCCCTAGGGTGAAGCCTAGGCTGCTCGGAAAGTAGAAATGACCATAAGTTTCATACTGGTTGCAATTAATCGTTTTATACGATGGAAAAACTGTTGTATTTATATTGTATTTTATGCTTCTTGCGTTCACTTCTTAGGCCCTAACTATTCGATCTGGTGGAACAACGCCCTAGGGTGAAGCCTAGGTTGCCCGGAACGTAGAAATGACCATTACTTACACACTGTTTGCAATTATTCCTGTTATAGGATGGAAAGACTGTTGTATTTTTATTGCATTTTATGCTTCTGGCGTTCACTTCTTAGGCCCTGACTATTCGATCTGGTGGAACAACGCCCTAGGGTGAAGCCTAGGTTGCCCGGAACGTAGAAATGACCATTGCTTTCACACTGTTTGCAATTATTCCTTTTATACCATGGAAAAGCTGTTGTATTTATATCGTATTTTATGATTCTGGCGTTGACTTCTAAGGACCTAGCTATTCGATCTGGTGGAGCAACGCCCTAGAGTGAAGCCTAGGTTGCACGGAATATAGAAATGACCATAACTTTCACACTGGTTGCAATTATTCGTTTTCTACGATGGAAAAACTGTTGTATTTATATTGTATTTTATGCTTCTGGCGTTCACTTCTTAGGCCCTAACTATTCGACCTGGTGAAACAACGCCCTAGGGTGAAGCCTAGGTTTCCCGGAACGTAGAAATGACCATATCTTTTACACTGGTAGCAATTATTCGTTTTATACAATGGAAAAACTGTTGTATTTATATTGTATTTTATGCTTCTGGCGTTGACTTCTTAGGCCCTAACTATTCGATCTGGTGGAGCATCGCCCTAGAGTGAAGCCTAGGTTGCCTGGAACGTACAAATGACCATCACTTTCACACGGATTGCAATTATTCCTGTTATAGGTTGGAAAGACTGTTGTATTTTTATTGCATTTTATGCTTCTGGCGTTCACTTCTTAGGCCCTAACTATTCGATCTGGTGGAACAACGCCCTAGGGTGAAGGCTAGGTTGCCCGGAACGTAGAAATGACAATAGCTTTTACACTGGTAGCAAATATTCGTTTTATACACTGGAAAAACCGTTCTATTTATTTTGAATTTTATGCTTCGGGCGTTGACTTCTAAGGGCCTAACTATTCAATCTGTTGGTGCAACGCCCTAGGGTGAAGCCTAGGTTGCTCGGAAAGTAGAAATGACCATAAGCTTCATACTGGTTGCAATTATTCGTTTTATACGATGGAAAAACTGTTGTATTTATATTGTATTTTATGCTTCTGGCGTTGACTACATAGGTCCTAACTATTCGATCTTGTGGAACAACGCCCTAGAGTGAAGCCTAGGTTGCCTGGAACGTAGAAATGATCATTACTTTCACGCTTGCGGCAATTATTCCTGTTATGCGATGAAAAGACTGTTTGTATTTTTATTGTATTTTATGCTTCAGGCGTGGACTTCTGAGGCCGTAGCTATTCGATGTGGTGGAAGAACGCCATACAGTGAAGCCTAGGTTGCCCGGAACGTAGAAATGACCACTACTTTCACACTGTTTGCAATTATTCATTTAATACGATGGAAATGCTGTTGTATTTATATCGTATTTTATGCTACGGGCGTTGACTTCTTAGGCCCTAACATTTCGATCTGGTGGAGCAACGCCCGACAGTGAAGCCTAGGTTGCCCGGAACGTAGATATGACCATAACCTTCACACAGGTTGCAATTATTCGTTTTATACGGTGTAAAGGCTGCTGTATTTATTTTGTATTTTATTCTTCTGGTGTTGACTTCTTAGGCCCTAACTATTCGATCTGGTGGAACAACGCCGTAGAGTGAAGCCTAGGTTGCCCGAACGTAGAAATGACCATTAGTTTCTCACTGTTTGCAATTATTCCTTTTATACGATGGAAAAGCTGTTGTATTTGTATCGTATTTTATGCTTCTGGCGTTGACTTCTCAGGCCCTAACTATTCGATCTGGTGGAACAACGCCGTAGAGTGAAGCCTAGGTTACCCGGAACGTAGAAATGACCATTACTTTCACACTGTTTGCAATTATTCGTTTTATACGATGGAAAAACTGTTATATTTTTATTGCATTTTATGCTTCTGGCGTTGACTTCTTAGGCCCTAACTATTCCATCTGGTGGAACAACGCCCTAGAGTAAAGCCCAGGTTGCGCGGAACGTAGAAATGACCATAACTTTCACACTGGTAGCAATTATTCGTTTTATACATTGGAAAAACTGTTCTATTTATATTGTATTTTATGCTTCTGGCGTTGACTACTTAGGCCCTAACTATTCGATCTTGTGGAACGACGACCTAGAGTGAAGCCTAGGTTGCCTGGAACGTAGAAATGACCATCACTTTCACACGGGTTGCAATTATTCCTGTTATAGGATGGAAAGACTGTTGTACTTTTATTGTATTTTATTCTCCTGGTGTTGACTTCTTAGGCCCTAACTATTCGATTTGGTGGAACAACGCCGTAGAGTGATGCCTAGGTTGCCCGGAACGTAGAAATGACCATTACTTTCACACTGTTTGCAATTATTCCTTTTATACGATGGAACAGCTGTTGTATTTATATCGTATTTTATGCTTCTGGCGTTGACTTCTAAGGTCCTAACTATTCGATCTGGTGGAGCAACGCCCTAGAGTGAAGCCTAGGTTGCTCGGAATGTAGAAATGACCATAAGATGCATACTGGTTGCAATTATTCGTTTTATACGATGGAAAAACTGTTGCATCTTTATCGTATTTTATGCTTCTGGCGTTGACTTCTTAGGCCGTAACTATCCGATCTGGTGGAGCAACGCCCAGGAGTTAAACCTGGGTTGCCCGGAACGTAGAAATGACCACTACTATCACACTGGTTGCAAATTATACCTGCTATACGATGGAAAAACTGTTGTATTTTTATTGCATTTTATGCGTCTGGCGTTCACTTCTTAGACCCTAACTATTCGATCTGGTGGAACAACGCCCTAGGGTGTAGCCTAGGTTGCCCGGAACGTAGAAATGACCATAGCTTTTACACTCGTAGCAATTATTCGTTTTATACAATGGAAAAACCGTTCTATTTATTTTGTATTTTATGCTTCGGGCGTTGACTTCTAAGGACCTAACTATTCAATCTGTTGGAGCAAAGCCCTAGGGTGAAGCCTAGGTTGCTCGGAAAGTAGAAATGACCATAAGTTTCATACTGGTTGCAATTATTCGTTTTATACGATAGAAAAGCTGTTGTATTTATATTGTATTTTATGCTTCTGACGTTGACTTCTCAGGCCCTAATTATTCGATCTGGTGGAGCAATGCCTCAGAGTTAAGTCTAGGATGCCCGTAACACCGAAATGATCATTACTTTCACGCTTGCTGCAATTATTCCTGTTATGCGATGAAAAGACTGTTGTATTTTTATTGTATTTTATGCTTCAGGCGTGGACTTCTGAGGCCGTAGCTATTCGATGTGGTGGAAGAACGCCATACAGTAAAGCCTAGGTTGCCCGGAACGTAGAAATGACCACTACTTTCACACTGTTTGCAATTATTCATTTAATACGATGGAAATGCTGTTGTATTTATATCGTATTTTATGCTTCTGGCGTTGACTTCTTAGGCCCTAACTATTCGATCTGGTGGAACAACGCCGTAGAGTGAAGCCTAGGTTGCCCGGAACGTAGAAATGACCATTACTTTCACACTGTTTGCAATTATTCGTTTTATACGATGGAAAAACTGTTGTATTTTTATTGCATTTTATGCTTCTGGCGTTCACTTCTTAGGCCCTAACTATTCGATCTTGTGGAACAACGGCCTAGGGTGAAGCCTAGGTTGCCCGGAACGTAGAAATGACCTTAACTTTCAAACTGGTTGCAATTATTTGTTTTATACGATGGAAAAGCTGTTGCATTTATATCGTATTTTATGCTTCTGGCGTTGACTTCTTAGGCCCTAACTATTCCATCTGGTGGAACATCGCCCTAGAGTAAAGCCCAGGTTGCGCGGAACGTAGAAATGACCATAACTTTCACACTGGTAGCAATTATTCTTTTTATACGATGGCAAAACTGTTGCATCTTCATCGTATTTTATGCTTCTGGCGTTGACTTCTTAGGCCGTAACTATTCGATCTGGTGGAGCAACGCCCTGGAGTGAAACCTGGGTTGCCCGGAACGTAGAAATGACCACTACTATCACACTGGTTGCAAATTATTCCTGCTATACGATGGAAAAACTGTAGTATTTTTATTGCATTTTATGCTTCTGGCGTTCACTTCTTAGGCCCTAACTATTCGATCTGGTGGGACAACGGCCTAGGGTGAAGCCTAGGTTGCCCGGAACGTAGAAATGACCATAACTTTCACACTGGTTGCGATTATTTGTTTTATACGATGGAAAAGCTGTTGTATTTATATCGTATTTTATGCTTCTGGCGTTGACTTCTTAGGCCCTAACTATTCCATCTGGTGGAACATCGCCCTAGAGTAAAGCCCAGGTTGCGCGGAACGTAGAAATGACCATAACTTTCACACTGGTAGCAATTATACTTTTTATACGATGGCAAAACTGTTGCATCTTCATCGTATTTTATGCTTCTGGCGTTGACTTCTTAGGCCGTAACTATTCGATCTGGTGGAGCAACGCCCTGGAGTGAAACCTGGGTTGCCCGGAACGTAGAAATGACCACTACTATCACACTGGTTGCAAATTATTCCTGCTATACGATGGAAAAACTGTTGTATTTTTATTGCATTTTATGCTTCTGGCGTTCACTTCTTAGGCCCTAACTATTCGATCTGGTGGGACAACGGCCTAGGGTGAAGCCTAGGTTGCCCGGAACGTAGAAATGACCATAACTTTCACACTGGTTGCGATTATTTGTTTTATACGATGGAAAAGCTGTTGTATTTATATCGTATTTTATGCTTCTGTCGTTGACTTCTTAGGCCCTAACTATTCCATCTGGTTGAACAACGCCCTAGGGTGAAGCCTAGGTTACCCGGAAAGTAGAAATGACCGTAACTTTCACACTGGTAGCAATTATTCGTTTTATACGATGGAAAAACTGTTGTATTTATTTTGTATTTTATGCTTCGGGCGTTTACTTCTAAGGCCCTAACTATTCCATCTGGTGGAACATCGCCCTAGAGTGAAGCCTAGGTTGCCCGGTACGTAGAAATGACCATCACTATCAAACTGGTTGCAATTATTTGTTTTATACGATGGAAAAGCTGTTGTATTTATATTGTATTTTATGCTTCTGGCGTTGACTTCTCAGGCCCTAATTATTCGATCTGGTGGAGCAATGCCTCAGAGTTAAGCCTAGGATGCCCGTAACGCCGAAATGATCATTACTTTCACGCTTGCTGCAATTATTCCTGTTATGCGATGAAAAGACTGTTGTATTTTTATTGTATTTTATGCTTCAGGCGTGGACTTCTGAGGCCGTAGCTATTCGATGTGGTGGAAGAACGCCATACAGTGAAGCCTAGGTTGCCCGGATGGTAGAAATGACAACTACTTTCACACTGTTTGCAATTATTCATTTAATACGATGGAAATGCTGTTGTATTTATATCGTATTTTATGCTTCGGGCGTTGACTTCTTAGACCCTAACATTTCGATCTGGTGGAGCAACGCCCGGCAGTGAAGCCTAGGTTGCCCGGAACGTAGATATGACCATAACCTTCACACAGGTTGCAATTGTTCGTTTTATACGGTGTAAAGGCTGCTGTATTTATTTTGTATTTTATTCTTCTGGTGTTGACTTCTTAGGCCCTAACTATTCGATCTGGTGGAACAACGCGGTAGAGTGAAGCCTAGGTTGCCCGAACGTAGAAATGACCATTACTTTCACACTGTTTGCAATTATTTGTTTTATACGATGGAAAAGCTGTTGTATTTATATCGTATTTTATACTTCTGGCGTTGACTTCTTAGGCCCTAACTATTCCATCTGGTGGAACAACGCCCTAGAGTGAAGCCTAGGTTGCCCGGAACGTAGAAATGACCATAACTTTCACACTGGTTGCAATTATTTGTTTTATACGATGGAAAAGCTGTTGTATTTATATCGTATTTTATGCTTCTGGCGTTGACTTCTTAGGCCCTAACTATTCCATCTGGTGGAACATCGCCCTAGAGTAAAGCCCAGGTTGCGCGGAACGTAGATATGACCATAACCTTCACACAGGTTGCAATTGTTCGTTTTATACGGTGTAAAGGCTGCTGTATTTATTTTGTATTTTATTCTTCTGGTGTTGACTTCTTAGGCCCTAACTATTCGATCTGGTGGAACAACGCGGTAGAGTGAAGCCTAGGTTGCCCGAACCTAGAAATGACCATTACTTTCACACTGTTTGCAATTATTTGTTTTATACGATGGAAAAGCTGTTGTATTTATATCGTATTTTATGCTTCTGGCGTTGACTTCTTAGGCCCTAACTATTCCATCTGGTGGAACAACGCCCTAGAGTGAAGCCTAGGTTGCCCTGAACGTAGAAATGACCATAACTTTCACACTGGTAGCAATTATTCGTTTTATACGATGGAAAAACTGTTGCATCTTTATCGTATTTTGTGCTTCTGGCGTTGACTTCTTAGGCCGTAACTATCCGATCTGGTGGAGCAACGCCCTGGAGTTAAACCTGGGTTGCCCGGAACGTAGAAATGACCACTACTATCACACTGGTTGCAATTATTCATTTAATACGATGGAAATGCTGTTGTATTTATATCGTATTTTATGCTTCGGGCGTTGACTTCTAAGCCCCTAACTATTCCATCTGGTGGAACAACGCCCTGGAGTGAAGCCTAGGTTGCCCGGAAGGTGGAAATGACCATAACTTTCACACTGGTAGCAATTATTCGTTTTGTACATGGAAAAACTGTTCTATTTATTTTGTATTTTATGCTTCTGGCGTTGACTTCTAAGGCCCTACCTATTCGATCTGGCGGAGCAACACCCTACAGTGAAGCCTAGGTTGCTCGGAACGTAGAAACGACCATTACCTTCACAATGTATGCAATTATTCATTTTATACGATGGAAAAACTGTTGTACTTATATTGCATTTTATTCTTCTGGCGTTGACTTCTTAGGCCTTAACTATTCGATCTGGTGGAACAAAGCGCTAGAGTGAAGCCTGCGATGCCCGGAACGTAGAAATGATCATTACCTTCACGCTTGTTGCAATTATTCCTGTTATAAGATGAAAAAACTGTTGTATTTTTATTGCATTTTTTGCTTCAGGCGTTGACTTCTAAGATCGTAGCTATTCGATGTGGTGGAGCAACGCCCTAGAGTGACGCCTAGGTTGCCTGGAACGTAGAAATGACCATTACTTTCACAATGTATGCAATTATTCATTTTATACGATGGAAAAACTGTTCTGCTTATATTGCATTTTATTCTTCTGCCGTTGACTTCTTGGGCCCCAACTATTCCATCTGGTGGAACAACGCCCTATGGTGAAGCCTAGGTTGCCCGGGACGTAGAAACGACCATAACATTCACACTGGAAACAATTATTCGTTTTATACATGGAAAAGCTCTTCTGTTTATTTTGTATGTTATGCTTCGGGCGTTGACTTCTAAGGCCCTAACTATTCGATCTGTTGGAGCAACACTCTAGAGTGAAGCCTCGGTTGCCCGGAACGTAGAAAAGACCATAACTTTCTCAATGGCAGCAATTATTCATGGTATACGATGGAAGACCTGTTGTATTTTTATTGCATTTTATGCTTCTGGCGCTGACTTCTAAGGTCCGAGCTACTCGATCTCGTGGCGCAACGGCCAAGAGTGAAGCCTATGTTGCCCGGAACGTAGAAATGACCATAACTTTCACACTGGTTGCAATTATTCGTTTTATACGATGGAAAAGCTGTTGTATTTATATCGTATTTTATGCTGCTGGCGTTGACTTCTTAGGCCCTAACTATTCCACCTGGTGGAGCAACGCCCTAGGGAGAAGCCTAGGTTGCCCGGAACGTAGAAATGACCATTACTTTCACACTGTTTGCAATTATTTGTTTTATACGATGGAAAAGCTGTTGTATTTATATCGTATTTTATGCTTCTGGCGTTGACTTCTTAGGCCCTAACTATTCCATCTGGTGGAACAACGCCCTAGAGTGAAGCCTAGGTTGCCCTGAACGTAGATATGACCATAACCTTCACACAGATTGCAATTATTCGTTTTATACGGTGTAAAGGCTGTTGTATTTATTTCATATTTTATTCTTCTGGTGTTGACTTCTTAGGCCCTAACTATTCGGTCTGGTGGAACAACGCCGTAGAGTGAAGCCTAGGTTGCCCGGAACGTAGAAATGACCATTACTTTCACACTGTTTGCAATTATTCCTTTTATACGATGGAAAAGCTGTTGTATTTATATCGTATTCTATGCTTCTGGCGTTGACTTCTTAGGCCCTAACTATTCGATCTGGTGGAACAACGCCGTAGAGTGAAGCCTAGGTTGCCCGGAACGTAGAAATGACCATTACTTTCACACTGTTTGCAATTATTCGTTTTATACGATGGAAAAACTGTTGTATTTTTATTGCATTTTATGCTTGTGGCGTTCACTTCTTAGGCCCTAACTATTCGATCTTGTGGAACAACGGCCTAGGGTGAAGCCTAGGTTGCCCGGAACGTAGAAATGACCATAACTTTGACACTGGTTGCAATTATTTGTTTTATACGATGGAAAAGCTGTTGTATTTATATCGTATTTTATGCTTCTGGCGTTGACTTCTTAGGCCCTAACTATTCCATCTGGTGGAACATCGCCCTAGAGTAAAGCCCAGGTTGCGCGGAACGTAGAAATGACCATAACTTTCACACTGGTAGCAATTATTCGTTTTATACATTGGAAAAACTGTTCTATTTATATTGTATTTTATGCTTCTGGCGTTGACTACTTAGGCCCTAACTATTCGATCTGGTGGAACAACGCCCTAGGGTGAAGCCTAGGTTGCCCGGAACGTAGAAATGACCATTACTTTCACACTGTTTGCAATTATTCCTTTTATACGATGGAAGAGCTGTTGTATTTATATCGTATTTTACGCTTCTGTCGTTGACTTCTTAGGCCCTAACTATTCCATCTGGTTGAACAACGCCCTAGGGTGAAGCCTAGGTTGCCCGGAAAGTAGAAATGACCATAACTTTCACACTGGTAGCAATTATTCGTTTTATACGATGGAAAAACTGTTGTATTTATTTTGTATTTTATGCTTCGGGCGTTTACTTCTAAGGCCCTAACTATTCGATCTGGTAGAGCAACGCCCTAGAGTGAAGCATAGGTTGGCCGGTACGTAGAAATGACCATAAGGTTCATACTGGTTGCAATTATTCGTTTTATACGATGGAAAAACTGTTGTATTTATATTGTATTTTATGCTTCTGGCGTTCACTTCATAGGCCCTAACTATTCGATCTGGTGGTACAACGCCCTAGTGTGAAGCCTAGGTTGCCAGGAACGTAGAAATGACCATAACTTTTACAATGGCAGCAATTATTCGTTTTATACAATGGAAAAACCGTTCTATTTATTTTGTATTTTATGCTTCGGGCGTTGACTTCTAATGCCCTATCTGTTTGATCTGGTGGAACAACGCCGTAGAGTGAAGCCTAGGTTGCCCGGAACGTAGAAATGACCATTACTTTCACACTGTTTGCAATTATTCGTTTTATACGATGAAAAAACTGTTGTATTTTTATTGCATTTTATGCGTCTGGCGTTCACTTCTTAGGCCCTAACTATTGGATCTGGTGCAACAACGCCCTAGGGTCAAGCCTAGGTTGCTCGGAACGTAGAAATGACCATAGCTTTTACACCCGTAGCAATTATTCGTTTTATACAATGGAAAAACCGTTCTATTTATTTTGTATTTTATGCTTCGGGCGTTGACTTCTAAGGCCCTAACTATTCAATCTGTTGGAGCAAAGCCCTAGGGTGAAGCCTAGGCTGCTCGGAAAGTAGAAATGACCATAAGTTTCATACTGGTTGCAATTAATCGTTTTATACGATGGAAAAACTGTTGTATTTATATTGTATTTTATGCTTCTTGCGTTCACTTCTTAGGCCCTAACTATTCGATCTGGTGGAACAACGCCCTAGGGTGAAGCCTAGGTTGCCCGGAACGTAGAAATGACCATTACTTACACACTGTTTGCAATTATTCCTGTTATAGGATGGAAAGACTGTTGTATTTTTATTGCATTTTATGCTTCTGGCGTTCACTTCTTAGGCCCTGACTATTCGATCTGGTGGAACAACGCCCTAGGGTGAAGCCTAGGTTGCCCGGAACGTAGAAATGACCATTGCTTTCACACTGTTTGCAATTATTCCTTTTATACCATGGAAAAGCTGTTGTATTTATATCGTATTTTATGATTCTGGCGTTGACTTCTAAGGACCTAGCTATTCGATCTGGTGGAGCAACGCCCTAGAGTGAAGCCTAGGTTGCACGGAATATAGAAATGACCATAACTTTCACACTGGTTGCAATTATTCGTTTTCTACGATGGAAAAACTGTTGTATTTATATTGTATTTTATGCTTCTGGCGTTCACTTCTTAGGCCCTAACTATTCGACCTGGTGAAACAACGCCCTAGGGTGAAGCCTAGGTTTCCCGGAACGTAGAAATGACCATATCTTTTACACTGGTAGCAATTATTCGTTTTATACAATGGAAAAACTGTTGTATTTATATTGTATTTTATGCTTCTGGCGTTGACTTCTTAGGCCCTAACTATTCGATCTGGTGGAGCATCGCCCTAGAGTGAAGCCTAGGTTGCCTGGAACGTACAAATGACCATCACTTTCACACGGATTGCAATTATTCCTGTTATAGGTTGGAAAGACTGTTGTATTTTTATTGCATTTTATGCTTCTGGCGTTCACTTCTTAGGCCCTAACTATTCGATCTGGTGGAACAACGCCCTAGGGTGAAGGCTAGGTTGCCCGGAACGTAGAAATGACAATAGCTTTTACACTGGTAGCAAATATTCGTTTTATACACTGGAAAAACCGTTCTATTTATTTTGAATTTTATGCTTCGGGCGTTGACTTCTAAGGGCCTAACTATTCAATCTGTTGGTGCAACGCCCTAGGGTGAAGCCTAGGTTGCTCGGAAAGTAGAAATGACCATAAGCTTCATACTGGTTGCAATTATTCGTTTTATACGATGGAAAAACTGTTGTATTTATATTGTATTTTATGCTTCTGGCGTTGACTACATAGGTCCTAACTATTCGATCTTGTGGAACAACGCCCTAGAGTGAAGCCTAGGTTGCCTGGAACGTAGAAATGATCATTACTTTCACGCTTGCGGCAATTATTCCTGTTATGCGATGAAAAGACTGTTTGTATTTTTATTGTATTTTATGCTTCAGGCGTGGACTTCTGAGGCCGTAGCTATTCGATGTGGTGGAAGAACGCCATACAGTGAAGCCTAGGTTGCCCGGAACGTAGAAATGACCACTACTTTCACACTGTTTGCAATTATTCATTTAATACGATGGAAATGCTGTTGTATTTATATCGTATTTTATGCTACGGGCGTTGACTTCTTAGGCCCTAACATTTCGATCTGGTGGAGCAACGCCCGACAGTGAAGCCTAGGTTGCCCGGAACGTAGATATGACCATAACCTTCACACAGGTTGCAATTATTCGTTTTATACGGTGTAAAGGCTGCTGTATTTATTTTGTATTTTATTCTTCTGGTGTTGACTTCTTAGGCCCTAACTATTCGATCTGGTGGAACAACGCCGTAGAGTGAAGCCTAGGTTGCCCGAACGTAGAAATGACCATTAGTTTCTCACTGTTTGCAATTATTCCTTTTATACGATGGAAAAGCTGTTGTATTTGTATCGTATTTTATGCTTCTGGCGTTGACTTCTCAGGCCCTAACTATTCGATCTGGTGGAACAACGCCGTAGAGTGAAGCCTAGGTTACCCGGAACGTAGAAATGACCATTACTTTCACACTGTTTGCAATTATTCGTTTTATACGATGGAAAAACTGTTGTATTTTTATTGCATTTTATGCTTCTGGCGTTGACTTCTTAGGCCCTAACTATTCCATCTGGTGGAACAACGCCCTAGAGTAAAGCCCAGGTTGCGCGGAACGTAGAAATGACCATAACTTTCACACTGGTAGCAATTATTCGTTTTATACATTGGAAAAACTGTTCTATTTATATTGTATTTTATGCTTCTGGCGTTGACTACTTAGGCCCTAACTATTCGATCTTGTGGAACGACGACCTAGAGTGAAGCCTAGGTTGCCTGGAACGTAGAAATGACCATCACTTTCACACGGGTTGCAATTATTCCTGTTATAGGATGGAAAGACTGTTGTACTTTTATTGTATTTTATTCTCCTGGTGTTGACTTCTTAGGCCCTAACTATTCGATTTGGTGGAACAACGCCGTAGAGTGATGCCTAGGTTGCCCGGAACGTAGAAATGACCATTACTTTCACACTGTTTGCAATTATTCCTTTTATACGATGGAACAGCTGTTGTATTTATATCGTATTTTATGCTTCTGGCGTTGACTTCTAAGGTCCTAACTATTCGATCTGGTGGAGCAACGCCCTAGAGTGAAGCCTAGGTTGCTCGGAATGTAGAAATGACCATAAGATGCATACTGGTTGCAATTATTCGTTTTATACGATGGAAAAACTGTTGCATCTTTATCGTATTTTATGCTTCTGGCGTTGACTTCTTAGGCCGTAACTATCCGATCTGGTGGAGCAACGCCCAGGAGTTAAACCTGGGTTGCCCGGAACGTAGAAATGACCACTACTATCACACTGGTTGCAAATTATACCTGCTATACGATGGAAAAACTGTTGTATTTTTATTGCATTTTATGCGTCTGGCGTTCACTTCTTAGACCCTAACTATTCGATCTGGTGGAACAACGCCCTAGGGTGTAGCCTAGGTTGCCCGGAACGTAGAAATGACCATAGCTTTTACACTCGTAGCAATTATTCGTTTTATACAATGGAAAAACCGTTCTATTTATTTTGTATTTTATGCTTCGGGCGTTGACTTCTAAGGACCTAACTATTCAATCTGTTGGAGCAAAGCCCTAGGGTGAAGCCTAGGTTGCTCGGAAAGTAGAAATGACCATAAGTTTCATACTGGTTGCAATTATTCGTTTTATACGATAGAAAAGCTGTTGTATTTATATTGTATTTTATGCTTCTGACGTTGACTTCTCAGGCCCTAATTATTCGATCTGGTGGAGCAATGCCTCAGAGTTAAGTCTAGGATGCCCGTAACACCGAAATGATCATTACTTTCACGCTTGCTGCAATTATTCCTGTTATGCGATGAAAAGACTGTTGTATTTTTATTGTATTTTATGCTTCAGGCGTGGACTTCTGAGGCCGTAGCTATTCGATGTGGTGGAAGAACGCCATACAGTAAAGCCTAGGTTGCCCGGAACGTAGAAATGACCACTACTTTCACACTGTTTGCAATTATTCATTTAATACGATGGAAATGCTGTTGTATTTATATCGTATTTTATGCTTCTGGCGTTGACTTCTTAGGCCCTAACTATTCGATCTGGTGGAACAACGCCGTAGAGTGAAGCCTAGGTTGCCCGGAACGTAGAAATGACCATTACTTTCACACTGTTTGCAATTATTCGTTTTATACGATGGAAAAACTGTTGTATTTTTGTTGCATTTTATGCTTCTGGCGTTCACTTCTTAGGCCCTAACTATTCGATCTTGTGGAACAACGGCCTAGGGTGAAGCCTAGGTTGCCCGGAACGTAGAAATGACCTTAACTTTCAAACTGGTTGCAATTATTTGTTTTATACGATGGAAAAGCTGTTGCATTTATATCGTATTTTATGCTTCTGGCGTTGACTTCTTAGGCCCTAACTATTCCATCTGGTGGAACATCGCCCTAGAGTAAAGCCCAGGTTGCGCGGAACGTAGAAATGACCATAACTTTCACACTGGTAGCAATTATTCTTTTTATACGATGGCAAAACTGTTGCATCTTCATCGTATTTTATGCTTCTGGCGTTGACTTCTTAGGCCGTAACTATTCGATCTGGTGGAGCAACGCCCTGGAGTGAAACCTGGGTTGCCCGGAACGTAGAAATGACCACTACTATCACACTGGTTGCAAATTATTCCTGCTATACGATGGAAAAACTGTAGTATTTTTATTGCATTTTATGCTTCTGGCGTTCACTTCTTAGGCCCTAACTATTCGATCTGGTGGGACAACGGCCTAGGGTGAAGCCTAGGTTGCCCGGAACGTAGAAATGACCATAACTTTCACACTGGTTGCGATTATTTGTTTTATACGATGGAAAAGCTGTTGTATTTATATCGTATTTTATGCTTCTGGCGTTGACTTCTTAGGCCCTAACTATTCCATCTGGTGGAACATCGCCCTAGAGTAAAGCCCAGGTTGCGCGGAACGTAGAAATGACCATAACTTTCACACTGGTAGCAATTATACTTTTTATACGATGGCAAAACTGTTGCATCTTCATCGTATTTTATGCTTCTGGCGTTGACTTCTTAGGCCGTAACTATTCGATCTGGTGGAGCAACGCCCTGGAGTGAAACCTGGGTTGCCCGGAACGTAGAAATGACCACTACTATCACACTGGTTGCAAATTATTCCTGCTATACGATGGAAAAACTGTTGTATTTTTATTGCATTTTATGCTTCTGGCGTTCACTTCTTAGGCCCTAACTATTCGATCTGGTGGGACAACGGCCTAGGGTGAAGCCTAGGTTGCCCGGAACGTAGAAATGACCATAACTTTCACACTGGTTGCGATTATTTGTTTTATACGATGGAAAAGCTGTTGTATTTATATCGTATTTTATGCTTCTGTCGTTGACTTCTTAGGCCCTAACTATTCCATCTGGTTGAACAACGCCCTAGGGTGAAGCCTAGGTTACCCGGAAAGTAGAAATGACCGTAACTTTCACACTGGTTGCGATTATTTGTTTTATACGATGGAAAAGCTGTTGTATTTATATCGTATTTTATGCTTCTGTCGTTGACTTCTTAGGCCCTAACTATTCCATCTGGTTGAACAACGCCCTAGGGTGAAGCCTAGGTTACCCGGAAAGTAGAAATGACCGTAACTTTCACACTGGTAGCAATTATTCGTTTTATACGATGGAAAAACTGTTGTATTTATTTTGTATTTTATGCTTCGGGCGTTTACTTCTAAGGCCCTAACTATTCCATCTGGTGGAACATCGCCCTAGAGTGAAGCCTAGGTTGCCCGGTACGTAGAAATGACCATCACTATCAAACTGGTTGCAATTATTTGTTTTATACGATGGAAAAGCTGTTGTATTTATATTGTATTTTATGCTTCTGGCGTTGACTTCTCAGGCCCTAATTATTCGATCTGGTGGAGCAATGCCTCAGAGTTAAGCCTAGGATGCCCGTAACGCCGAAATGATCATTACTTTCACGCTTGCTGCAATTATTCCTGTTATGCGATGAAAAGACTGTTGTATTTTTATTGTATTTTATGCTTCAGGCGTGGACTTCTGAGGCCGTAGCTATTCGATGTGGTGGAAGAACGCCATACAGTGAAGCCTAGGTTGCCCGGATGGTAGAAATGACAACTACTTTCACACTGTTTGCAATTATTCATTTAATACGATGGAAATGCTGTTGTATTTATATCGTATTTTATGCTTCGGGCGTTGACTTCTTAGGCCCTAACATTTCGATCTGGTGGAGCAACGCCCGGCAGTGAAGCCTAGGTTGCCCGGAACGTAGATATGACCATAACCTTCACACAGGTTGCAATTGTTCGTTTTATACGGTGTAAAGGCTGCTGTATTTATTTTGTATTTTATTCTTCTGGTGTTGACTTCTTAGGCCCTAACTATTCGATCTGGTGGAACAACGCGGTAGAGTGAAGCCTAGGTTGCCCGAACGTAGAAATGACCATTACTTTCACACTGTTTGCAATTATTTGTTTTATACGATGGAAAAGCTGTTGTATTTATATCGTATTTTATACTTCTGGCGTTGACTTCTTAGGCCCTAACTATTCCATCTGGTGGAACAACGCCCTAGAGTGAAGCCTAGGTTGCCCGGAACGTAGAAATGACCATAACTTTCACACTGGTTGCAATTATTTGTTTTATACGATGGAAAAGCTGTTGTATTTATATCGTATTTTATGCTTCTGGCGTTGACTTCTTAGGCCCTAACTATTCCATCTGGTGGAACATCGCCCTAGAGTAAAGCCCAGGTTGCGCGGAACGTAGATATGACCATAACCTTCACACAGGTTGCAATTGTTCGTTTTATACGGTGTAAAGGCTGCTGTATTTATTTTGTATTTTATTCTTCTGGTGTTGACTTCTTAGGCCCTAACTATTCGATCTGGTGGAACAACGCGGTAGAGTGAAGCCTAGGTTGCCCGAACCTAGAAATGACCATTACTTTCACACTGTTTGCAATTATTTGTTTTATACGATGGAAAAGCTGTTGTATTTATATCGTATTTTATGCTTCTGGCGTTGACTTCTTAGGCCCTAACTATTCCATCTGGTGGAACAACGCCCTAGAGTGAAGCCTAGGTTGCCCTGAACGTAGATATGACCATAACTTTCACACAGATTGCAATTATTCGTTTTATACGGTGTAAAGGCTGTTGTATTTATTTCATATTTTATTCTTCTGGTGTTGACTTCTTAGGCCCTAACTATTCGGTCTGGTGGAACAACGCCGTAGAGTGAAGCCTAGGTTGCCCGGAACGTAGAAATGACCATTACTTTCACACTGTTTGCAATTATTCCTTTTATACGATGGAAAAGCTGTTGTATTTATATCGTATTTTATGCTTCTGGCGTTGACTTCTTAGGCCCTAACTATTCGATCTGGTGGAACAACGCCGTAGAGTGAAGCCTAGGTTGCCCGGAACGTAGAAATGACCATTACTTTCACACTGTTTGCAATTATTCGTTTTATACGATGGAAAAACTGTTGTATTTTTATTGCATTTTATGCTTGTGGCGTTCACTTCTTAGGCCCTAACTATTCGATCTTGTGGAACAACGGCCTAGGGTGAAGCCTAGGTTGCGCGGAACGTAGAAATGACCATAACTTTCACACTGGTTGCAATTATTTGTTTTATACGATGGAAAAGCTGTTGTATTTATATCGTATTTTATGCTTCTGGCGTTGACTTCTTAGGCCCTAACTATTCCATCTGGTGGAACATCGCCCTAGAGTAAAGCCCAGGTTGCGCGGAACGTAGAAATGACCATAACTTTCACACTGGTAGCAATTATTCGTTTTATACATTGGAAAAACTGTTCTATTTATATTGTATTTTATGCTTCTGGCGTTGACTACTTAGGCCCTAACTATTCGATCTGGTGGAACAACGCCCTAGGGTGAAGCCTAGGTTGCCCGGAACGTAGAAATGACCATTACTTTCACACTGTTTGCAATTATTCCTTTTATACGATGGACGAGCTGTTGTATTTATATCGTATTTTATGCTTCTGTCGTTGACTTCTTAGGCCCTAACTATTCCATCTGGTTGAACAACGCCCTAGGGTGAAGCCTAGGTTGCCCGGAAAGTAGAAATGACCATTACTTTCACACTGTTTGCAATTATTCGTTTTATACGATGGAAAAACTGTTGTATTTTTATTGCATTTTATGCTTCTGGCGTTGACTTCTTGTTCCCTAACTATTCCATCTGGTGGAACAACGCCCTAGAGTAAAGCCCAGGTTGCGCGGAACGTAGAAATGACCATAGCTTTTACACCCGTAGCAATTATTCGTTTTATACAATGGAAAAACCGTTCTATTTATTTTGTATTTTATGCTTCGGGCGTTGACTTCTAAGGCCCTAACTATTCAATCTGTTGGAGCAAAGCCCTAGGGTGAAGCCTAGGCTGCTCGGAAAGTAGAAATGACCATAAGTTTCATACTGGTTGCAATTAATCGTTTTATACGATGGAAAAACTGTTGTATTTATATTGTATTTTATGCTTCTTGCGTTCACTTCTTAGGCCCTAACTATTCGATCTGGTGGAACAACGCCCTAGGGTGAAGCCTAGGTTGCCCGGAACGTAGAAATGACCATTACTTTCACACTGTTTGCAATTATTCCTTTTATACGATGGAAGAGCTGTTGTATTTATATCGTATTTTATGCTTCTGGCGTTGACTTCTTAGGCCCTAACTATTCGATCTGGTGGAACAACGCCGTAGAGTGAAGCCTAGGTTACCCGGAACGTAGAAATGACCATTACTTTCACACTGTTTGCAATTATTCGTTTTATACGATGGAAAAACTGTTGTATTTTTATTGCATTTTATGCTTCTGGCGTTGACTTCTTATTCCCTAACTATTCCATCTGGTGGAACAACGCCCTAGAGTAAAGCCCAGGTTGCGCGGAACGTAGAAATGACCATAACTTTCACACTGGTAGCAATTATTCGTTTTATACATTGGAAAAACTGTTCTATTTATATTGTATTTTATGCTTCTGGCGTTGACTACTTAGGCCCTAACTATTCGATCTTGTGGAACAACGGCCTAGAGTAAAGCCCAGGTTGCCTGGAACGTAGAAATGACCATCACTTTCACACGGGTTGCAATTATTCCTGTTATAGGATGGAAAGACTGTTGTACTTTTATTGTATTTTATTCTCCTGGTGTTGACTTCTTAGGTCCTAACTATTCGATTTGGTGGAACAACGCCGTAGAGTGAAGCCTAGGTTGCCCGGAACGTAGAAATGACCATTACTTTCACACTGTTTGCAATTATTCCTTTTATACGATGGAACAGCTGTTGTATTTATATCGTATTTTATGCTTCTGGCGTTGACTTCTAAGGTCCTAACTATTCGATCTGGTGGAGCAACGCCCTAGAGTGAAGCCTAGGTTGCTCGGACTGTAGAAATGACCATAAGTTGCATATTGGTTGCAATTATTCGTTTTATACGATGGAAAAACTGTTGCATCTTTATCGTATTTTATGCTTCTGGCGTTGACTTCTTAGGCCGTAACTATCCGATCTGGTGGAGCAACGCCCTGGAGTTAAACCTGGGTTGCCCGGAACGTAGAAATGACCACTACTATCACACTGGTTGCAAATTATTCCTGCTACACGATGGAAAAACTGTTGTATTTTTATTGCATTTTATGCGTCTGGCGTTCACTTCTTAGACCCTAACTATTCGATCTGCTGGAACAACGCCCTAGGGTGTAGCCTAGGTTGCCCGGAACGTAGAAATGACCATAGCTTTTACACTCGTAGCAATTATTCGTTTTATACAATGGAAAAACCGTTCTATTTATTTTGTATTTTATGCTTCGGGCGTTGACTTCTAAGACCCTAACTATTCAGTCTGTTGGAGCAAAGCCCTAGGGTGAAGCCTAGGTTGCTCGGAAAGTAGGAATGACCATAAGTTTCATACTGGTTGCAATTATTCGTTTTATACGATAGAAAAGCTGTTGTATTTATATTGTATTTTATGCTTCTGGCGTTGACTTCTCAGGCCCTAATTATTCGATCTGGTGGAGCAATGCCTCAGAGTTAAGTCTAGGATGCCCGTAACGCCGAAATGATCATTACTATCACGCTTGCTGCAATTATTCCTGTTATGCGATGAAAAGACTGTTGTATTTTTATTGTATTTTATGCTTCAGGCGTGGACTTCTGAGGCCGTAGCTATTCGATGTGGTGGAAGAACGCCATACAGTGAAGCCTAGGTTGCCCGGAACGTAGAAATGACCACTACTTTCACACTGTATGCAATTATTCATTTAATACGATGGAAATGCTGTTGTATTTATATCGTATTTTATGCTTCGGGCATTGACTACTTAGGCCCTAACATTTCGATCTGGCGGAGCAACGCCCGGCAGTGAAGCCTAGGTTGCCCGGAACGTAGATATGACCATAACCTTCACACAGGTTGCAATTGTTCGTTTTATACGGTGTAAAGGCTGCTGTATTTATTTTGTATTTTATTCTTCTGGTGTTGACTTCTTAGGCCCTAACTATTCGATCTGGTGGAACAACGCGGTAGAGTGAAGCCTAGGTTGCCCGAACGTAGAAATGACCATTACTTTCACACTGTTTGCAATTATTTGTTTTATACGATGGAAAAGCTGTTGTATTTATATCGTATTTTATGCTTCTGGCGTTGACTTCTTAGGCCCTAACTATTCCATCTGGTGGAACAACGCCCTAGAGTGAAGCCTAGGTTGCCCTGAACGTAGATATGACCATAACCTTCACACAGATTGCAATTATTCGTTTTATACGGTGTAAAGGCTGTTGTATTTATTTCATATTTTATTCTTCTGGTGTTGACTTCTTAGGCCCTAACTATTCGGTCTGGTGGAACAACGCCGTAGAGTGAAGCCTAGGTTGCCCGGAACGTAGAAATGACCATTACTTTCACACTGTTTGCAATTATTCCTTTTATACGATGGAAAAGCTGTTGTATTTATATCGTATTTTATGCTTCTGGCGTTGACTTCTTAGGCCCTGACTATTCGATCTGGTGGAACAACGCCGTAGAGTGAAGCCTAGGTTGCCCGGAACGTAGAAATGACCATTACTTTCACACTGTTTGCAATTATTCGTTTTATACGATGGAAAAACTGTTGCATTTTTATTGCATTTTATGCTTCTGGCGTTCACTTCTTAGGCCCTAACTATTCGATCTGGTGGGACAACGGCCTAGGGTGAAGCCTAGGTTGCCCGGAACGTAGAAATGACCATAACTTTCACACTGGTTGCAATTATTTGTTTTATACGATGGAAAAGCTGTTGTATTTATATCGTATTTTATGCTTCTGGCGTTGACTTCTAAGGACCTAACTATTCGGTCTGGTGGAGCAACGCCCTAGAGTGAAGCCTAGGTTGCTCGGAATGTAGAAATGACCATAACTTTCACACTGGTTGCAATTATTCGTTTTATACGATGGAAAAACTGTTGCATCTTTATCGTATTTTATGCTTCTGGCGTTGACTTCTTAGGCCGTAACTATTCGATCTGGTGGAGCACCGCCCTGGAGTGAAGCCTAGGTTGCCCGGAACGTAGAAATGACCACTACTATCACACTGGTTGCAAATTATTCCTGCTATACGATGGAAAAGCTGTTGTATTTATATCGTATTTTATGCTTCTGGCGTTGACTTCTTAGGCCCAAACTATTCCATCTGGTGGAACGACGCCCTAGGGTGAAGTCTAGGTTGCCCGGAAAGTAGAAATGACCATAACTTTCACACTGGTAGCAATTATTCGTTTTGTACGATGGAAAAACTGTTCTATTTCTTTTATATTTTATGCTTCGGGCGTTGACTTCTAAGGCCCTCACTATACGATCTGGTGGAGCAACGCCCTAGAGTGGAGCCTAGGTTGCCCGGTACGTAGAAATGACCATCACTATCAAACTGGTTGCAATTATTTGTTTTATACGATGGAAAAGCTGTTGTATTTATATCGTATTTTATGCTTCTGTCGTTGACTTCTTAGGCCCTAACTATTCCATCTGGTTGAACAACGCCCTAGGGTGAAGCCTAGGTTGCCCGGAAAGTAGAAATGACCATAACTTTCACACTGGTAGCAATTATTTGTTTTATACGATGGAAAAACTGTTGTATTTATTTTGTATTTTATGCTTCGGGCGTTTACTTCTAATGCCCTATTTGTTTGATCTGGTGGAACAACGCCGTAGAGTGAAGCCTAGGTTGCCCGGAACGTAGAAATGACCATTACTTTCACACTGTTTGCAATTATTCGTTTTATACGATGAAAAAACTGTTGTATTTTTATTGCATTTTATGCGTCTGGCGTTCACTTCTTAGGCCCTAACTATTGGATCTGGTGCAACAACGCCCTAGGGTCAAGCCTAGGTTGCCCGGAACGTAGAAATGACCATAGCTTTTACACTCGTAGCAATTATTCGTTTTATACAATGGAAAAACCGTTCTATTTATTTTGTATTTTATGCTTCGGGCGTTGACTTCTAAGGCCCTAACTATTCAATCTGTTGGAGCAAAGCCCTAGGGTGAAGCCTAGGCTGCTCGGAAAGTAGAAATGACCATAAGTTTCATACTGGTTGCAATTAATCGTTTTATACGATGGAAAAACTGTTGTATTTATATTGTATTTGATGCTTCTGGCGTTGACTTCTCCGGCCCTAATTATTCGATCTGGTGGAACAACGCCGTAGAGTGAAGCCTAGGTTGCCCGAACGTAGAAATGACCATTACTTTCACACTGTTTGCAATTATTCCTTTTATACGATGGAAAAACTGTTGTATTTTTAGTGCATTTTATGCTTCTGGCGTTCACTTCTTAGGCCCTAACTATTCGATCTGGTGGAACAACGGCCTAGGGTGAAGCCTAGGTTGCCCGGAACGTAGAAATGACCATAACTTTCTCACTGGTTGCAATTATTTGTTTTATACGATGGAAAAGCTGTTGTATTTATATCGTATTTTATGCTTCTGGCGTTGACTTCTTAGGCCCTAACTATTCCATCCGGTGGAACATCGCCCTAGAGTAAAGCCCAGGTTGCGCGGAACGTAGAAATGACCATAACTTTCACACTGGTAGCAATTATTCTTTTTATACGATGGAAAAACTGTTGCATCTTCATCGTATTTTATGCTTCTGGCGTTGACTTCTTAGGCCGTAACTATTCGATCTGGTGGAGCAACGCCCTGGAGTGAAACCTGGGATGCCCGGAACGTAGAAATGACCACTACTATCACACTGGTTGCAAATTATTCCTGCTATACGATGGAAAAACTGTTGTATTTTTATTGCATTTTATGCTTCTGGCGTTCACTTCTTAGGCCCTAACTATTCGATCTGGTGGGACAACGGCCTAGGGTGAAGCCTAGGTTGCCCGGAACGTAGAAATGACCATAACTTTCACACTGGTTGCAATTATTTGTTTTATACGATGGAAAAGCTGTTGTATTTATATCGTATTTTATGCTTCTGGCGTTGACTTCTAAGGACCTAACTATTCGGTCTGGTGGAGCAACGCCCTAGAGTGAAGCCTAGGTTGCTCGGAATGTAGAAATGACCATAACTTTCACACTGGTTGCAATTATTCGTTTTATACGATGGAAAAACTGTTGCATCTTTATCGTATTTTGTGCTTCTGGCGTTGACTTCTTAGGCCGTAACTATTCGATCTGCTGGAGCACCGCCCTGGAGTGAAGCCTAGGTTGCCCGGAACGTAGAAATGACCACTACTATCACACTGGTTGCAAATTATTCCTGCTATACGATGGAAAACCTGTTGTATCTTTATTGCATTTTATGCTTCGGGCATTGACTTCTAAGGCCCTAACTATTCAATCTGTTGGAGCAACGCTCTAGGGTGAAGCCTAGGTTGCCCGGAACGTAGACATGACCATAACTTTCACACTGGTTGCAATTATTCGTTTTATACGATGGAAAAGCTGTTGTATTTATATCGTATTTTATGCTTCTGGCGTTGACTTCTTAGGCCCAAACTATTCCATCTGGTGGAACGACGCCCTAGGGTGAAGTCTAGGTTGCCCGGAAAGTAGAAATGACCATAACTTTCACACTGGTAGCAATTATTCGTTTTATACGATGGAAAAACTGTTCTATTTCTTTTATATTTTATGCTTCGGGCGTTGACTTCTAAGGCCCTAACTATACGATCTGGTGGAGCAACGCCCTAGAGTGAAGCCTAGGTTGCCCGGTACGTAGAAATGACCATCACTATCAAACTGGTTGCAATTATTTGTTTTATACGATGGAAAAGCTGTTGTATTTATATCGTATTTTATGCTTCTGTCGTTGACTTCTTAGGCCCTAACTATTCCATCTGGTGGAACAACGCCCTAGGGTGAAGCCTAGGTTGCCCGGAAAGTAGAAATGACCATAACTTTCACACTGGCAGCAATTATTCGTTTTATACGATGGAAAAACTGTTGCATCTTTATCGTATTTTGTGCTTCTGGCGTTGACTTCTTAGGCCGTAACTATCCGATCTGGTGGAGCAACGCCCTGGAGTTAAACCTGGGTTGCCCGGAACGTAGAAATGACCACTACTATCACACTGGTTGCAATTATTCATTTAATACGATGGAAATGCTGTTGTATTTATATCGTATTTTATGCTTCGGGCGTTGACTTCTTAGGCCCTAACATTTCGATCTGGTGGAGCAACGCCCGACAGTGAAGCCTAGGTTGCCCGGAACGTGGATATGACCATAACCTTCACACAGGTTGCAATTATTCGTTTTATACAATGGAAAAACTGTTGTATTTATTCTGTATTTTGTGCTTCTGGCGTTGACTTCTCCGGCCCTAATTATTCGATCTGGTGGAACAACGCCGTAGAGTGAAGCCTAGGTTGCCCGAACGTAGAAATGACCATTACTTTGACACTGTTTGCAATTATTCCTTTTATACGATGGAAAAGCTGTTGCATCTTTATTGTATTTTATGCTTCTGGCGTTGAATTCTTAGGCCCCAACTATTCGATCTGGTGGAGCAACGTCCTAGAGTGAAGCCTAGGTTGCCCCGAACGTACAAATGATCATAACATTCACACTGGTTACCATTATTCTTTTATACGATGGAAAAGCTGTCGTATTTATATCGTATTTTATGCTTCTGGCGTTGACTTCTAAGCCCCTAACTATTCCATCTGGTGGAACAACGCCCTGGAGTGAAGCCTAGGTTGCCCGGAAGGTGGAAATGACCATAACTTTCACACTGGTAGCAATTATTCGTTTTGTACATGGAAAAACTGTTCTATTTATTTTGTATTTTATGCTTCTGGCGTTGACTTCTAAGGCCCTACCTATTCGATCTGGCGGAGCAACACCCTACAGTGAAGCCTAGGTTGCTCGGAACGTAGAAACGACCATTACCTTCACAATGTATGCAATTATTCATTTTATACGATGGAAAAACTGTTGTACTTATATTGCATTTTATTCATCTGGCGTTGACTTCTTAGGCCTTAACTATTCGATCTGGTGGAACAAAGCGCTAGAGTGAAGCCTGCGATGCCCGGAACGTAGAAATGATCATTACCTTCACGCTTGTTGCAATTATTCCTGTTATAAGATGAAAAAACTGTTGTATTTTTATTGCATTTTTTGCTTCAGGCGTTGACTTCTAAGATCGTAGCTATTCGATGTGGTGGAGCAACGCCCTAGAGTGACGCCTAGGTTGCCTGGAACGTAGAAATGACCATTACTTTCACAATGTATGCAATTATTCATTTTATACGATGGAAAAACTGTTCTGCTTATATTGCATTTTATTCTTCTGCCGTTGACTTCTTGGGCCCCAACTATTCCATCTGGTGGAACAACGCCCTATGGTGAAGCCTAGGTTGCCCGGGACGTAGAAACGACCATAACATTCACACTGGAAACAATTATTCGTTTTATACATGGAAAAGCTCTTCTGTTTATTTTGTATGTTATGCTTCGGGCGTTGACTTCTAAGGCCCTAACTATTCGATCTGTTGGAGCAACACTCTAGAGTGAAGCCTCGGTTGCCCGGAACGTAGAAAAGACCATAACTTTCTCAATGGCAGCAATTATTCATGGTATACGATGGAAGACCTGTTGTATTTTTATTGCATTTTATGCTTCTGGCGCTGACTTCTAAGGTCCGAGCTACTCGATCTCGTGGCGCAACGTCCAAGAGTGAAGCCTATGTTGCCCGGAACGTAGAAATGACCATAACTTTCACACTGGTTGCAATTATTCGTTTTATACGATGGAAAAGCTGTTGTATTTATATCGTATTTTATGCTGCTGGCGTTGACTTCTTAGGCCCTAACTATTCCACCTGGTGGAGCAACGCCCTAGGGAGAAGCCTAGGTTGCCCGGAACGTAGAAATGACCATTACTTTCACACTGTTTGCAATTATTTGTTTTATACGATGGAAAAGCTGTTGTATTTATATCGTATTTTATGCTTCTGGCGTTGACTTCTTAGGCCCTAACTATTCCATCTGGTGGAACAACGCCCTAGAGTGAAGCCTAGGTTGCCCTGAACGTAGATATGACCATAACCTTCACACAGATTGCAATTATTCGTTTTATACGGTGTAAAGGCTGTTGTATTTATTTCATATTTTATTCTTCTGGTGTTGACTTCTTAGGCCCTAACTATTCGGTCTGGTGGAACAACGCCGTAGAGTGAAGCCTAGGTTGCCCGGAACGTAGAAATGACCATTACTTTCACACTGTTTGCAATTATTCCTTTTATACGATGGAAAAGCTGTTGTATTTATATCGTATTCTATGCTTCTGGCGTTGACTTCTTAGGCCCTAACTATTCGATCTGGTGGAACAACGCCGTAGAGTGAAGCCTAGGTTGCCCGGAACGTAGAAATGACCATTACTTTCACACTGTTTGCAATTATTCGTTTTATACGATGGAAAAACTGTTGTATTTTTATTGCATTTTATGCTTGTGGCGTTCACTTCTTAGGCCCTAACTATTCGATCTTGTGGAACAACGGCCTAGGGTGAAGCCTAGGTTGCCCGGAACGTAGAAATGACCATAACTTTGACACTGGTTGCAATTATTTGTTTTATACGATGGAAAAGCTGTTGTATTTATATCGTATTTTATGCTTCTGGCGTTGACTTCTTAGGCCCTAACTATTCCATCTGGTGGAACATCGCCCTAGAGTAAAGCCCAGGTTGCGCGGAACGTAGAAATGACCATAACTTTCACCCTGGTAGCAATTATTCGTTTTATACATTGGAAAAACTGTTCTATTTATATTGTATTTTATGCTTCTGGCGTTGACTACTTAGGCCCTAACTATTCGATCTGGTGGAACAACGCCCTAGGGTGAAGCCTAGGTTGCCCGGAACGTAGAAATGACCATTACTTTCACACTGTTTGCAATTATTCCTTTTATACGATGGAAGAGCTGTTGTATTTATATCGTATTTTACGCTTCTGTCGTTGACTTCTTAGGCCCTAACTATTCCATCTGGTTGAACAACGCCCTAGGGTGAAGCCTAGGTTGCCCGGAAAGTAGAAATGACCATAACTTTCACACTGGTAGCAATTATTCGTTTTATACGATGGAAAAACTGTTGTATTTATTTTGTATTTTATGCTTCGGGCGTTTACTTCTAAGGCCCTAACTATTCGATCTGGTAGAGCAACGCCCTAGAGTGAAGCATAGGTTGGCCGGTACGTAGAAATGACCATAAGGTTCATACTGGTTGCAATTATTCGTTTTATACGATGGAAAAACTGTTGTATTTATATTGTATTTTATGCTTCTGGCGTTCACTTCATAGGCCCTAACTATTCGATCTGGTGGTACAACGCCCTAGTGTGAAGCCTAGGTTGCCAGGAACGTAGAAATGACCATAACTTTTACAATGGCAGCAATTATTCGTTTTATACAATGGAAAAACCGTTCTATTTATTTTGTATTTTATGCTTCGGGCGTTGACTTCTAATGCCCTATCTGTTTGATCTGGTGGAACAACGCCGTAGAGTGAAGCCTAGGTTGCCCGGAACGTAGAAATGACCATTACTTTCACACTGTTTGCAATTATTCGTTTTATACGATGAAAAAACTGTTGTATTTTTATTGCATTTTATGCGTCTGGCGTTCACTTCTTAGGCCCTAACTATTGGATCTGGTGCAACAACGCCCTAGGGTCAAGCCTAGGTTGCTCGGAACGTAGAAATGACCATAGCTTTTACACCCGTAGCAATTATTCGTTTTATACAATGGAAAAACCGTTCTATTTATTTTGTATTTTATGCTTCGGGCGTTGACTTCTAAGGCCCTAACTATTCAATCTGTTGGAGCAAAGCCCTAGGGTGAAGCCTAGGCTGCTCGGAAAGTAGAAATGACCATAAGTTTCATACTGGTTGCAATTAATCGTTTTATACGATGGAAAAACTGTTGTATTTATATTGTATTTTATGCTTCTTGCGTTCACTTCTTAGGCCCTAACTATTCGATCTGGTGGAACAACGCCCTAGGGTGAAGCCTAGGTTGCCCGGAACGTAGAAATGACCATTACTTACACACTGTTTGCAATTATTCCTTTTATACGATGGAAAAACTGTTGTATTTTTATTGCATTTTATGCTTCTGGCGTTGACTTCTTATTCCCTAACTATTCCATCTGGTGGAACAACGCCCTAGAGTAAAGCCCAGGTTGCGCGGAACGTAGAAATGACCATAACTTTCACACTGGTAGCAATTATTCGTTTTATACATTGGAAAAACTGTTCTATTTATATTGTATTTTATGCTTCTGGCGTTGACTACTTAGGCCCTAACTATTCGATCTTGTGGAACAACGGCCTAGAGTGAAGCCTAGGTTGCCTGGAACGTAGAAATGACCATCACTTTCACACGGGTTGCAATTATTCCTGTTATAGGATGGAAAGACTGTTGTACGTTTATTGTATTTTATTCTCCTGGTGTTGACTTCTTAGGTCCTAACTATTCGATTTGGTGGAACAACGCCGTAGAGTGAAGCCTAGGTTGCCCGGAACGTAGAAATGACCATTACTTTCACACTGTTTGCAATTATTCCTTTTATACGATGGAACAGCTGTTGTATTTATATCGTATTTTATGCTTCTGGCGTTGACTTCTAAGGTCCTAACTATTCGATCTGGTGGAGCAACGCCCTAGAGTGAAGCCTAGGTTGCTCGGACTGTAGAAATGACCATAAGTTGCATATTGGTTGCAATTATTCGTTTTATACGATGGAAAAACTGTTGCATCTTTATCGTATTTTATGCTTCTGGCGTTGACTTCTCCGGCCCTAATTATTCGATCTGGTGGAGCACCGCCCTGGAGTGAAGCCTAGGTTGCCCGGAACGTAGAAATGACCACTACTATCACACTGGTTGCAAATTATTCCTGCTATACGATGGAAAAGCTTTTGTATTTATATCGTATTTTATGCTTCTGGCGTTGACTTCTTAGGCCCAAACTATTCCATCTGGTGGAACGATGCCCTAGGGTGAAGTCTAGGTTGCCCGGAAAGTAGAAATGACCATAACTTTCACACTGGTAGCAATTATTCGTTTTATACGATGGAAAAACTGTTCTATTTCTTTTATATTTTATGCTTCGGGCGTTGACTTCTAAGACGCTCACTATACGATATGGTGGAGCATCGCCCTAGAGTGGAGCCTAGGTTGCCCGGTACGTAGAAATGACCATCACTATCAAACTGGTTGCAATTATTTGTTTTATACGGTGGAAAAGCTGTTGTATTTATATCGTATTTTATGCTTCTGTCGTTGACTTCTTAGGCCCTAACTATTCCATCTGGTTGAACAACGCCCTAGGGTGAAGCCTAGGTTGCCCGGAAAGTAGAAATGACCATAACTTTCACACTGGTAGCAATTATTTGTTTTATACGATGGAAAAACTGTTGTATTTATTTTGTATTTTATGCTTCGGGCGTTTACTTCTAATGCCCTATTTGTTTGATCTGGTGGAACAACGCCGTAGAGTGAAGCCTAGGTTGCCCGGAACGTAGAAATGACCATTACTTTCACACTGTTTGCAATTATTCGTTTTATACGATGAAAAAACTGTTGTATTTTTATTGCATTTTATGCGTCTGGCGTTCACTTCTTAGGCCCTAACTATTGGATCTGGTGCAACAACGCCCTAGGGTCAAGCCGAGGTTGCCCGGAACGTAGAAATGACCATAGCTTTTACACTCGTAGCAATTATTCGTTTTATACAATGGAAAAACCGTTCTATTTATTTTGTATTTTATGCTTCGGGCGTTGACTTCTAAGGCCCTAACTATTCAATCTGTTGGAGCAAAGCCCTAGGGTGAAGCCTAGGCTGCTCGGAAAGTAGAAATGACCATAAGTTTCATACTGGTTGCAATTAATCGTTTTATACGATGGAAAAACTGTTGTATTTATATTGTATTTGATGCTTCTGGCGTTGACTTCTCCGGCCCTAATTATTCGATCTGGTGGAACAACGCCGTAGAGTGAAGCCTAGGTTGCCCGAACGTAGAAATGACCATTACTTTCACACTGTTTGCAATTATTCCTTTTATACGATGGAAAAACTGTTGTATTTTTATTGCATTTTATGCTTCTGGCGTTCACTTCTTAGGCCCTAACTATTCGATCTGGTGGAACAACGGCCTAGGGTGAAGCCTAGGTTGCCCGGAACGTAGAAATGACCATAACTTTCACACTGGTTGCAATTATTTGTTTTATACGATGGAAAAGCTGTTGTATTTATATCGTATTTTATGCTTCTGGCGTTGACTTCTAAGGACCTAACTATTCGGTCTGGTGGAGCAACGCCCTAGAGTGAAGCCTAGGTTGCTCGGAATGTAGAAATGACCATAACTTTCACACTGGTTGCAATTATTCGTTTTATACGATGGAAAAACTGTTGAATCTTTATCGTATTTTGTGCTTCTGGCGTTGACTTCTTAGGCCGTAACTATTCGATCTGGTGGAGCACCGCCCTGGAGTGAAGCCTAGGTTGCCCGGAACGTAGAAATGACCACTACTATCACACTGGTTGCAAATTATTCCTGCTATACGATGGAAAACCTGTTGTATCTTTATTGCATTTTATGCTTCGGGCATTGACTTCTAAGGCCCTAACTATTCAATCTGTTGGAGCAACGCTCTAGGGTGAAGCCTAGGTTGCCCGGAACGTAGACATGACCATAACTTTCACACTGGTTGCAATTATTTGTTTTATACGATGGAAAAGCTGTTGTATTTATATCGTATTTTATGCTTCTGGCGTTGACTTCTTAGGCCCAAACTATTCCATCTGGTGGAACGACGCCCTAGGGTGAAGTCTAGGTTGCCCGGAAAGTAGAAATGACCATAACTTTCACACTGGTAGCAATTATTCGTTTTATACGATGGAAAAACTGTTCTATTTCTTTTATATTTTATGCTTCGGGCGTTGACTTCTAAGGCCCTAACTATACGATCTGGTGCAGCAACGCCCTAGAGTGAAGCCTAGGTTGCCCGGTACGTAGAAATGACCATCACTATCAAACTGGTTGCAATTATTTGTTTTATACGATGGAAAAGCTGTTGTATTTATATCGTATTTTATGCTTCTGTCGTTGACTTCTTAGGCCCTAACTATTCCATCTGGTGGAACAACGCCCTAGGGTGAAGCCTAGGTTTCCCGGAAAGTAGAAATGACCATAACTTTCACACTGGTAGCAATTATTCGTTTTATACGATGGAAAAACTGTTGTATTTATTTTGTATTTTATGCTTCTGGCATTTACTTCTAAGGCCCTAACTATTCGATCTGGTAGAGCAACGCCCTAGAGTGAAGCCTAGGTTGCCCGGTACGTAGAAATGACCATAAGTTTCATACTGGTTGCAATTATTAGTTTTATACGATGGAAAAACTGTTGTATTTATATTGTATTTTATGCTTCTGGCGTTCACTTCATAGGCCCTAACTATTCGATCTGGTGGTACAACGCCCTAGTGTGAAGCCTAGGTTGCCCGGAACGTAGAAATGACCATAACTTTTACACTGGCAGCAATTATTCGTTTTATACAATGGAAAAACCGTTCTATTTATTTTGTATTTTATGCTTCGGGCGTTGACTTCTAATGCCCTATCTGTTTGATCTGGTGGAGCATCGCCGTAGAGTGAAGCCTAGGTTGCCCGGAACGTAGAAATGACCATAACTTTCACACTGGTTGCTATTATACGTTTTATACGATGGAAAAACTGTTATATTTATATTGTATTGAAGCTTCTGGCGTTGACTTCTGAGGCCGTTGCTATTCGATGTGGTGGAAGAACGCCATAGAGTGAAGCCTAGGTAGCCCGGATCGTAGAAATGTCCATATCTTTCACACTGTTTGCAATTTTTCGTTTTGTACGATGGAAAATCTGTTTTATTTATTTTGTATTTTATGCTTCGGGCGTTGACTTCTAAGGCCCTAACTATTCGATCTGGTGGAGCAACGCACTAGAGTGAAGCCTACGTCGACTGGAACGAAGAAATGATCATTACTTTCACGCTTGTTGCAATTATTCCTGTTATGCGATGAAAAGACTGTTGTATTTTTATTGTATTTTATGCTTCAGGCGTGGACTTCTGAGGCCGTAGTTATTCGATGTGGTGGAAGAACGCCATACAGTGAAGCCTAGGTTGCCCGGAACGTAGAAATGACCACTACTTTCACACTGTTTGCAATTATTCATTTAATGCGATGGAAATGCTGTTGTATTTATATCGTATTTTATGCTTCGGGCGTTGACTTCTTAGGCCCTAACATTTCGATCTGGTGGAGCAACGCCCGACAGTGAAGCCTAGGTTGCCCGGAACGTAGATATGACCATAACCTTCACACAGGTTGCAATTATTCGTTTTATACGATAGAAAAGCTGTTGTATTTATATTGTATTTTATGCTTCTGGCGTTGACTTCTCAGGCCCTAATTATTCGATCTGGTGGAGCAATGCCTCAGAGTTAAGTCTAGGATGCCCGTAACGCCGAAATGATCATTACTTTCACGCTTGCTGCAATTATTCCTGTTATGCGATGAAAAGACTGTTGTATTTTTATTGTATTTTATGCTTCAGGCGTGGACTTCTGAGGCCGTAGCTATTCGATGTGGTGGAAGAACGCCATACAGTGAAGCCTAGGTTGCCCGGAACGTAGAAATGACCACTACTTTCACACTGTTTGCAATTATTCATTTAATACGATGGAAATGCTGTTGTATTTATATCGTATTTTATGCTTCGGGCGTTGACTTCTTAGGCCCTAACATTTCGATCTGGTGGAGCAACGCCCGGCAGTGAAGCCTAGGTTGCCCGGAACGTAGATATGACCATAACCTTCACACAGGTTGCAATTGTTCGTTTTATACGGTGTAAAGGCTGCTGTATTTATTTTGTATTTTATTCTTCTGGTGTTGACTTCCTAGGCCCTAACGATTCGATCTGGTGGAACAACGCGGTAGAGTGAAGCCTAGGTTGCCCGAACGTAGAAATGACCATTACTTTCACACTGTTTGCAATTATTTGTTTTATACGATGGAAAAGCTGTTGTATTTATATCGCATTTTATGCTTCTGGCGTTGACTTCTTAGGCCCTAACTATTCCATCTGGTGGAACAACGCCCTAGAGTGAAGCCTAGGTAGCCCTGAACGTAGATATGACCATAACCTTCACACAGATTGCAATTATTCGTTTTATACGGTGTAAAGGCTGTTGTATTTATTTCATATTTTATTCTTCTGGTATTGACTTCTTAGGCCCTAACTATTCGGTCTGGTGGAACAACGCCGTAGAGTGAAGCCTAGGTTGCCCGGAACGTAGAAATGACCATTACTTTCACACTGTTTGCAATTATTCCTTTTATACGATGGAAAAGCTGTTGTATTTATATCGTATTTTATGCTTCTGGCGTTGACTTCTTAGGCCCTAACTATTCGATCTGGTGGAACAACGCCGTAGAGTGAAGCCTAGGTTGCCCGGAACGTAGAAATGACCATTACTTTCACACTGTTTGCAATTATTCGTTTTATACGATGGAAAAACTGTTGTATTTTTATTGCATTTTATGCATCTGGCGTTCACTTCTTAGGCCCTAACTATTGGATCTGGTGGAACAACGCCCTAGGGTCAAGCCTAGGTTGCCCGGAACGTAGAAATGACCATAGCTTTTACACTCGTAGCAATTATTCGTTTTATACAATGGAAAGGCCGTTGTATTTATTTTGTATTTTATGCTTCGGGCGTTGACTTCTAAGGCCCTAACTATTCAATCTGTTGGAGCAAAGCTGTAGGGTGAAGCCTAGGCTGCTCGGAAAGTAGAAATGACCATACGTTTCATACTGGTTGCAATTATTCGATTTATACGATGGAAAAACTGTTGTATTTATATTGTATTTGATGCTTCTGGCGTTGACTTCTCCGGCCCTAATTATTCGATCTGGTGGAACAACGCCGTAGAGTGAAGCCTAGGTTGCCCGAACGTAGAAATGACCATTACTTTCACACTGTTTGCAATTATTCCTTTTATACGATGGAAAAACTGTTGTATTTTTATTGCATTTTATGCTTCTGGCGTTCACTTCTTAGGCCCTAACTATTCGATCTTGTGGAACAACGGCCTAGGGTGAAGCCTAGGTTGCCCGGAACGTAGAAATGACCATAACTTTCACACTGGTTGCAATTATTTGTTTTATACGATGGAAAAGCTGTTGTATTTATATCGTATTTTATGCTTCTGGCGTTGACTTCTTAGGCCCTAACTATTCCATCTGGTGGAACATCGCCCTAGAGTAAAGCCCAGGTTGCGCGGAACGTAGAAATGACCATAACTTTCACACTGGTAGCAATTATTCTTTTTATACGATGGCAAAACTGTTGCATCTTCATCGTATTTTATGCTTCTGGCGTTGACTTCTTAGGCCGTAACTATTCGATCTGGTGGAGCAACGCCCTGGAGTGAAACCTGGGTTGCCCGGAACGTAGAAATGACCACTACTATCACACTGGTTGCAAATTATTCCTGCTATACGATGGAAAAACTGTTGTATTTTTATTGCATTTTATGCTTCTGGCGTTCACTTCTTAGGCCCTAACTATTCGATCTGGTGGGACAACGGCCTAGGGTGAAGCCTAGGTTGCCCGGAACGTAGAAATGACCATAACTTTCACACTGGTTGCAATTATTTGTTTTATACGATGGAAAAGCTGTTGTATTTATATCGTATTTTATGCTTCTGGCGTTGACTTCTAAGGACCTAACTATTCGGTCTGGTGGAGCAACGCCCTAGAGTGAAGCCTAGGTTGCTCGGAATGTAGAAATGACCATAACTTTCACACTGGTTGCAATTATTCGTTTTATACGATGGAAAAACTGTTGCATCTTTATCGTATTTTGTGCTTCTGGCGTTGACTTCTTAGGCCGTAACTATTCGATCTGGTGGAGCACCGCCCTGGAGTGAAGCCTAGGTTGCCCGGAACGTAGAAATGACCACTACTATCACACTGGTTGCAAATTATTCCTGCTATACGATGGAAAAGCTGTTGTATTTATATCGTATTTTATGCTTCTGGCGTTGACTTCTTAGGCCCAAACTATTCCATCTGGTGGAACGATGCCCTAGGGTGAAGTCTAGGTTGCCCGGAAAGTAGAAATGACCATAACTTTCACACTGGTAGCAATTATTCGTTTTATACGATGGAAAAACTGTTCTATTTCTTTTATATTTTATGCTTCGGGCGTTGACTTCTAAGGCCCTCACTATACGATATGGTGGAGCATCGCCCTAGAGTGGAGCCTAGGTTGCCCGGTACGTAGAAATGACCATCACTATCAAACTGGTTGCAATTATTTGTTTTATACGATGGAAAAGCTGTTGTATTTATATCGTATTTTATGCTTCTGTCGTTGACTTCTTAGGCCCTAACTATTCCATCTGGTTGAACAACGCCCTAGGGTGAAGCCTAGGTTGCCCGGAAAGTAGAAATGACCATAACTTTCACACTGGTAGCAATTATTTGTTTTATACGATGGAAAAACTGTTGTATTTATTTTGTATTTTATGCTTCTGGCATTTACTTCTAAGGCCCTAACTATTCGATCTGGTAGAGTAACGCCCTAGAGTGAAGCCTAGGTTGCCCGGTACGTAGAAATGACCATAAGTTTCATACTGGTTGCAATTATTAGTTTTATACGATGGAAAAACTGTTGTATTTATATTGTATTTTATGCTTCTGGCGTTCACTTCATAGGCCCTAACTATTCGATCTGGTGGTACAACGCCCTAGTGTGAAGCCTAGGTTGCCCGGAACGTAGAAATGACCATAACTTTTACACTGGCAGCAATTATTCGTTTTATACAATGGAAAAACCGTTCTATTTATTTTGTATTTTATGCTTCGGGCGTTGACTTCTAATGCCCTATCTGTTTGATCTGGTGGAGCATCGCCGTAGAGTGAAGCCTAGGTTGCCCGGAGCGTAGAAATGACCATAACTTTCACACTGGTTGCTATTATACGTTTTATACGATGGAAAAACTGTTATATTTATATTGTATTGAAGCTTCTGGCGTTGACTTCTGAGGCCGTTGCTATTCGATGTGGTGGAAGAACGCCATAGAGTGAAGCCTAGGTAGCCCGGATCGTAGAAATGTCCATATCTTTCACACTGTTTGCAATTTTTCGTTTTGTACGATGGAAAATCTGTTTTATTTATTTTGTATTTTATGCTTCGGGCGTTGACTTCTAAGGCCCTAACTATTCGATCTGGTGGAGCAACGCACTAGAGTGAAGCCTACGTCGACTGGAACGAAGAAATGATCATTACTTTCACGCTTGTTGCAATTATTCCTGTTATGCGATGAAAAGACTGTTGTATTTTTATTGTATTTTATGCTTCAGGCGTGGACTTCTGAGGCCGTAGTTATTCGATGTGGTGGAAGAACGCCATACAGTGAAGCCTAGGTTGCCCGGAACGTAGAAATGACCACTACTTTCACACTGTTTGCAATTATTCATTTAATGCGATGGAAATGCTGTTGTATTTATATCGTATTTTATGCTTCGGGCGTTGACTTCTTAGGCCCTAACATTTCGATCTGGTGGAGCAACGCCCGACAGTGAAGCCTAGGTTGCCCGGAACGTAGATATGACCATAACCTTCACACAGGTTGCAATTATTCGTTTTATACGATAGAAAAGCTGTTGTATTTATATTGTATTTTATGCTTCTGGCGTTGACTTCTCAGGCCCTAATTATTCGATCTGGTGGAGCAATGCCTCAGAGTTAAGTCTAGGATGCCCGTAACGCCGAAATGATCATTACTTTCACGCTTGCTGCAATTATTCCTGTTATGCGATGAAAAGACTGTTGTATTTTTATTGTATTTTATGCTTCAGGCGTGGACTTCTGAGGCCGTAGCTATTCGATGTGGTGGAAGAACGCCATACAGTGAAGCCTAGGTTGCCCGGAACGTAGAAATGACCACTACTTTCACACTGTTTGCAATTATTCATTTAATACGATGGAAATGCTGTTGTATTTATATCGTATTTTATGCTTCGGGCGTTGACTTCTTAGGCCCTAACATTTCGATCTGGTGGAGCAACGCCCGGCAGTGAAGCCTAGGTTGCCCGGAACGTAGATATGACCATAACCTTCACACAGGTTGCAATTGTTCGTTTTATACGGTGTAAAGGCTGCTGTATTTATTTTGTATTTTATTCTTCTGGTGTTGACTTCCTAGGCCCTAACGATTCGATCTGGTGGAACAACGCGGTAGAGTGAAGCCTAGGTTGCCCGAACGTAGAAATGACCATTACTTTCACACTGTTTGCAATTATTTGTTTTATACGATGGAAAAGCTGTTGTATTTATATCGCATTTTATGCTTCTGGCGTTGACTTCTTAGGCCCTAACTATTCCATCTGGTGGAACAACGCCCTAGAGTGAAGCCTAGGTAGCCCTGAACGTAGATATGACCATAACCTTCACACAGATTGCAATTATTCGTTTTATACGGTGTAAAGGCTGTTGTATTTATTTCATATTTTATTCTTCTGGTATTGACTTCTTAGGCCCTAACTATTCGGTCTGGTGGAACAACGCCGTAGAGTGAAGCCTAGGTTGCCCGGAACGTAGAAATGACCATTACTTTCACACTGTTTGCAATTATTCCTTTTATACGATGGAAAAGCTGTTGTATTTATATCGTATTTTATGCTTCTGGCGTTGACTTCTTAGGCCCTAACTATTCGATCTGGTGGAACAACGCCGTAGAGTGAAGCCTAGGTTGCCCGGAACGTAGAAATGACCATTACTTTCACACTGTTTGCAATTATTCGTTTTATACGATGGAAAAACTGTTGTATTTTTATTGCATTTTATGCATCTGGCGTTCACTTCTTAGGCCCTAACTATTGGATCTGGTGGAACAACGCCCTAGGGTCAAGCCTAGGTTGCCCGGAACGTAGAAATGACCATAGCTTTTACACTCGTAGCAATTATTCGTTTTATACAATGGAAAGGCCGTTGTATTTATTTTGTATTTTATGCTTCGGGCGTTGACTTCTAAGGCCCTAACTATTCAATCTGTTGGAGCAAAGCTGTAGGGTGAAGCCTAGGCTGCTCGGAAAGTAGAAATGACCATACGTTTCATACTGGTTGCAATTATTCGATTTATACGATGGAAAAACTGTTGTATTTATATTGTATTTGATGCTTCTGGCGTTGACTTCTCCGGCCATAATTATTCGATCTGGTGGAACAACGCCGTAGAGTGAAGCCTAGGTTGCCCGAACGTAGAAATGACCATTACTTTCACACTGTTTGCAATTATTCCTTTTATACGATGGAAAAACTGTTGTATTTTTATTGCATTTTATGCTTCTGGCGTTCACTTCTTAGGCCCTAACTATTCGATCTTGTGGAACAACGGCCTAGGGTGAAGCCTAGGTTGCCCGGAACGTAGAAATGACCATAACTTTCACACTGGTTGCAATTATTTGTTTTATACGATGGAAAAGCTGTTGTATTTATATCGTATTTTATGCTTCTGGCGTTGACTTCTTAGGCCCTAACTATTCCATCTGGTGGAACATCGCCCTAGAGTAAAGCCCAGGTTGCGCGGAACGTAGAAATGACCATAACTTTCACACTGGTAGCAATTATTCTTTTTATACGATGGCAAAACTGTTGCATCTTCATCGTATTTTATGCTTCTGGCGTTGACTTCTTAGGCCGTAACTATTCGATCTGGTGGAGCAACGCCCTGGAGTGAAACCTGGGTTGCCCGGAACGTAGAAATGACCACTACTATCACACTGGTTGCAAATTATTCCTGCTATACGATGGAAAAACTGTTGTATTTTTATTGCATTTTATGCTTCTGGCGTTCACTTCTTAGGCCCTAACTATTCGATCTGGTGGGACAACGGCCTAGGGTGAAGCCTAGGTTGCCCGGAACGTAGAAATGACCATAACTTTCACACTGGTTGCAATTATTTGTTTTATACGATGGAAAAGCTGTTGTATTTATATCGTATTTTATGCTTCTGGCGTTGACTTCTAAGGACCTAACTATTCGGTCTGGTGGAGCAACGCCCTAGAGTGAAGCCTAGGTTGCTCGGAATGTAGAAATGACCATAACTTTCACACTGGTTGCAATTATTCGTTTTATACGATGGAAAAACTGTTGCATCTTTATCGTATTTTGTGCTTCTGGCGTTGACTTCTTAGGCCGTAACTATTCGATCTGGTGGAGCACCGCCCTGGAGTGAAGCCTAGGTTGCCCGGAACGTAGAAATGACCACTACTATCACACTGGTTGCAAATTATTCCTGCTATACGATGGAAAAGCTGTTGTATTTATATCGTATTTTATGCTTCTGGCGTTGACTTCTTAGGCCCAAACTATTCCATCTGGTGGAACGATGCCCTAGGGTGAAGTCTAGGTTGCCCGGAAAGTAGAAATGACCATAACTTTCACACTGGTAGCAATTATTCGTTTTATACGATGGAAAAACTGTTCTATTTCTTTTATATTTTATGCTTCGGGCGTTGACTTCTAAGGCCCTCACTATACGATATGGTGGAGCATCGCCCTAGAGTGGAGCCTAGGTTGCCCGGTACGTAGAAATGACCATCACTATCAAACTGGTTGCAATTATTTGTTTTATACGATGGAAAAGCTGTTGTATTTATATCGTATTTTATGCTTCTGTCGTTGACTTCTTAGGCCCTAACTATTCCATCTGGTTGAACAACGCCCTAGGGTGAAGCCTAGGTTGCCCGGAAAGTAGAAATGACCATAACTTTCACACTGGTAGCAATTATTTGTTTTATACGGTGGAAAAACTGTTGTATTTATTTTGTATTTTATGCTTCGGGCGTTTACTTCTAATGCCCTATTTGTTTGATCTGGTGGAACAACGCCGTAGAGTGAAGCCTAGGTTGCCCGGAACGTAGAAATGACCATTACTTTCACACTGTTTGCAATTATTCGTTTTATACGATGAAAAAACTGTTGTATTTTTATTGCATTTTATGCGTCTGGCGTTCACTTCTTAGGCCCTAACTATTGGATCTGGTGCAACAACGCCCTAGGGTCAAGCCGAGGTTGCCCGGAACGTAGAAATGACCATAGCTTTTACACTCGTAGCAATTATTCGTTTTATACAATGGAAAAACCGTTCTATTTATTTTGTATTTTATGCTTCGGGCGTTGACTTCTAAGGCCCTAACTATTCAATCTGTTGGAGCAAAGCCCTAGGGTGAAGCCTAGGCTGCTCGGAAAGTAGAAATGACCATAAGTTTCATACTGGTTGCAATTAATCGTTTTATACGATGGAAAAACTGTTGTATTTATATTGTATTTGATGCTTCTGGCGTTGACTTCTCCGGCCCTAATTATTCGATCTGGTGGAACAACGCCGTAGAGTGAAGCCTAGGTTGCCCGAACGTAGAAATGACCATTACTTTCACACTGTTTGCAATTATTCCTTTTATACGATGGAAAAACTGTTGTATTTTTATTGCATTTTATGCTTCTGGCGTTCACTTCTTAGGCCCTAACTATTCGATCTGGTGGAACAACGGCCTAGGGTGAAGCCTAGGTTGCCCGGAACGTAGAAATGACCATAGCTTTCACACTGGTTGCAATTATTTGTTTTATACGATGGAAAAGCTGTTGTATTTATATCGTATTTTATGCTTCTGGCGTTGACTTCTAAGGACCTAACTATTCGGTCTGGTGGAGCAACGCCCTAGAGTGAAGCCTAGGTTGCTCGGAATGTAGAAATGACCATAACTTTCACACTGGTTGCAATTATTCGTTTTATACGATGGAAAAGCTGTTGTATTTATATCGTATTTTATGCTTCTGGCGTTGACTTCTTAGGCCCAAACTATTCCATCTGGTGGAACGACGCCCTAGGGTGAAGTCTAGGTTGCCCGGAAAGTAGAAATGACCATAACTTTCACACTGGTAGCAATTATTCGTTTTATACGATGGAAAAACTGTTCTATTTCTTTTATATTTTATGCTTCGGGCGTTGACTTCTAAGGCCCTAACTATACGATCTGGTGGAGCAACGCCCTAGAGTGAAGCCTAGGTTGCCCGGTACGTAGAAATGACCATCACTATCAAACTGGTTGCAATTATTTGTTTTATACGATGGAAAAGCTGTTGTATTTATATCGTATTTTATGCTTCTGTCGTTGACTTCTTAGGCCCTAACTATTCCATCTGGTGGAACAACGCCCTAGGGTGAAGCCTAGGTTGCCCGGAAAGTAGAAATGACCATAACTTTCACACTGGTAGCAATTATTCGTTTTATACGATGGAAAAACTGTTGTATTTATTTTGTATTTTATGCTTCTGGCATTTACTTCTAAGGCCCTAACTATTCGATCTGGTAGAGCAACGCCCTAGAGTGAAGCCTAGGTTGCCCGGTACGTAGAAATGACCATAAGTTTCATACTGGTTGCAATTATTAGTTTTATACGATGGAAAAACTGTTGTATTTATATTGTATTTTATGCTTCTGGCGTTCACTTCATAGGCCCTAACTATTCGATCTGGTGGTACAACGCCCTAGTGTGAAGCCTAGGTTGCCCGGAACGTAGAAATGACCATAACTTTTACACTGGCAGCAATTATTCGTTTTATACAATGGAAAAACCGTTCTATTTATTTTGTATTTTATGCTTCGGGCGTTGACTTCTAATGCCCTATCTGTTTGATCTGGTGGAGCATCGCCGTAGAGTGAAGCCTAGGTTGCCCGGAACGTAGAAATGACCATAACTTTCACACTGGTTGCTATTATACGTTTTATACGATGGAAAAACTGTTATATTTATATTGTATTGAAGCTTCTGGCGTTGACTTCTAAGGCCCTAACTATTCGATCTGGTGGAGCAACGCACTAGAGTGAAGCCTACGTCGACTGGAACGAAGAAATGATCATTACTTTCACGCTTGTTGCAATTATTCCTGTTATGCGATGAAAAGACTGTTGTATTTTTATTGTATTTTATGCTTCAGGCGTGGACTTCTGAGGCCGTAGTTATTCGATGTGGTGGAAGAACGCCATACAGTGAAGCCTAGGTTGCCCGGAACGTAGAAATGACCACTACTTTCACACTGTTTGCAATTATTCATTTAATACGATGGAAATGCTGTTGTATTTATATCGTATTTTATGCTTCGGGCGTTGACTTCTTAGGCCCTAACATTTCGATCTGGTGGAGCAACGCCCGACAGTGAAGCCTAGGTTGCCCGAACGTAGAAATGACCATTACTTTCACACTGTTTGCAATTATTCCTTTTATACGATGGAAAAGCTGTTGCATCTTTATTGTATTTTATGCTTCTGGCGTTGAATTCTTAGGCCCCAACTATTCGATCTGGTGGAGCAACGTCCTAGAGTGAAGCCTAGGTTGCCCCGAACGTACAAATGATCATAACATTCACACTGGTTACCATTATTCTTTTATACGATGGAAAAGCTGTCGTATTTATATCGTATTTTATGCTTCTGGCGTTGACTTCTAAGGCCCTAACTATTCCATCTGGTGGAACAACGCCCTGGAGTGAAGCCTAGGTTGCCCGGAAGGTGGAAATGACCATAAGTTTCACACTGGTAGCAATTATTCGTTTTGTACATGGAAAAACTGTTCTATTTATTTTGTATTTTATGCTTCTGGCGTTGACTTCTAAGGCCCTACCTATTCGATCTGGCGGAGCAACACCCTACAGTGAAGCCTAGGTTGCTCGGAACGTAGAAACGACCATTACCTTCACACTGTTTGCAATAATTCATTTTATACGATGGCAAAGCTGTTGTATTTATATTGTATTTTATGCTTCTGGCGTTGACTTCTAAGGCCTTATCTCTTCGATTTGGTGGAGCAACGCCTCAGAGTTAAGCCTAGGTTGCCCGGAACGTTGAAATGACCATTACTTTCACAATGTATGCAATTATTCATTTTATACGATGGAAAAACTGTTGTACTTATATTGCATTTTATTCTTCTGGCGTTGACTTCTTAGGCCCTAACTATTCGATCTGGTGGAACAAAGCGCTAGAGTGAAGCCTGCGATGCCCGGAACGTAGAAATGATCATTACCTTCACGCTTGTTGCAATTATTCCTGTTATAAGATGAAAAAACTGTTGTATTTTTATTGCATTTTTTGCTTCAGGCGTTGACTTCTAAGATCGTAGCTATTCGATGTGGTGGAGCAACGCCCTAGAGTGACGCCTAGGTTGCCTGGAACGTAGAAATGACCATTACTTTCACAATGTATGCAATTATTCATTTTATACGATGGAAAAACTGTTCTGCTTATATTGCATTTTATTCTTCTGCCGTTGACTTCTTGGGCCCCAACTATTCCATCTGGTGGAACAACGCCCTATGGTGAAGCCTAGGTTGCCCGGGACGTAGAAACGACCATAACATTCACACTGGAAACAATTATTCGTTTTATACATGGAAAAGCTCTTCTGTTTATTTTGTATGTTATGCTTCGGGCGTTGACTTCTAAGGCCCTAACTATTCGATCTGTTGGAGCAACACTCTAGAGTGAAGCCTCGGTTGCCCGGAACGTAGAAAAGACCATAACTTTCACAATGGTTGCAATTATTTGTTTTATACGATGGAAAAGCTGTTGTATTTATATCGTATTTTATGCTTCTGGCGTTGACTTCTAAGGACCTAACTATTCGGTCTGGTGGAGCAACGCCCTAGAGTGAAGCCTAGGTTGCTCGGAATGTAGAAATGACCATAACTTTCACACTGGTTGCAATTATTCGTTTTATACGATGGAAAAACTGTTGCATCTTTATCGTATTTTGTGCTTCTGGCGTTGACTTCTTAGGCCGTAACTATTCGATCTGGTGGAGCACCGCCCTGGAGTGAAGCCTAGGTTGCCCGGAACGTAGAAATGACCACTACTATCACACTGGTTGCAAATTATTCCTGCTATACGATGGAAAACCTGTTGTATCTTTATTGCATTTTATGCTTCGGGCATTGACTTCTAAGGCCCTAACTATTCAATCTGTTGGAGCAACGCTCTACGGTGAAGCCTAGGTTGCCCGGAACGTAGACATGACCATAACTTTCACACTGGTTGCAATTATTCGTTTTATACGATGGAAAAGCTGTTGTATTTATATCGTATTTTATGCTTCTGGCGTTGACTTCTTAGGCCCAAACTATTCCATCTGGTGGAACGACGCCCTAGGGTGAAGTCTAGGTTGCCCGGAAAGTAGAAATGACCATAACTTTCACACTGGTAGCAATTATTCGTTTTATACGATGGAAAAACTGTTATATTTATATTGTATTGAAGCTTCTGGCGTTGACTTCTGAGGCCGTTGCTATTCGATGTGGTGGAAGAACGCCATAGAGTGAAGCCTAGGTAGCCCGGATCGTAGAAATGTCCATATCTTTAACACTGTTTGCAATTTTTCGTTTTGTACGATGGAAAATCTGTTTTATTTATTTTGTATTTTATGCTTCGGGCGTTGACTTCTAAGGCCCTAACTATTCGATCTGGTGGAGCAACGCACTAGAGTGAAGCCTACGTCGACTGGAACGAAGAAATGATCATTACTTTCACGCTTGTTGCAATTATTCCTGTTATGCGATGAAAAGACTGTTGTATTTTTATTGTATTTTATGCTTCAGGCGTGGACTTCTGAGGCCGTAGCTATTCGATGTGGTGGAAGAACGCCATACAGTGAAGCCTAGGTTGCCCGGAACGTAGAAATGTCCACTACTTTCACACTGTTTGCAATTATTCATTTAATACGATGGAAATGCTGTTGTATTTATATCGTATTTTATGCTTCGGGCGTTGACTTCTTAGGCCCTAACATTTCGATCTGGTGGAGCAACGCCCGACAGTGAAGCCTAGGTTGCCCGGAACGTAGATATGACCATAACCTTCACACAGGTTGCAATTATTCGTTTTATACAATGGAAAAACTGTTGTATTTATGTTGTACTTTGTGCTTCTGGCGTTGACTTCTCCGGCCCTAATTATTCGATCTGGTGGAACAACGCCGTAGAGTGAAGCCTAGGTTGCCCGAACGTAGAAATGACCATTAGTTTCACACTGTTTGCAATTATTCCTTTTATACGATGGAAAAGCTGTTGCATCTTTATTGTATTTTATGCTTCTGGCGTTGAATTCTTAGGCCCCAACTATTCGATCTGGTGGAGCAACGTCCTAGAGTGAAGCCTAGGTTGCCCCGAACGTACAAATGATCATAACATTCACACTGGTTACCATTATTCTTTTATACGATGGAAAAGCTGTCGTATTTATATCGTATTTTATGCTTCTGGCGTTGACTTCTAAGGCCCTAACTATTCCATCTGGTGGAACAACGCCCTGGAGTGAAGCCTAGGTTGCCCGGAAGGTGGAAATGACCATAACTTTCACACTGGTAGCAATTATTCGTTTTGTACATGGAAAAACTGTTCTATTTATTTTGTATTTTATGCTTCTGGCGTTGACTTCTAAGGCCCTACCTATTCGATCTGGCGGAGCAACACCCTACAGTGAAGCCTAGGTTGCTCGGAACGTAGAAACGACCATTACCTTCACACTGTTTGCAATAATTCATTTTATACGATGGAAAAACTGTTCTACTTATATTGCATTTTATTCTTCTGCCGTTGACTTCTAAGGCCCTAACTATTCGATCTGGTGGAGCAACGGCCTAGAGTGAAGCCTCGGTTGCCCGGAACGTAGAAATGACCATAACTTTCACACTGGAAACAATTATTCATTTTATACATGGAACAGCTGTTCTATTTATTTTGTATTTTATGCATCGGGCGTTGACTTCTATGGCCCTACCTATTCGATCTGGTGGATCAACACCATACAGTGAAGCCTAGTTTGTCCGGAACGTAGATATGACCATAACCTTCACACAGGTTGCAATTATTCGTTTTATACGATTGAAAGACTGTTGTATTTATTTTGTAGTTTATGCTTCTGGCGTTGAATTCCAAGGCCCTAACACTTCGACCTGGTGGAGCAATGCCTCAGAGTTAAGTCTAGGATGCCCGAAACGTCGAAATGATCGTTACTTTCACACGGGTTGCAATTATTCATGCTATACGATTGAAGAACTGTTGCATTTTTATTGTATTTTCTGCTTCTGTATCTGGATTCTAAGGTCCTAGCTATTCGATCTGGTGGGGCAACGTCCAAGAGTGAAGCCTAGGTTGCCCGGAACGTAGTTATGACCATACCTTTCACACTGGTTGCAATTATTCCTGTTATGCGATGGAACAACTGTTGTATTTATATTGTATTTTATGCTTCTGGCGTTGACTTCTAAGGCCCTAGCTATTCGATCTGGTGGAGCAACGGCCTAAAGTGAAGCCTAGGTTGCCCGGAACGTAGAAATGACCATAACTTTCACACTGGTTGCCATTATTCGTTTTATACGATGGAAAAGCTGTTGTATTTATGTCGTATTTTATGCTTATGGCGTCGACTTCTTGGGCCCCAACTATTCCATCTGGTGGATCAACGCCCTATGGTGAAGCCTAGGTTGCCCGGGACGTAGAAATGACCATAACTTTCACACTGGAAACAATTATTCGTTTTATACATGGAAAGGCTCTTCTATTTATTTTGTATGTTATGCTTCGAGCGTTGACTTCTAAGGCCCTAACTATTCGATCTGTTGGAGCAACACTCTAGAGTGAAGCCTCGGTTGCCCGGAACGTAGAAATGACCATAACTTTCACACTGGCAGCAATTATTCATGCTATACGATGGAAGACCTGTTGTATTTTTATTGTATCTTATGCTTCTGGCGCTGACTTCTAAGGTCCGAGCTACTCGATCCCGTGGGGCAACGTCCAAGAGTGAAGCCTATGTTGCCCGGAACGTAGAAATGACCATAACTTTCACACTGGTTGCAATTATTCGTTTTATACGATGGAAAAGCTGTTGTATTTATATCGTATTTTATGCTGCTGGCGTTGACTTCTTAGGCCCTAACTATTCCATCTGGAGGAGCAACGCCCTAGGGTGAAGCCTAGGTTGCCCGGAACGTAGAAATGACCATTGCCTACACGCTGGTTGCAATTATTCCTGTTATACGATGGAAAAACTGTTGCATCTTTATTGTATTTTATGCTTCTGGCGTTTAATTCTTAGGCCCCAACTATTCGATCTGGTGGAGCAACGTCCTAGAGTGAAGCCTAGGTTGCCCGGAACGTACAAATGATCATAACATTCACACTGGTTACCATTATTCGTTTTATACGATGGAAAAGCTGTTGTATTTATATCGTATTTTATGCTTCTGGCGCTGACTTCGTAGACCCTAACTATTCCATCTGGTGGAACAACGCCCTAGCGTGAAGCCTAGGTTGCCGGGAACGTAGAAATGACCATAACTTTCACACTGGTAGCAATTATTCGTTTTATACGATGGAAAAGCTGTAGTATTTATATCGTATTTTATGCTTCTGGCGTCGACTTCATAGGCCCTAACTATTCCATCTGGTGGAACAACGCCCTGGAGTGAAGCCTAGGTTGCCCGGAACGTGGAAATGACGACAACTTTCACAATGGTAGCAATTATTCGTTTTATACATGGAAAACCTGTTCTATTTATTTTGTATTTTATGCTTCTGGCGTTGACTTCTAAGGCCCTACCTGTTCGATCTGACGGAGCAACACCCTACAGTGAAGTCTAGGTTGCTCGGAACGTAGAAATGACCATTACCTTCACACTGTTTGCAATAATTCATTTTATACGATGGCAAAGCTGTTGTATTTATATTGTATTTTATGCTTCTGGCGTTGACTTCTAAGGCCCTAGCTATTCCATCAGGTGGAACAACGCCCTGGAGTGAAGCCTAGGTTGCCCGGAACGTGGAAATGACCATAACTTTCACACTGGTAGCAATTATTCGTTTTATACATGGAAAAACTGTTCTATTTATTTTGTATTTTATGCTTCTGGCGTTGACTTCTAAGGTCCTACCTATTCGATCTGGCGGAGCAACACCCTACAGTGAAGCCTAGGTTGCTCGGAACGTAGAAATGACCATTACCTTCACACTGTTTGCAATAATTCATTTTATACGATGGCAAAGCTGTTGTATTTATATTGCATTTTTTGCTTCAGGCGTTGACTTATAAGATCGTAGCTGTTCGATGTGGTGGAGCAACGCCCTAGAGTGACGCCTAGGTTGCCTGGAACGTAGAAATGACCATTACTTTCACAATGTATGCAATTATTCATTTTATACGATGGAAAAACTGTTCTACTTATATTGCATTTTATTCTTCTGCCGTTGACTTCTAAGGCCCTAACTATTCGATCTGGTGGAGCAACGGCCTAGAGTGAAGCCTCGGTTGCGCGGAACGTAGAAATGACCATAACTTTCACACTGGAAACAATCATTCATTTTATACATGGAACAGCTGTTCTATTTATTTTGTATTTTATGCATCGGGCGTTGACTTCTATGGCCCTACCTATTCGATCTGGTGGATCAACACCATACAGTGAAGCCTAGTTTGTCCGGAACGTAGATATGACCATAACCTTCACACAGGTTGCAATTATTCGTTTTATACGATTGAAAGACTGTTGTATTTATTTTGTAGTTTATGCTTCTGGCGTTGAATTCCAAGGCCCTAACACTTCGACCTGGTGGAGCAATGCCTCAGAGTTAAGTCTAGGATGCCCGAAACGTCGAAATGATCGTTACTTTCACACGGGTTGCAATTATTCATGCTATACGATTGAAGAACTGTTGCATTTTTATTGTATTTTCTGCTTCTGTATTTGGATTCTAAGGTCCTAGCTATTCGATCTGGTGGGGCAACGTCCAAGAGTGAAGCCTAGGTTGCCCGGAACGTAGTTATGACCATACCTTTCACACTGGTTGCAATTATTCCTGTTATGCGATGGAACAACTGTTGTATTTATATTGTATTTTATGCTTCTGGCGTTGACCTCTGAGGCCCTAGCTATTCGATCTGGTGGAGCAACGGCCTAAAGTGAAGCCTAGGTTGCCCGGAACGTAGAAATGACCATAACTTTCACACTGGTTGCCATTATTCGTTTTATACGATGGAAAAGCTGTTGTATTTATATCGTATTTTATGCTTATGGCGTCGACTCCTTGGGCCCCAACTATTCCATCTGGTGGATCAACGCCCTATGGTGAAGCCTATGTTGCCCGGGACGTAGAAATGACCATAACTTTCACACTGGAAACAATTATTCGTTTTATACATGGAAAAGCTCTTCTATTTATTTTGTATGTTATGCTTCGAGCGTTGACTTCTAAGGCCCTAACTATTCGATCTGTTGGAGCAACACTCTAGAGTGAAGCCTCGGTTGCCCGGAACGTAGAAATGACCATAACTTTCACACTGGCAGCAATTATTCATGCTATACGATGGAAGACCTGTTGTATTTTTATTGTATTTTATGCTTCTGGCGCTGACTTCTAAGGTCCGAGCTACTCGATCCCGTGGGGCAACGTCCAAGAGTGAAGCCTATGTTGCCCGGAACGTAGAAATGACCATAACTTTCACACTGGTTGCAATTATTCGTTTTATACGATGGAAAAGCTGTTGTATTTATATCGTATTTTATGCTGCTGGCGTTGACTTCTTAGGCCCTAACTATTCCATCTGGAGGAGCAACGCCCTAGGGTGAAGCCTAGGTTGCCCGGAACGTAGAAATGACCATTGCCTACACGCTGGTTGCAATTATTCCTGTTATACGATGGAAAAACTGTTGCATCTTTATTGTATTTTATGCTTCTGGCGTTTAATTCTTAGGCCCCAACTATTCGATCTGGTGGAGCAACGTCCTAGAGTGAAGCCTAGGTTGCCCGGAACGTACAAATGATCATAACATTCACACTGGTTACCATTATTCGTTTTATACGATGGAAAAGCTGTTGTATTTATATTGTATTTTATGCTTCTGGCGCTGACTTCGTAGACCCTAACTATTCCATCTGGTGGAACAACGCCCTAGCGTGAAGCCTAGGTTGCCGGGAACGTAGAAATGACCATAACTTTCACACTGGTAGCAATTATTCGTTTTATACGATGGAAAAGCTGTAGTATTTATATCGTATTTTATGCTTCTGGCGTCGACTTCATAGGCCCTAACTATTCCATCTGGTGGAACAACGCCCTGGAGTGAAGCCTAGGTTGCGCGGAACGTGGAAATGACCACAACTTTCACACTGGTAGCAATTATTCGTTTTATACATGGAAAAACTGTTCTATTTATTTTGTATTTTATGCTTCTGGCGCTGACTTCCAAGGCCCTACCTATTCGATATGGCGGAGCAACACCCTACAGTGAAGCCTAGGTTGCTCGGAACGTAGAAATGACCATTACCTTCACACTGTTTGCAATAATTCATTTTATACGATGGCAAAGCTGTTGTATTTATATTGTATTTTATGCTTCTGGCGTTGACGTCTAAGGCCCTAGCTATTCCATCTGGTGGAACAACGCCCTGGAGTGAAGCCTAGGTTGCCCGGAACGTGGAAACGACCATAACTTTCACACTGGTAGCAATTATTCGTTTTATACATGGAAAAACTGTTCTATTTATTTTGTATTTTATGCTTCTGGCGTTGACCCCTAAGTCCCTGCCTATTCGATCTGGCGGAGCAACACCCTACAGTGAAGCCTAGGTTGCTCGGAACGTAGAAATGACCATTACCTTCACACTGTTTGCAATAATTCATTTTATACGATGGCAAAGCTGTTGTATGTATATTGTATTTTATGCTTCTGGCGTTGACTTCTTAGGCCCTAACTATTCGATCTGGTGGAACATCGGTCTAGAGTGAAGCCTAGGTTGCCAGGTACGTAGAAATGACCATTACTTTCGCACTGTTTGCTAATATACATTATATACGATGGAAAGGCTGTTGTATTTATATTGTATTTTATGCTTCTGGCGTTGACTTCTTAGGCCCTAACTATTTAACCTCGTGGAGCACCGCACTAGAGTGAAGAGTAGGTTGCCCGGAAAGTAGAACATACCATTACCATCACACTGGTTGCAATTATTCCTGTTATACGATGGAAAAACTGTTGCATCTTTATTGTGTTTTATGCTTCTGGCGTTGACTTCTTAGGCCCTAACCATTCGATCTGGTGGAACAACGCCCTAGGGTGAAGCCTAGGTTGCCCGGAACGTAGAAATGACCATAACTTTCACACTGGTAGCAATTATTCGTTTTATACATGGAAAAACTGTTCTATTTATTTTGTATTTTATGCTTCTGGCGTTGACTTCTAAGACCCTACCTATAAGATCTGGCGGAGCAACGACCTCGAGTGAAGCCTAGGTTGCCAGGAACGTAGAAATGACCATTACTTTCACAATGTATGCAATTATTCATTTTATACGATGGAAAAACTGTTGTTCTTATATTGCATTTTATTCTTCTGGCGTTGACTTCTTAGGCCCTAACTATTCGATCTGGTGGAACAACGCCATAGAGTGAAGCCTGCGATGCCCGGAACGTAGAAATGATCATTACCTTCACGCTTGTTGCAATTATTCCTGTTATACGATGAAAAAACTGTTGTACTTTTATTGCATTTTTTCCTTCAGGCGTTGACTTCTAAGGCCGTAGCTATTCGATGTGGTGGAGCAACGCCCTAGAGTGACGCCTAGGTTGCCTGGAACGTAGAACTGACCATTACCTTCACGCTTGCTGCAATTATTCCTGTTATACGATGAAAAAACTGTTGTATTTTTATTGCATTGTATGCTTCAGGCGTTGACTTCTACGGCCGAAGCTATTCGATGTGGCGGAGTAACGCCCTAGAGTGAAACCTGGGTTACCCGGATCGTAGAAATGACCATCACCTTCACACTGGTTGCAATTATTCCTGTTATACGATGGTAAAACTGTTGTATTTTTATTGTATTGTGTGCTTCAGGCGATGACTTCTAAGGCCCAAACTATTCAATCTGGAGGAACAACGCCCTGGAGCGAAGCCTAGGTTGCGCGGAACGTAGAAATGACCATAACTTTCACACTGGTAGCAATTATTCGTTTTATACATGGAAAAACTCATGTATATTTATTGTATTTTATGCTTGGGGCGTTGACTTCTATGGCCCTACCTATTCGATGTGGTGGAACAACGCCCTAGGGTGAAGCCTAGGCTGCTCGGAAAGTAGAAATGACCATAAGTTTCATACTGGTTGCAATTATTTGTTTTATACGATGGAAAAGCTGTTGTATTTATATCGTATTTTATGCTTCTGGCGTTGACTTCTTAGGCCCAAACTATTCCATCTGGTGGAACGACGCCCTAGGGTGAAGTCTAGGTTGCCCGGAAAGTAGAAATGACCATAACTTTCACACTGGTAGCAATTATACGTTTTATACAATGGAAAAACTGTTCTATTTATTTTATATTTTATGCTTCGGGCGTTGACTTCTAAGGCCCTAACTATACGATCTGGTCGAGCAACGCCCTAGAGTGAAGCCTAGGTTGCCCGGTACGTAGAAATGACCATCACTATCAAACTGGTTGCAATTATTTGTTTTATACGATGGAAAAGCTGTTGTATTTATATCGTATTTTATGCTTCTGTCGTTGACTTCTTAGGCCCTAACTATTCCATCTGGTGGAACAACGCCCTAGGGTGAAGCCTAGGTTGCCCGGAAAGTAGAAATGACCATAACTTTCACACTGGTAGCAATTATTCGTTTTATACGATGGAAAAACTGTTGTATTTATTTTGTATTTTATGCTTCTGGCGTTTACTTCTAAGGCCCTAACTATTCGATCTGGTAGAGCAACGCCCTAGAGTGAAGCCTAGGTTGCCCGGAACGTAGAAATGACAATAACTTTCACACTGGTTGCTATCATTCGTTTTATACGATGGAAAAACTGTTGTATTTATATTGTATTTTATGCTTCTGGCGTTGACTACTTAGGCCCTAACTGTTCGATCTGGCGGAACAACGTCCTAGGATGAAGCCTAGGATGCCCGGAAAGTAGAAATGACCATAACTTCCACACTGGTTGCAATTATTCGTTTTATACGATGGAATAGCTGGTCTATTTATATCGTATTTTATGCTTCTGGCGTTGACTTCTTAGGCCCTATCTATTCCATCTGGTGGAACAACGCCCTAGGGTGCAGCCAGGTTTCCCGGAACGGAGAAATGACCATAACTTTCACACTGGTAGCAATTATTCGTTTTATACGATGGAAAAAGAGTTTTATTTATTTTGTATTTTATGCTTCTGGCGTTGACTTCTAAAGCCCTAACTATTCGATCTGTTGGTGCAACGCCCTAGGGTGAAGCCTAGGTTGCCCGGAAAGTAGAAATGATGTTAACTTTCATACTGGTTGCAATTATTCGTTTTATACGATGGAAAAACTGTTGTATTTATATTGTATTTTAGGCTTCGGGCATTGACCTCTAAGGCCCTAACTACTCAATCTGTTTTGGCAACGCCCTAGGGTGAAGCCTAGGGTGCCCGGAAAGTAGAAATGAAAATAACTTTCACACTGGTTGCAATTATTCGTTTTATACGATGGAAAAGGTGTTGCAGCTTTATTGTATTTTATTCATCTGGGGTTGACTGCTAAGGCCGTAGCTATTAGATGTGGTGGAGCAACGCCTTAGAGTGACGCCTAGGTTGCCCGGGACGTAGAAATGACCATTACTTTCACAATGTTTGCAATTATTCATTTTATGCGATGGAAAAGCTTTTGTACTTATATTGTATTTTATTCTCTGGAGTCGACTTCTTAGGCTCTAACTATTCGATCTAGTGGAACAACGCCCTAGAGTGAAGACTTGGTTTCCCGGAACATGGAAATGGCCATTACATTCACACTGTTTGCAGTTATTCCTGTTATACGATGGAAAGACTTTTGCATCTTTATTGTATTTTATGCTTCTGGCGTTGACTTCTAAGGCCCTAGCTATTCGATTTGGTGGAGCAACGCCCGACAGAGAAGCCTAGGTTGCCCGGAACGTAGAAATGACCATTACATTCACACTGGTTGCAATTATTCGTCTTATACGATGGAAAAGCTGTTGTATTTATATCGTATTTTATGCTTCTGGCGTTGACTTCTAGGGCCCTAACTATTCGATCTGGTGGAGCAACGCCCTAGAGTGAAGCCTTGGTTGCCCGGAACGGAGAAATGACCATAACTTTCACACCGGTAGCAATTATTCGTTTTATACGATGGTAAAACTGTTCTGTTTATTTTGTATTTTATGCTTCGGGCGTTGACTTCTAAGGCCCTAACTATTCAATCTGTTGGTGCAACGCCCTAGGGTGAAGCCTAGGTTGCCCGGAAAGTAGAAACGATGTTAACTTTCATACTGGTTGCAATTATTCGTTTTATACGATGGAAAAACTGTTTTAGTTATTTTGTATTTTGTGCTTCGGGCGTTGACTTCTAAGGCCCTAACTATTCGATCTGGTGGCGCAACGCCCTAGAGTGACGCCTAGGTTGCCCGGAACGTAGAAATGACCATCACTTTCACAATGTTTGCAATTATTCATTTTATACGATGGAAAAGCTTTTGTACTTATATTGTATTTTATTATTCTGGTGTCGACTTCTTAGGCCCTAACTATTCGATCTAGTGGAACAACGCCCTAGAGTGAAGACTTGGTTTCCCGGAACATGGAAATGACCATTACTTACACACTGTTTGCAGTTATTCCTGTTATACGATGGAAAAACTTTTGCATCTTTATTGTATTTTATGCTTCTGGCGTTGACTTCTAAGGCCCTAGCTATTCGATTTGGTGGAGCAACTCCCGAGAGTGAAGCCTAGGTTGCCCGGAACGTAGAAATGACCATTACATTCACACTGGTTGCAATTATTCGTCTTATACGATGGAAAGGCTGTTGTATTTATATCGTATTTTATGCTTCTGGCGTTGACTTCTTAGACCCTAACTATTCCATCTGGTGGAACAACGCGCTTGGGTGAAGCCAAGGTAGCGGGGAACGTAGAAATGTCCATTACTTTCACACTGGTAGCAATTATTCGTTTTATACGATTGAAAAACTGTTTTATTTATTTTGTATTTTATGATTCTGGCGTTGACTTCTAGGGCCCTAACTATTCGATCTGGTGGAGCAACGCCCTAGGGTCAAGCCTAGGTTGCGCGGTACGTAGAAATGACCATAAGTTTCTCACTGGTAACAATTATTCGTTTTATACGATGGAAAAACTGTTTTATTTATTTTGTATTTTATGCTTCTGGCGTTGACTTCTTATGCCCTAACTATTCCCTCTGGCGGATCAACGCCCTAGAGTGAAACCTAAGTTGCCCGGAACGTAGAAATGACAATAACTTTCGCACTGGTTGCTATCATTCGTTTTATACGATGGAAAAACTGTTATATTTATATTGTATTTTATGCTTCTGGCGTTGACTACTTAGGCCCTAACTGTTCGATCTGGCGGAACAACGTCCTAGGATGAAGCCTAGGATGCCCGGAAAGTAGAAATGACCATAACTTCCACACTGGTTGCAATTATTCGTTTTATACGATGGAATAGCTGGTCTATTTATATCGTATTTTATGCTTCTGGCGTTGACTTCTTAGGCCCTATCTATTCCATCTGGTGGAACAACGCCCTAGGGTGCAGCCAGGTTGCCCGGAACGGAGAAATGACCATAACTTTCACACTGTTTGCAGTTATTCCTGTTATACGATGGAAAAACTTTTGCATCTTTATTGTACTTTATGCTTCAGGCGTTGACTTCTAAGGCCCTAGCTATTCGATTTGGTGGAGCAACGCCCGAGAGTGAAGCCTAGGTTGCCCGGAACGTAGAAATGACAATAACTTTCACACTGGTTGCTATCATTCGTTTTATACGATGGAAAAACTGTTATATTTATATTGTATTTTATGCTTCTGGCGTCGACTTCTTAGGCCCTAACTATTCGATCTAGTGGAACAACGCCCTAGAGTGAAGACTTGGTTTCCCGGAACATGGAAATGACCATTACTTACACACTGTTTGCAGTTATTCCTGTTATACGATGGAAAAACTTTTGCATCTTTATTGTATTTTATGCTTCTGGCGTTGACTTCTAAGGCCCTAGCTATTCGATTTGGTGGAGCAACTCCCGAGAGTGAAGCCTAGGTTGCCCGGAACGTAGAAATGACCATTACATTCACACTGGTTGCAATTATTCGTCTTATACGATGGAAAGGCTGTTGTATTTATTTTGTATTTTATGCTCCTGGCGTTGACTTCTAAGGCCCTACCTATTCGATCTGGCGGAGCAACACCCTACAGTGAAGCCTAGGTTGCTCGGAACGTAGAAACGACCATTACCTTCACACTGTTTGCAATAATTCATTTTATACGATGGCATAGCTGTTGTATGTATATTGTATTTTATGCTTCTGGCGTTGGCTTCTTAGGCCCTAACTATTCGATCTGGTGGAACATCGGTCTAGAGTGAAGCCTAGGTTGCCAGGTACGTAGAAATGACCATTACTTTCGCACTGGTTGCTATCATTCGTTTTATACGATGGAAAAACTGTTATATTTATATTGTATTTTATGCTTCTGGCGTTGACTACTTAGGCCCACACTGTTCGATCTGGCGGAACAACGTCCTAGGATGAAGCCTAGGATGCCCGGAAAGTAGAAATGACCATAACTTCCACACTGGTTGCAATTATTCGTTTTATACGATGGAATAGCTGGTCTATTTATATCGTATTTTATGCTTCTGGCGTTGACTTCTTAGGCCCTATCTATTCCATCTGGTGGAACAACGCCCTAGGGTGCAGCCAGGTTGCCCGGAACGGAGAAATGACCATAACTTTCACACTGTTTGCAGTTATTCCTGTTATACGATGGAAAAACTTTTGCATCTTTATTGTACTTTATGCTTCAGGCGTTGACTTCTAAGGCCCTAGCTATTCGATTTGGTGGAGCAACGCCCGAGAGTGAAGCCTAGGTTGCCCGGAACGTAGAAATGACAATAACTTTCACACTGGTTGCTATCATTCGTTTTATACGATGGAAAAACTGTTATATTTATATTGTATTTTATGCTTCTGGCGTCGACTTCTTAGGCCCTAACTATTCGATCTAGTGGAACAACGCCCTAGAGTGAAGACTTGGTTTCCCGGAACATGGAAATGACCATTACTTACACACTGTTTGCAGTTATTCCTGTTATACGATGGAAAAACTTTTGCATCTTTATTGTATTTTATGCTTCTGGCGTTGACTTCTAAGGCCCTAGCTATTCGATTTGGTGGAGCAACTCCCGAGAGTGAAGCCTAGGTTGCCCGGAACGTAGAAATGACCATTACATTCACACTGGTTGCAATTATTCGTCTTATACGATGGAAAGGCTGTTGTATTTATATCGTATTTTATGCTTCTGGCGTTGACTTCTTAGGCCCTAACTGTTCGATCTGGCGGAACAACGTCCTAGGATGAAGCCTAGGATGCCCGGAAAGTAGAAATGACCATAACTTTCACACTGGTAGCAATTATTCGTTTTATACGATGGTAAAACTGTTTTATTTATTTGGGATTTTATGCTTCCGGCGTTGACTTCTTAGGCCCTAACTGTTCGATCTGTTGGAACAACGTCCTAGGGTGAAGCATAGGGTGCCCGGAAAGTAGAAATGACCATAACTTTCACACTGGTTGCAATTATTCGATTTATACGATGGAAAAGCTGTTGCACCTTTATTGTATTTTATTCATCTGGGGTTGACTGCTAAGGTCGTAGCTATTAGATGTGGTGGAGCAACGCCCTAGAGTGACGCCTAGGTTGCCCGGGACGTAGAAATGACCATTACTTTCACAATGTTTGCAATTATTCATTTTATACGATGGAAAAGCTTTTGTACTTATATTGTATTTTATTCTCTGGAGTCGACTTCTTAGGCTCTAACTATTCGATCTAGTGGAACAACGCCCTAGAGTGAAGACTTGGTTTCCCGGAACATGGAAATGGCCATTACTTTCACACGGTTTGCAGTTATTCCTGTTATACGATGGAAAGACTTTTGCATCTTTATTGTATTTTATGCTTCTGGCGTTGACTTCTAAAGCCCTAGCTATTCGATTTGGTGGAGCAACGCCCGACAGAGAAGCCTAGGTTGCCCGGAACGTAGAAAGGACCATTACATTCAAACTGGTTGCAATTATTCGTCTTATACGATGGAAAAGCTGTTGTATTTATATCGTATTTTATGCTTCTCGCGATGACTTCGTAGGCCCTAACTATTCCATCTGGCGGATCAACGCCCTAGAGTGAAACCTACGTTGCCCGGAACGTAGAAATGACTATTACTTTCACACTGGTTGCAATTATTCGTTTTATACGATGGAAAAGCTGTTCCATTTATTTTGTATTTTATGCTTCGGGCGTTGACTCCTAAGGCCCTAACTATTCGATCTGGTGGAACAACGCCCTAGGGTCAAGCCTAGGTTGCGCGGAACGTAGAAGTGACCTTAACTTTCACACTGGTAGCAATTATTCGTTCTATACGATGGAAAAACTGTTTTATTTATTTAGTTTTTTATGCTTCTGGCGTTAACTTCTTAGGCCCTAACTATTCCATCTGGTGGAACAACGCCCTAGTGTGAAGCGTAGGTTGCCTGGAACGTAGAAGTGCCCATCACTTTCACACGGGTTGCAATTATTCCTGTTATAGGTTGGAAAGACTGTTGTATTTTTATTGTATTTTATACTTCAGGCGTTGACTTCTAAGGCCCTAGCTATTCGATCTGGTCGAGCAACGCCCTAGAGTGAAGCCTAGGTTGACCAGAACGTAGAAATGACCATAACTTCCACACTGGTTGTAATTATTCGTTTTATACGATGGAATAGCTGGTCTATTTATATCGTATTTTATGCTTCTGGCGTTGACTTCTTAGGCCCTAACTATTCCATCTGGTGGAACAACGCCCTCGGGTGAAGCCTACGTTGCGCGGAACGTAGAAATGACCTTAACTTTCACACTGGTAGCAATTATTCGTTCTATACGATGGAAAAACTGTTCTATTTATTTTGTATGTTATGCTACGGGCGTTGACTCCTAAGGCCATAACTATTCTATCTGTTGGTGCAACGCCCAAGGGTGAAGCCTATGTTGCCCGGAATGTATAAATGACGTTAACTTTCATACTGGTTCCAATTATTCGTTTTATACGATGGAAAAGCTGTTTTATTTATTTTGTATTTTATGCTTCTGGCGTTGACTTCTTATGCCCTAACTATTCCCTCTGGCGGATCAACGCCCTAGAGTGAAACCTACGTTGCCCGGAACGTAGAAATGACTATTACTTTCACACTGGTTGCAATTATTCGTTTTATACGATGGAAAAGCTGTTCCATTTATTTTGTATTTTATGCTTCGGGCGTTGGCTCCTAAGGCCCTAACTATTCGATCTGGTGGAACCACGCGCTAGGGTCAAGCCTAGGTTGCGCGGAACGTAGAAATGACCATAAGTTTCACACTGGTAGCAATTATTCGTTTTATACGATGGAAAAACTGTTTTATTTATTTAGTATTTTATGCTTCTGGCGTTGACTTCTTATGCCCTAACTATTCCCTCTGGCGGATCAACGCCCTAGAGTGAAACCTACGTTGCCCGGAACGTAGAAATGACTATTACTTTCACACTGGTTGCAATTATTCGTTTTATACGATGGAAAAACTGTTCTATTTATTTTGTATTTTATGCTTCGGGCGTTGACTTCTAAGGCCCTAGCTATTCGATCTGGTCGAGCAACGCCCTAGAGTGAAGCCTAGGTTGCCCGGAACGTAGAAATGACCATAACTTCCACACTGGTTGCAATTATTCGTTTTATACAATGGAAAAGCTGTTGTATTTATATCGTATTTTATGCATCTGCCGTTGACTTCTAAGGACCTAACTATTCGATCTGGTGGAGCAACGCACTGGGGTGAAGCCTAGGTTGCGCGGAATGTAGAAATGACCAGAACGTTCACACTGGTAGCAATTATTCGTTTCATACGATGGAAAAACTGTTCTATTTATTTTGTATTTTGTGCTTCAGGCGTTGACTTCTAAGGCCCTAACTATTCGATCAGGTAGAGCAACGCCCTAGAATGAAGCCTAGATTGCCCGGAACGGAGAAATGACCATAACTTTCACACCGGTAGCAATTATTCGTTTTATACAATGGAAAAACCGTTCTATTTATTTTGTATTTTGTGCTTCGGGCGTTGACTTCTAAGGCCCTAACTGTTTGATGTGGTGGAGCAACGCCCTAGAGTGAAGCCTATGTTGCCCGGAACGTAGAAATGACCATAACTTTCACACTGGTTGCTATTATTCGTTTTAGACGATGGAAAAACTGTTATATTTATATTGTATTTGATGCTTCTGGCGATGACTTCTTATGCCCTAACTGTTCGATCTGGTGGAACAACGCCCTAGGGTGAAGCCTAGGTTGCCCGGAAGGTAGAAATGACCATAACTTTCACACTGGTTGCAATTATTCGTTTTATACGATGGAAAAGCTGTGGCACCTTTATTGTATTTTATTCATCTGCGGTTGACTTCTAAGGCCGTAGCTATTAGATGTGTTGGAGCAACGCCATAGAGTGAAGACTTGGTTGCCCGGAACGTAGAAATGACCATTACATTCACACTGGTTGCAATTATTCGTCTTATACGATGGAAAAGCTGTTTGTATTTATATCGTATTTTCTGCTTCTGGCGTTGACTTCTTAGGCCCTAACTATTCCATCTGGTCGAACAACGCCCTTGGGTGAAGCCTAGGTTGCGCGGAACGTAGCAATGACCATACCTTTCACACTGGTAGCAAAAATTCGTTTTATACGATGGAAAAACAGTTTTATTTATTTTGTATTTTATTCTTCTGGCGTTGACTTCTTAGGCCCTAATTATTCGATCTGGTGGAACAACGCCCTGGAGTGAAGACTAGGTTGCCCGGAACAAGGAAATGACCATTACTTTCACACTGTTTGCAGTTATTCCTGGTATACGATGGAAAAACTTTTGCATCTTTATTGTATTTTATGCTTCTGGCGTTGACTTCTAAGGCCCTAGCTATTCGATCTGGTCGAGCAACGCCCTAGAGTGAAGCCTAGGTTGACCGGAACGTAGAAATGACCATAACTTCCACACTGGTTGCAATTATTCGTTTTATACGATGGAATAGCTGGTCTATTTATATCGTATTTTATGCTTCTGGCGTTGACTTCTTAGGCCCTAACTATTCCATCTGGTGGAACAACGCCCTCGGGTGAAGCCTTGGTTGCGCGGAACGTAGAAATGACCTTAACTTTCACACTGGTAGCAATTATTCGTTTTATACGATGGAAAAACTGTTCTATTTATTTTGTATTTTATGCTACGGGCGTTGACTCCTAAGGCCATAGCTATTCAATCTGTTCGTGCAACGCCCAAGGGTGAAGCCTATGTTGCCCGGAATCTAGAAATGACGTTAACTTTCATACTGGTTCCAATTATTCGTTTTATACGATGGAAAAGCTGTTTTATTTATTTTGTATTTTGTGCTTCTGGCGTTAACTTCTTAGGCCGTAACTATTCGATCTGGTGGAGCACCGCCCTGGAGTGAAGCCTAGGTTGCCCGGAACGTAGAAATGACCACTACTATCACACTGGTTGCAAATTATTCCTGCTATACGATGGAAAACCTGTTGTATCTTTATTGCATTTTATGCTTCGGGCATTGACTTCTAAGGCCCTAACTATTCAATCTGTTGGAGCAACGCTCTACGGTGAAGCCTAGGTTGCCCGGAACGTAGACATGACCATAACTTTCACACTGGTTGCAATTATTCGTTTTATACGATGGAAAAGCTGTTGTATTTATATCGTATTTTATGCTTCTGGCGTTGACTTCTTAGGCCCAAACTATTCCATCTGGTGGAACGACGCCCTAGGGTGAAGTCTAGGTTGCCCGGAAAGTAGAAATGACCATAACTTTCACACTGGTAGCAATTATTCGTTTTATACGATGGAAAAACTGTTATATTTATATTGTATTGAAGCTTCTGGCGTTGACTTCTGAGGCCGTTGCTATTCGATGTGGTGGAAGAACGCCATAGAGTGAAGCCTAGGTAGCCCGGATCGTAGAAATGTCCATATCTTTAACACTGTTTGCAATTTTTCGTTTTGTACGATGGAAAATCTGTTTTATTTATTTTGTATTTTATGCTTCGGGCGTTGACTTCTAAGGCCCTAACTATTCGATCTGGTGGAGCAACGCACTAGAGTGAAGCCTACGTCGACTGGAACGAAGAAATGATCATTACTTTCACGCTTGTTGCAATTATTCCTGTTATGCGATGAAAAGACTGTTGTATTTTTATTGTATTTTATGCTTCAGGCGTGGACTTCTGAGGCCGTAGCTATTCGATGTGGTGGAAGAACGCCATACAGTGAAGCCTAGGTTGCCCGGAACGTAGAAATGTCCACTACTTTCACACTGTTTGCAATTATTCATTTAATACGATGGAAATGCTGTTGTATTTATATCGTATTTTATGCTTCGGGCGTTGACTTCTTAGGCCCTAACATTTCGATCTGGTGGAGCAACGCCCGACAGTGAAGCCTAGGTTGCCCGGAACGTAGATATGACCATAACCTTCACACAGGTTGCAATTATTCGTTTTATACAATGGAAAAACTGTTGTATTTATGTTGTACTTTGTGCTTCTGGCGTTGACTTCTCCGGCCCTAATTATTCGATCTGGTGGAACAACGCCGTAGAGTGAAGCCTAGGTTGCCCGAACGTAGAAATGACCATTACTTTCACACTGTTTGCAATTATTCCTTTTATACGATGGAAAAGCTGTTGCATCTTTATTGTATTTTATGCTTCTGGCGTTGAATTCTTAGGCCCCAACTATTCGATCTGGTGGAGCAACGTCCTAGAGTGAAGCCTAGGTTGCCCCGAACGTACAAATGATCATAACATTCACACTGGTTACCATTATTCTTTTATACGATGGAAAAGCTGTCGTATTTATATCGTATTTTATGCTTCTGGCGTTGACTTCTAAGGCCCTAACTATTCCATCTGGTGGAACAACGCCCTGGAGTGAAGCCTAGGTTGCCCGGAAGGTGGAAATGACCATAACTTTCACACTGGTAGCAATTATTCGTTTTGTACATGGAAAAACTGTTCTATTTATTTTGTATTTTATGCTTCTGGCGTTGACTTCTAAGGCCCTACCTATTCGATCTGGCGGAGCAACACCCTACAGTGAAGCCTAGGTTGCTCGGAACGTAGAAACGACCATTACCTTCACACTGTTTGCAATAATTCATTTTATACGATGGAAAAACTGTTCTACTTATATTGCATTTTATTCTTCTGCCGTTGACTTCTAAGGCCCTAACTATTCGATCTGGTGGAGCAACGGCCTAGAGTGAAGCCTCGGTTGCCCGGAACGTAGAAATGACCATAACTTTCACACTGGAAACAATTATTCATTTTATACATGGAACAGCTGTTCTATTTATTTTGTATTTTATGCATCGGGCGTTGACTTCTATGGCCCTACCTATTCGATCTGGTGGATCAACACCATACAGTGAAGCCTAGTTTGTCCGGAACGTAGATATGACCATAACCTTCACACAGGTTGCAATTATTCGTTTTATACGATTGAAAGACTGTTGTATTTATTTTGTAGTTTATGCTTCTGGCGTTGAATTCCAAGGCCCTAACACTTCGACCTGGTGGAGCAATGCCTCAGAGTTAAGTCTAGGATGCCCGAAACGTCGAAATGATCGTTACTTTCACACGGGTTGCAATTATTCATGCTATACGATTGAAGAACTGTTGCATTTTTATTGTATTTTCTGCTTCTGTATCTGGATTCTAAGGTCCTAGCTATTCGATCTGGTGGGGCAACGTCCAAGAGTGAAGCCTAGGTTGCCCGGAACGTAGTTATGACCATACCTTTCACACTGGTTGCAATTATTCCTGTTATGCGATGGAACAACTGTTGTATTTATATTGTATTTTATGCTTCTGGCGTTGACTTCTAAGGCCCTAGCTATTCGATCTGGTGGAGCAACGGCCTAAAGTGAAGCCTAGGTTGCCCGGAACGTAGAAATGACCATAACTTTCACACTGGTTGCCATTATTCGTTTTATACGATGGAAAAGCTGTTGTATTTATGTCGTATTTTATGCTTATGGCGTCGACTTCTTGGGCCCCAACTATTCCATCTGGTGGATCAACGCCCTATGGTGAAGCTTAGGTTGCCCGGGACGTAGAAATGACCATAACTTTCACACTGGAAACAATTATTCGTTTTGTACATGGAAAAGCTCTTCTATTTATTTTGTATGTTATGCTTCGAGCGTTGACTTCTAAGGCCCTAACTATTCGATCTGTTGGAGCAACACTCTAGAGTGAAGCCTCGGTTGCCCGGAACGTAGAAATGACCATAACTTTCACACTGGCAGCAATTATTCATGCTATACGATGGAAGACCTGTTGTATTTTTATTGTATCTTATGCTTCTGGCGCTGACTTCTAAGGTCCGAGCTACTCGATCCCGTGGGGCAACGTCCAAGAGTGAAGCCTATGTTGCCCGGAACGTAGAAATGACCATAACTTTCACACTGGTTGCAATTATTCGTTTTATACGATGGAAAAGCTGTTGTATTTATATCGTATTTTATGCTGCTGGCGTTGACTTCTTAGGCCCTAACTATTCCATCTGGAGGAGCAACGCCCTAGGGTGAAGCCTAGGTCGCCCGGAACGTAGAAATGACCATTGCCTACACGCTGGTTGCAATTATTCCTGTTATACGATGGAAAAACTGTTGCATCTTTATTGTATTTTATGCTTCTGGCGTTTAATTCTTAGGCCCCAACTATTCGATCTGGTGGAGCAACGTCCTAGAGTGAAGCCTAGGTTGCCCGGAACGTACAAATGATCATAACATTCACACTGGTTACCATTATTCGTTTTATACGATGGAAAAGCTGTTGTATTTATATCGTATTTTATGCTTCTGGCGCTGACTTCGTAGACCCTAACTATTCCATCTGGTGGAACAACGCCCTAGCGTGAAGCCTAGGTTGCCGGGAACGTAGAAATGACCATAACTTTCACACTGGTAGCAATTATTCGTTTTATACGATGGAAAAGCTGTAGTATTTATATCGTATTTTATGCTTCTGGCGTCGACTTCATAGGCCCTAACTATTCCATCTGGTGGAACAACGCCCTGGAGTGAAGCCTAGGTTGCCCGGAACGTGGAAATGACGACAACTTTCACAATGGTAGCAATTATTCGTTTTATACATGGAAAACCTGTTCTATTTATTTTGTATTTTATGCTTCTGGCGTTGACTTCTAAGGCCCTACCTGTTCGATCTGACGGAGCAACACCCTACAGTGAAGTCTAGGTTGCTCGGAACGTAGAAATGACCATTACCTTCACACTGTTTGCAATAATTCATTTTATACGATGGCAAAGCTGTTGTATTTATATTGTATTTTATGCTTCTGGCGTTGACTTCTAAGGCCCTAGCTATTCCATCAGGTGGAACAACGCCCTGGAGTGAAGCCTAGGTTGCCCGGAACGTGGAAATGACCATAACTTTCACACTGGTAGCAATTATTCGTTTTATACATGGAAAAACTGTTCTATTTATTTTGTATTTTATGCTTCTGGCGTTGACTTCTAAGGTCCTACCTATTCGATCTGGCGGAGCAACACCCTACAGTGAAGCCTAGGTTGCTCGGAACGTAGAAATGACCATTACCTTCACACTGTTTGCAATAATTCATTTTATACGATGGCAAAGCTGTTGTATTTATATTGCATTTTTTGCTTCAGGCGTTGACTTATAAGATCGTAGCTGTTCGATGTGGTGGAGCAACGCCCTAGAGTGACGCCTAGGTTGCCTGGAACGTAGAAATGACCATTACTTTCACAATGTATGCAATTATTCATTTTATACGATGGAAAAACTGTTCTACTTATATTGCATTTTATTCTTCTGCCGTTGACTTCTAAGGCCCTAACTATTCGATCTGGTGGAGCAACGGCCTAGAGTGAAGCCTCGGTTGCGCGGAACGTAGAAATGACCATAACTTTCACACTGGAAACAATCATTCATTTTATACATGGAACAGCTGTTCTATTTATTTTGTATTTTATGCATCGGGCGTTGACTTCTATGGCCCTACCTATTCGATCTGGTGGATCAACACCATACAGTGAAGCCTAGTTTGTCCGGAACGTAGATATGACCATAACCTTCACACAGGTTGCAATTATTCGTTTTATACGATTGAAAGACTGTTGTATTTATTTTGTAGTTTATGCTTCTGGCGTTGAATTCCAAGGCCCTAACACTTCGACCTGGTGGAGCAATGCCTCAGAGTTAAGTCTAGGATGCCCGAAACGTCGAAATGATCGTTACTTTCACACGGGTTGCAATTATTCATGCTATACGATTGAAGAACTGTTGCATTTTTATTGTATTTTCTGCTTCTGTATTTGGATTCTAAGGTCCTAGCTATTCGATCTGGTGGGGCAACGTCCAAGAGTGAAGCCTAGGTTGCCCGGAACGTAGTTATGACCATACCTTTCACACTGGTTGCAATTATTCCTGTTATGCGATGGAACAACTGTTGTATTTATATTGTATTTTATGCTTCTGGCGTTGACCTCTGAGGCCCTAGCTATTCGATCTGGTGGAGCAACGGCCTAAAGTGAAGCCTAGGTTGCCCGGAACGTAGAAATGACCATAACTTTCACACTGGTTGCCATTATTCGTTTTATACGATGGAAAAGCTGTTGTATTTATATCGTATTTTATGCTTATGGCGTCGACTCCTTGGGCCCCAACTATTCCATCTGGTGGATCAACGCCCTATGGTGAAGCCTATGTTGCCCGGGACGTAGAAATGACCATAACTTTCACACTGGAAACAATTATTCGTTTTATACATGGAAAAGCTCTTCTATTTATTTTGTATGTTATGCTTCGAGCGTTGACTTCTAAGGCCCTAACTATTCGATCTGTTGGAGCAACACTCTAGAGTGAAGCCTCGGTTGCCCGGAACGTAGAAATGACCATAACTTTCACACTGGCAGCAATTATTCATGCTATACGATGGAAGACCTGTTGTATTTTTATTGTATTTTATGCTTCTGGCGCTGACTTCTAAGGTCCGAGCTACTCGATCCCGTGGGGCAACGTCCAAGAGTGAAGCCTATGTTGCCCGGAACGTAGAAATGACCATAACTTTCACACTGGTTGCAATTATTCGTTTTATACGATGGAAAAGCTGTTGTATTTATATCGTATTTTATGCTGCTGGCGTTGACTTCTTAGGCCCTAACTATTCCATCTGGAGGAGCAACGCCCTAGGGTGAAGCCTAGGTTGCCCGGAACGTAGAAATGACCATTGCCTACACGCTGGTTGCAATTATTCCTGTTATACGATGGAAAAACTGTTGCATCTTTATTGTATTTTATGCTTCTGGCGTTGACTTCCAAGGCCCTACCTATTCGATATGGCGGAGCAACACCCTACAGTGAAGCCTAGGTTGCTCGGAACGTAGAAATGACCATTACCTTCACACTGTTTGCAATAATTCATTTTATACGATGGCAAAGCTGTTGTATTTATATTGTATTTTATGCTTCTGGCGTTGACGTCTAAGGCCCTAGCTATTCCATCTGGTGGAACAACGCCCTGGAGTGAAGCCTAGGTTGCCCGGAACGTGGAAACGACCATAACTTTCACACTGGTAGCAATTATTCGTTTTATACATGGAAAAACTGTTCTATTTATTTTGTATTTTATGCTTCTGGCGTTGACCCCTAAGTCCCTGCCTATTCGATCTGGCGGAGCAACACCCTACAGTGAAGCCTAGGTTGCTCGGAACGTAGAAATGACCATTACCTTCACACTGTTTGCAATAATTCATTTTATACGATGGCAAAGCTGTTGTATGTATATTGTATTTTATGCTTCTGGCGTTGACTTCTTAGGCCCTAACTATTCGATCTGGTGGAACATCGGTCTAGAGTGAAGCCTAGGTTGCCAGGTACGTAGAAATGACCATTACTTTCGCACTGTTTGCTAATATACATTATATACGATGGAAAGGCTGTTGTATTTATATTGTATTTTATGCTTCTGGCGTTGACTTCTTAGGCCCTAACTATTTAACCTCGTGGAGCACCGCACTAGAGTGAAGAGTAGGTTGCCCGGAAAGTAGAACGTACCATTACCATCACACTGGTTGCAATTATTCCTGTTATACGATGGAAAAACTGTTGCATCTTTATTGTGTTTTATGCTTCTGGCGTTGACTTCTTAGGCCCTAACCATTCGATCTGGTGGAACAACGCCCTAGGGTGAAGCCTAGGTTGCCCGGAACGTAGAAATGACCATAACTTTCACACTGGTAGCAATTATTCGTTTTATACATGGAAAAACTGTTCTATTTATTTTGTATTTTATGCTTCTGGCGTTGACTTCTAAGACCCTACCTATAAGATCTGGCGGAGCAACGACCTCGAGTGAAGCCTAGGTTGCCAGGAACGTAGAAATGACCATTACTTTCACAATGTATGCAATTATTCATTTTATACGATGGAAAAACTGTTGTTCTTATATTGCATTTTATTCTTCTGGCGTTGACTTCTTAGGCCCTAACTATTCGATCTGGTGGAACAACGCCATAGAGTGAAGCCTGCGATGCCCGGAACGTAGAAATGATCATTACCTTCACGCTTGTTGCAATTATTCCTGTTATACGATGAAAAAACTGTTGTACTTTTATTGCATTTTTTCCTTCAGGCGTTGACTTCTAAGGCCGTAGCTATTCGATGTGGTGGAGCAACGCCCTAGAGTGACGCCTAGGTTGCCTGGAACGTAGAACTGACCATTACCTTCACGCTTGCTGCAATTATTCCTGTTATACGATGAAAAAACTGTTGTATTTTTATTGCATTGTATGCTTCAGGCGTTGACTTCTACGGCCGAAGCTATTCGATGTGGCGGAGTAACGCCCTAGAGTGAAACCTGGGTTACCCGGATCGTAGAAATGACCATCACCTTCACACTGGTTGCAATTATTCCTGTTATACGATGGTAAAACTGTTGTATTTTTATTGTATTGTGTGCTTCAGGCGATGACTTCTAAGGCCCAAACTATTCAATCTGGAGGAACAACGCCCTGGAGCGAAGCCTAGGTTGCGCGGAACGTAGAAATGACCATAACTTTCACACTGGTAGCAATTATTCGTTTTATACATGGAAAAACTCATGTATATTTATTGTATTTTATGCTTGGGGCGTTGACTTCTATGGCCCTACCTATTCGATGTGGTGGAACAACGCCCTAGGGTGAAGCCTAGGCTGCTCGGAAAGTAGAAATGACCATAAGTTTCATACTGGTTGCAATTATTTGTTTTATACGATGGAAAAGCTGTTGTATTTATATCGTATTTTATGCTTCTGGCGTTGACTTCTTAGGCCCAAACTATTCCATCTGGTGGAACGACGCCCTAGGGTGAAGTCTAGGTTGCCCGGAAAGTAGAAATGACCATAACTTTCACACTGGTAGCAATTATACGTTTTATACAATGGAAAAACTGTTCTATTTATTTTATATTTTATGCTTCGGGCGTTGACTTCTAAGGCCCTAACTATACGATCTGGTCGAGCAACGCCCTAGAGTGAAGCCTAGGTTGCCCGGTACGTAGAAATGACCATCACTATCAAACTGGTTGCAATTATTTGTTTTATACGATGGAAAAGCTGTTGTATTTATATCGTATTTTATGCTTCTGTCGTTGACTTCTTAGGCCCTAACTATTCCATCTGGTGGAACAACGCCCTAGGGTGAAGCCTAGGTTGCCCGGAAAGTAGAAATGACCATAACTTTCACACTGGTAGCAATTATTCGTTTTATACGATGGAAAAACTGTTGTATTTATTTTGTATTTTATGCTTCTGGCGTTTACTTCTAAGGCCCTAACTATTCGATCTGGTAGAGCAACGCCCTAGAGTGAAGCCTAGGTTGCCCGGAACGTAGAAATGACAATAACTTTCACACTGGTTGCTATCATTCGTTTTATACGATGGAAAAACTGTTGTATTTATATTGTATTTTATGCTTCTGGCGTTGACTACTTAGGCCCTAACTGTTCGATCTGGCGGAACAACGTCCTAGGATGAAGCCTAGGATGCCCGGAAAGTAGAAATGACCATAACTTCCACACTGGTTGCAATTATTCGTTTTATACGATGGAATAGCTGGTCTATTTATATCGTATTTTATGCTTCTGGCGTTGACTTCTTAGGCCCTATCTATTCCATCTGGTGGAACAACGCCCTAGGGTGCAGCCAGGTTTCCCGGAACGGAGAAATGACCATAACTTTCACACTGGTAGCAATTATTCGTTTTATACGATGGAAAAAGAGTTTTATTTATTTTGTATTTTATGCTTCTGGCGTTGACTTCTAAAGCCCTAACTATTCGATCTGTTGGTGCAACGCCCTAGGGTGAAGCCTAGGTTGCCCGGAAAGTAGAAATGATGTTAACTTTCATACTGGTTGCAATTATTCGTTTTATACGATGGAAAAACTGTTGTATTTATATTGTATTTTAGGCTTCGGGCATTGACCTCTAAGGCCCTAACTACTCAATCTGTTTTGGCAACGCCCTAGGGTGAAGCCTAGGGTGCCCGGAAAGTAGAAATGAAAATAACTTTCACACTGGTTGCAATTATTCGTTTTATACGATGGAAAAGGTGTTGCACCTTTATTGTATTTTATTCATCTGGGGTTGACTGCTAAGGCCGTAGCTATTAGATGTGGTGGAGCAACGCCTTAGAGTGACGCCTAGGTTGCCCGGGACGTAGAAATGACCATTACTTTCACAATGTTTGCAATTATTCATTTTATGCGATGGAAAAGCTTTTGTACTTATATTGTATTTTATTCTCTGGAGTCGACTTCTTAGGCTCTAACTATTCGATCTAGTGGAACAACGCCCTAGAGTGAAGACTTGGTTTCCCGGAACATGGAAATGGCCATTACATTCACACTGTTTGCAGTTATTCCTGTTATACGATGGAAAGACTTTTGCATCTTTATTGTATTTTATGCTTCTGGCGTTGACTTCTAAGGCCCTAGCTATTCGATTTGGTGGAGCAACGCCCGACAGAGAAGCCTAGGTTGCCCGGAACGTAGAAATGACCATTACATTCACACTGGTTGCAATTATTCGTCTTATACGATGGAAAAGCTGTTGTATTTATATCGTATTTTATGCTTCTGGCGTTGACTTCTAGGGCCCTAACTATTCGATCTGGTGGAGCAACGCCCTAGAGTGAAGCCTTGGTTGCCCGGAACGGAGAAATGACCATAACTTTCACACCGGTAGCAATTATTCGTTTTATACGATGGTAAAACTGTTCTGTTTATTTTGTATTTTATGCTTCGGGCGTTGACTTCTAAGGCCCTAACTATTCAATCTGTTGGTGCAACGCCCTAGGGTGAAGCCTAGGTTGCCCGGAAAGTAGAAACGATGTTAACTTTCATACTGGTTGCAATTATTCGTTTTATACGATGGAAAAACTGTTTTAGTTATTTTGTATTTTGTGCTTCGGGCGTTGACTTCTAAGGCCCTAACTATTCGATCTGGTGGCGCAACGCCCTAGAGTGACGCCTAGGTTGCCCGGAACGTAGAAATGACCATCACTTTCACAATGTTTGCAATTATTCATTTTATACGATGGAAAAGCTTTTGTACTTATATTGTATTTTATTATTCTGGTGTCGACTTCTTAGGCCCTAACTATTCGATCTAGTGGAACAACGCCCTAGAGTGAAGACTTGGTTTCCCGGAACATGGAAATGACCATTACTTACACACTGTTTGCAGTTATTCCTGTTATACGATGGAAAAACTTTTGCATCTTTATTGTATTTTATGCTTCTGGCGTTGACTTCTAAGGCCCTAGCTATTCGATTTGGTGGAGCAACTCCCGAGAGTGAAGCCTAGGTTGCACGGAACGTAGAAATGACCATTACATTCACACTGGTTGCAATTATTCGTCTTATACGATGGAAAGGCTGTTGTATTTATATCGTATTTTATGCTTCTGGCGTTGACTTCTTAGACCCTAACTATTCCATCTGGTGGAACAACGCGCTTGGGTGAAGCCAAGGTAGCGGGGAACGTAGAAATGTCCATTACTTTCACACTGGTAGCAATTATTCGTTTTATACGATTGAAAAACTGTTTTATTTATTTTGTATTTTATGATTCTGGCGTTGACTTCTAGGGCCCTAACTATTCGATCTGGTGGAGCAACGCCCTAGGGTCAAGCCTAGGTTGCGCGGTACGTAGAAATGACCATAAGTTTCACACTGGTAACAATTATTCGTTTTATACGATGGAAAAACTGTTTTATTTATTTTGTATTTTATGCTTCTGGCGTTGACTTCTTATGCCCTAACTATTCCCTCTGGCGGATCAACGCCCTAGAGTGAAACCTAAGTTGCCCGGAACGTAGAAATGACAATAACTTTCGCACTGGTTGCTATCATTCGTTTTATACGATGGAAAAACTGTTATATTTATATTGTATTTTATGCTTCTGGCGTTGACTACTTAGGCCCTAACTGTTCGATCTGGCGGAACAACGTCCTAGGATGAAGCCTAGGATGCCCGGAAAGTAGAAATGACCATAACTTCCACACTGGTTGCAATTATTCGTTTTATACGATGGAATAGCTGGTCTATTTATATCGTATTTTATGCTTCTGGCGTTGACTTCTTAGGCCCTATCTATTCCATCTGGTGGAACAACGCCCTAGGGTGCAGCCAGGTTGCCCGGAACGGAGAAATGACCATAACTTTCACACTGTTTGCAGTTATTCCTGTTATACGATGGAAAAACTTTTGCATCTTTATTGTACTTTATGCTTCAGGCGTTGACTTCTAAGGCCCTAGCTATTCGATTTGGTGGAGCAACGCCCGAGAGTGAAGCCTAGGTTGCCCGGAACGTAGAAATGACAATAACTTTCACACTGGTTGCTATCATTCGTTTTATACGATGGAAAAACTGTTATATTTATATTGTATTTTATGCTTCTGGCGTCGACTTCTTAGGCCCTAACTATTCGATCTAGTGGAACAACGCCCTAGAGTGAAGACTTGGTTTCCCGGAACATGGAAATGACCATTACTTACACACTGTTTGCAGTTATTCCTGTTATACGATGGAAAAACTTTTGCATCTTTATTGTATTTTATGCTTCTGGCGTTGACTTCTAAGGCCCTAGCTATTCGATTTGGTGGAGCAACTCCCGAGAGTGAAGCCTAGGTTGCCCGGAACGTAGAAATGACCATTACATTCACACTGGTTGCAATTATTCGTCTTATACGATGGAAAGGCTGTTGTATTTATTTTGTATTTTATGCTCCTGGCGTTGACTTCTAAGGCCCTACCTATTCGATCTGGCGGAGCAACACCCTACAGTGAAGCCTAGGTTGCTCGGAACGTAGAAACGACCATTACCTTCACACTGTTTGCAATAATTCATTTTATACGATGGCATAGCTGTTGTATGTATATTGTATTTTATGCTTCTGGCGTTGGCTTCTTAGGCCCTAACTATTCGATCTGGTGGAACATCGGTCTAGAGTGAAGCCTAGGTTGCCAGGTACGTAGAAATGACCATTACTTTCGCACTGGTTGCTATCATTCGTTTTATACGATGGAAAAACTGTTATATTTATATTGTATTTTATGCTTCTGGCGTTGACTACTTAGGCCCTAACTGTTCGATCTGGCGGAACAACGTCCTAGGATGAAGCCTAGGATGCCCGGAAAGTAGAAATGACCATAACTTCCACACTGGTTGCAATTATTCGTTTTATACGATGGAATAGCTGGTCTATTTATATCGTATTTTATGCTTCTGGCGTTGACTTCTTAGGCCCTATCTATTCCATCTGGTGGAACAACGCCCTAGGGTGCAGCCAGGTTGCCCGGAACGGAGAAATGACCATAACTTTCACACTGTTTGCAGTTATTCCTGTTATACGATGGAAAAACTTTTGCATCTTTATTGTACTTTATGCTTCAGGCGTTGACTTCTAAGGCCCTAGCTATTCGATTTGGTGGAGCAACGCCCGAGAGTGAAGCCTAGGTTGCCCGGAACGTAGAAATGACAATAACTTTCACACTGGTTGCTATCATTCGTTTTATACGATGGAAAAACTGTTATATTTATATTGTATTTTATGCTTCTGGCGTCGACTTCTTAGGCCCTAACTATTCGATCTAGTGGAACAACGCCCTAGAGTGAAGACTTGGTTTCCCGGAACATGGAAATGACCATTACTTACACACTGTTTGCAGTTATTCCTGTTATACGATGGAAAAACTTTTGCATCTTTATTGTATTTTATGCTTCTGGCGTTGACTTCTAAGGCCCTAGCTATTCGATTTGGTGGAGCAACTCCCGAGAGTGAAGCCTAGGTTGCCCGGAACGTAGAAATGACCATTACATTCACACTGGTTGCAATTATTCGTCTTATACGATGGAAAGGCTGTTGTATTTATATCGTATTTTATGCTTCTGGCGTTGACTTCTTAGGCCCTAACTGTTCGATCTGGCGGAACAACGTCCTAGGATGAAGCCTAGGATGCCCGGAAAGTAGAAATGACCATAACTTTCACACTGGTAGCAATTATTCGTTTTATACGATGGTAAAACTGTTTTATTTATTTGGGATTTTATGCTTCCGGCGTTGACTTCTTAGGCCCTAACTGTTCGATCTGTTGGAACAACGTCCTAGGGTGAAGCATAGGGTGCCCGGAAAGTAGAAATGACCATAACTTTCACACTGGTTGCAATTATTCGATTTATACGATGGAAAAGCTGTTGCACCTTTATTGTATTTTATTCATCTGGGGTTGACTGCTAAGGTCGTAGCTATTAGATGTGGTGGAGCAACGCCCTAGAGTGACGCCTAGGTTGCCCGGGACGTAGAAATGACCATTACTTTCACAATGTTTGCAATTATTCATTTTATACTATGGAAAAGCTTTTGTACTTATATTGTATTTTATTCTCTGGAGTCGACTTCTTAGGCTCTAACTATTCGATCTAGTGGAACAACGCCCTAGAGTGAAGACTTGGTTTCCCGGAACATGGAAATGGCCATTACTTTCACACTGTTTGCAGTTATTCCTGTTATACGAAGGAAAGACTTTTGCATCTTTATTGTATTTTATGCTTCTGGCGTTGACTTCTAAAGCCCTAGCTATTCGATTTGGTGGAGCAACGCCCGACAGAGAAGCCTAGGTTGCCCGGAACGTAGAAAGGACCATTACATTCAAACTGGTTGCAATTATTCGTCTTATACGATGGAAAAGCTGTTGTATTTATATCGTATTTTATGCTTCTCGCGATGACTTCGTAGGCCCTAACTATTCCATCTGGCGGATCAACGCCCTAGAGTGAAACCTACGTTGCCCGGAACGTAGAAATGACTATTACTTTCACACTGGTTGCAATTATTCGTTTTATACGATGGAAAAGCTGTTCCATTTATTTTGTATTTTATGCTTCGGGCGTTGACTCCTAAGGCCCTAACTATTCGATCTGGTGGAACAACGCCCTAGGGTCAAGCCTAGGTTGCGCGGAACGTAGAAGTGACCTTAACTTTCACACTGGTAGCAATTATTCGTTCTATACGATGGAAAAACTGTTTTATTTATTTAGTTTTTTATGCTTCTGGCGTTAACTTCTTAGGCCCTAACTATTCCATCTGGTGGAACAACGCCCTAGTGTGAAGCGTAGGTTGCCTGGAACGTAGAAGTGCCCATCACTTTCACACGGGTTGCAATTATTCCTGTTATAGGATGGAAAGACTGTTGTATTTTTATTGTATTTTATACTTCAGGCGTTGACTTCTAAGGCCCTAGCTATTCGATCTGGTCGAGCAACGCCCTAGAGTGAAGCCTAGGTTGACCAGAACGTAGAAATGACCATAACTTCCACACTGGTTGTAATTATTCGTTTTATACGATGGAATAGCTGGTCTATTTATATCGTATTTTATGCTTCTGGCGTTGACTTCTTAGGCCCTAACTATTCCATCTGGTGGAACAACGCCCTCGGGTGAAGCCTACGTTGCGCGGAACGTAGAAATGACCTTAACTTTCACACTGGTAGCAATTATTCGTTCTATACGATGGAAAAACTGTTCTATTTATTTTGTATGTTATGCTACGGGCGTTGACTCCTAAGGCCATAACTATTCTATCTGTTGGTGCAACGCCCAAGGGTGAAGCCTATGTTGCCCGGAATGTATAAATGACGTTAACTTTCATACTGGTTCCAATTATTCGTTTTATACGATGGAAAAGCTGTTTTATTTATTTTGTATTTTATGCTTCTGGCGTTGACTTCTTATGCCCTAACTATTCCCTCTGGCGGATCAACGCCCTAGAGTGAAACCTACGTTGCCCGGAACGTAGAAATGACTATTACTTTCACACTGGTTGCAATTATTCGATTTATACGATGGAAAAGCTGTTCCATTTATTTTGTATTTTATGCTTCGGGCGTTGGCTCCTAAGGCCCTAACTATTCGATCTGGTGGAACCACGCGCTAGGGTCAAGCCTAGGTTGCGCGGAACGTAGAAATGACCATAAGTTTCACACTGGTAGCAATTATTCGTTTTATACGATGGAAAAACTGTTTTATTTATTTAGTATTTTATGCTTCTGGCGTTGACTTCTTATGCCCTAACTATTCCCTCTGGCGGATCAACGCCCTAGAGTGAAACCTACGTTGCCCGGAACGTAGAAATGACTATTACTTTCACACTGGTTGCAATTATTCGTTTTATACGATGGAAAAACTGTTCTATTTATTTTGTATTTTATGCTTCGGGCGTTGACTTCTAAGGCCCTAGCTATTCGATCTGGTCGAGCAACGCCCTAGAGTGAAGCCTAGGTTGCCCGGAACGTAGAAATGACCATAACTTCCACACTGGTTGCAATTATTCGTTTTATACAATGGAAAAGCTGTTGTATTTATATCGTATTTTATGCATCTGCCGTTGACTTCTAAGGACCTAACTATTCGATCTGGTGGAGCAACGCACTGGGGTGAAGCCTAGGTTGCGCGGAATGTAGAAATGACCAGAACGTTCACACTGGTAGCAATTATTCGTTTCATACGATGGAAAAACTGTTCTATTTATTTTGTATTTTGTGCTTCAGGCGTTGACTTCTAAGGCCCTAACTATTCGATCAGGTAGAGCAACGCCCTAGAATGAAGCCTAGATTGCCCGGAACGGAGAAATGACCATAACTTTCACACCGGTAGCAATTATTCGTTTTATACAATGGAAAAACCGTTCTATTTATTTTGTATTTTGTGCTTCGGGCGTTGACTTCTAAGGCCCTAACTGTTTGATGTGGTGGAGCAACGCCCTAGAGTGAAGCCTATGTTGCCCGGAACGTAGAAATGACCATAACTTTCACACTGGTTGCTATTATTCGTTTTAGACGATGGAAAAACTGTTATATTTATATTGTATTTGATGCTTCTGGCGATGACTTCTTATGCCCTAACTGTTCGATCTGGTGGAACAACGCCCTAGGGTGAAGCCTAGGTTGCCCGGAAGGTAGAAATGACCATAACTTTCACACTGGTTGCAATTATTCGTTTTATACGATGGAAAAGCTGTGGCACCTTTATTGTATTTTATTCATCTGCGGTTGACTTCTAAGGCCGTAGCTATTAGATGTGTTGGAGCAACGCCATAGAGTGAAGACTTGGTTGCCCGGAACGTAGAAATGACCATTACATTCACACTGGTTGCAATTATTCGTCTTATACGATGGAAAAGCTGTTTGTATTTATATCGTATTTTCTGCTTCTGGCGTTGACTTCTTAGGCCCTAACTATTCCATCTGGTCGAACAACGCCCTTGGGTGAAGCCTAGGTTGCGCGGAACGTAGCAATGACCATACCTTTCACACTGGTAGCAAAAATTCGTTTTATACGATGGAAAAACAGTTTTATTTATTTTGTATTTTATTCTTCTGGCGTTGACTTCTTAGGCCCTAATTATTCGATCTGGTGGAACAACGCCCTGGAGTGAAGACTAGGTTGCCCGGAACAAGGAAATGACCATTACTTTCACACTGTTTGCAGTTATTCCTGGTATACGATGGAAAAACTTTTGCATCTTTATTGTATTTTATGCTTCTGGCGTTGACTTCTAAGGCCCTAGCTATTCGATCTGGTCGAGCAACGCCCTAGAGTGAAGCCTAGGTTGACCGGAACGTAGAAATGACCATAACTTCCACACTGGTTGCAATTATTCGTTTTATACGATGGAATAGCTGGTCTATTTATATCGTATTTTATGCTTCTGGCGTTGACTTCTTAGGCCCCAACTATTCCATCTGGTGGAACAACGCCCTCGGGTGAAGCCTTGGTTGCGCGGAACGTAGAAATGACCTTAACTTTCACACTGGTAGCAATTATTCGTTTTATACGATGGAAAAACTGTTCTATTTATTTTGTATTTTATGCTACGGGCGTTGACTCCTAAGGCCATAGCTATTCAATCTGTTCGTGCAACGCCCAAGGGTGAAGCCTATGTTGCCCGGAATCTAGAAATGACGTTAACTTTCATACTGGTTCCAATTATTCGTTTTATACGATGGAAAAGCTGTTTTATTTATTTTGTATTTTATGCTTCTGGCGTTGACTTCTTATGCCCTAACTATTCCCTCTGGCGGATCAACGCCTTAGAGTGAAACCTACGTTGCCCGGAACGTAGAAATTACTATTGCCTTCACACTGGTTGCAATTATTCGTTTTATACGATGGAAAAGCTGTTCCATTTATTTTGTATTTTATGCTTCGGGCGTTGACTCCTAAGGCCCTAACTATTCGATCTGGTGGAACAACGCCCTAGGGTCAAGCCTAGGTTGCGCGGAACGTAGAAATGACCATAAGTTTCACACTGGTAGCAATTATTCGTTTTATACGATGGAAAAACTGTTTTATTTATTTAGTTTTTTATGCTTCTGGCGTTAACTTCTTAGGCCCTAACTATTCCATCTGGTGGAACAACGCCCTAGTGTGAAGCGTAGGTTGCCTGGAACGTAGAAGTGACCATCACTTTCACACGGGTTGCAAATATTCCTGTTATAGGATGGAAAGACTGTTGTATTTTTATTGTATTTTATACTTCAGGCGTTGACTTCTAAGGCTCTAGCTATTCGATCTGGTCGAGCAACGCCCTAGAGTGAAGCCTAGGTTGACCGGAACGTAGAAATGACCATAACTTCCACACTGGTTGCAATTATTCGTTTTATACGATGGAATAGCTGGTCTATTTATATCGTATTTTATGCTTCTGGCGTTGACTTCTTAGGCCCTAACTATTCCATCTGGTGGAACAACGCCCTCGGGTGAAGCCTTGGTTGCGCGGAACGTAGAAATGACCTTAACTTTCACACTGGTAGCAATTATTCGTTTTATACGATGGAAAAACTGTTCTATTTATTTTGTATTTTATGCTACGGGCGTTGACTCCTAAGGCCATAGCTATTCAATCTGTTCGTGCAACGCCCAAGGGTGAAGCCTATGTTGCCCGGAATCTAGAAATGACGTTAACTTTCATACTGGTTCCAATTATTCGTTTTATACGATGGAAAAGCTGTTTTATTTATTTTGTATTTTATGCTTCTGGCGTTGACTTCTTATGCCCTAACTATTCCCTCTGGCGGATCAACGCCCTAGAGTGAAACCTACGTTGCCCGGAACGTAGAAATTACTATTACCTTCACACTGGTTGCAATTATTCGTTTTATACGATGGAAAAGCTGTTCCATTTATTTTGTATTTTATGCTTCGGGCGTTGACTCCTAAGGCCCTAACTATTCGATCTGGTGGAACAACGCCCTAGGGTCTAGCCTAGGTTGCGCGGAACGTAGAAATGACCATAAGTTTCACACTGGTAGCAATTATTCGTTTTATGCGATGGAAAAACTGTTGTATTTATATTGTATTTTATGCTTCTGCCGTTGACTTCTAAGGCACTAACTATTCGATCTGGTGGAGCAACGCCCTAGTGTGAAGCCTAGGTTGCCCGGAACGTAGAATTGGCCATCACTTTCAAACTGGATGCAATTATTCCTGTTATATGATGGAAACACTGTTGTATTTTTATTGCATTTTATGCTTCGGGCCTTGACTTCTAAGGCTCTAACTATTCAGTCTGTTGGTGCAACGCCCTAGGGTGAAGCATAGGTTGCTCGGAATGTAGAAATGACCATAACTTTCACACTGGTTGCAATTATTCGATTTATACGATGGAAAAGCTGTTGCACCTTTATTGTATTTTATTCATCTGGGGTTGACTGCTAAGGCCGTAGCTATTAGATGTGGTGGAGCAACGCCCTAGAGTGACGCCTAGGTTGTCCGGGACGTAGAAATGACCATTACTTTCACAATGTTTGCAATTATTCATTTTATACGATGGAAAAGCTTTTGTACTTATATTGTATTTTATTCTCTGGAGTCGACTTCTTAGGCTCTAACTATTCGATCTAGTGGAACAACGCCCTAGAGTGAAGACTTGGTTTCCCGGAACATGGAAATGGCCATTACTTTCACACTGTTTGCAGTTATTCCTGTTATACGATGGAAAGACTTTTGCATCTTTATTGTATTTTATGCTTCTGGCGTTGACTTCTAAGGCCCTAGCTATTCGATTTGGTGGAGCAACGCCCGACAGAGAAGCCTAGGTTGCCCGGAACGTAGAAAGGACCATTACATTCACACTGGTTGCAATTATTCGTCTTATACGATGGAAAAGCTGTTGTATTTATATCGTATTTTATGCTTCTCGCGATGACTTCGTAGGCCCTAACTATTCCATCTGGTGGAACAACGCCCTTGGGTGAAGCCTAGGTTGCGCGGAACGAAGAATTGACCATAACTTTCACACTGGTAGCAATTATTCGTTTTATACGATGGAAAAACTGTTTTATTTATTTTGTATTTTATGCTTCTGACGTTGACTCCTAAGGCCCTAACTATTCGATCTGGTGGAACAACGCCCTAGGGTCAAGCCTAGGTTGCGCGGAACGTAGAAATGACCATAAGTTTCACACTGGTAACAATTATTCGTTTTATACGATGGAAAAACTGTTTTATTTATTTTGTATTTTATGCTTCTGGCGTTGACTTCTTATGCCCTAACTATTCCCTCTGGCGGATCAACGCCCTAGAGTGAAACCTACGTTGCCCGGAACGTAGAAATGACAATAACTTTCACACTGGTTGCTATCACTCGTTTTATACGATGGAAAAACTGTTATATTTATATTGTATTTTATGCTTCTGGCGTTGACTACTTAGGCCCTAACTGTTCGATCTGGCGGAACAACGTCCTAGGATGAGGCCTAGGATGCCCGGAAAGTAGAAATGACCATAACTTCCACACTGGTTGCAATTATTCGTTTTATACGATGGAATAGCTGGTCTATTTATATCGTATTTTATGCTTCTGGCGTTGACATCTTAGGCCCTATCTATTCCATCTGGTGGAACAACGCCCTAGGGTGCAGCCAGGTTGCCCGGAACGGAGAAATGACCATAACTTTCACACTGTTTGCAGTTATTCCTGTTATACGATGGAAAAACTTTTGCATCTTTATTGAACTTTATGCTTCAGGCGTTGACTTCTAAGGCCCTAGCTATTCGATTTGGTGGAGCAACGCCCGAGAGTGAAGCCTAGGTTGCCCGGAACGTAGAAATGACAATAACTTTCACACTGGTTGCTATCATTCGTTTTATACGATGGAAAAACTGTTATATTTATATTGTATTTTATGCTTCTGGCGTTGACTACTTAGGCCCTAACTGTTCGATCTGGCGGAACAACGTCCTAGGATGAAGCCTAGGTTGCCCGGAAAGTAGAAATGACCATGACTTTCACACTGGTTGCAATTATTCGTTTTATACGATGGAAAAGCTGTGGCATCTTTATTGTATTTTATTCATCTGGGGTTGACTTCTAAGGCCGTAGCTATTAGATGTGGTGGAGCAACGCCCTAGAGTGACGCCAAAGTTGCCCGGAACGAAGAAATGACCATTACCTCCACACTGGTTGCAATTATTCGCTTTATACGATGGAAAAACTGTTCTATTTATTTTGTATTTTATGCTTCGGGCGTTGACTTCTAAGACCCTAACTATTCGATCTGGTGGGGCAACGCCCTAGAGCAAAGCCTAGGTTGCCCGGAAAGTAGAAATGACCATAACTTTCACACTGGTTGCAATTATTCGATTTATACGATGGAATAGCTGGTCTATTTATATCGTATTTTATGCTTCTTGTGTAGACTTCTTAGGCCCTAACTATTCCATCTGGTGGAACAACGTCCTAGGGTGAAGCCTAGGGTGCCCGGAAAGTAGAAATGACCATAACTTTCACACTGGTTGCAATTATTCATTTTATACGATGGAAAAGCTTTTGTACTTATATTGTATTTTATTCTCTGGAGTCGACTTCTTAGGCTCTAACTATTCGATCTAGTGGAACAACGCCCTAGAGTGAAGACTTGGTTTCCCGGAACATGGAAATGGCCATTACTTTCACACTGTTTGCAGTTATTCCTGTTATACGATGGAAAGACTTTTGCATCTTTATTGTATTTTATGCTTCTGGCGTTGACTTCTAAGGCCCTAGCTATTCGATTTGGTGGAGCAACGCCCGACAGAGAAGCCTAGGTTGCCCGGAACGTAGAAATGACCATTACATTCACACTGGTTGCAATTATTCGTCTTATACAATGGAAAAGCTGTTGTATTTATATCGTATTTTATGCTTCTGGCGTTGACTTCTAGGGCCCTAACTATTCGATCTGGTGGAGCAACGCCCTAGAGTGAAGCCTTGGTTGCCCGGAACGGAGAGATGACCATAACTTTCACACCGGTAGCAATTATTCGTTTTATACGATGGTAGAACTGTTCTGTTTATTTTGTATTTTATGCTTCGGGCGTTGACTTCTAAGGACCTAACTATTCAATCTGTTGGTGCAACGCCCTAGGGTGAAGCCTAGGTTGCCCGGAAAGTAGAAATGATGTTAACTTTCATACTGGTTGCAATTATTCGTTTTATACGATGGAAAAACTGTTGTATTTATATTGTATTTTTGGCTTTGGGCATTGACCTCTAAGGCCCTAACTACTCAATCTGTTTTGGCAACGCCCTAGGGTGAAGCCTAGGTTACCGGGAAGTAGAAATGACCATAACTTTAATCCTGGTTGCAATTATTCGTTTTATATGATGGAAAAACTGTTGTATTTATATAGTGTTCTATGCTTCTGGCGTTGACTTCTTGGGCCCTAACTATTCCATCTGGTGGAACAACGCCCTAGGGTGCAGCCAGGTTGCCCGGAACGGAGAAATGACCATAACTTTCACACTGTTTGCAGTTATTCCTGTTATACGATGGAAAAACCTTTGCATCTTTATTGTACTTTATGCTTCAGGCGTTGACTTCTAAGGCCCTAGCTATTCGATTTGGTGGAGCAACGCCCGAGAGTGAAGCCTAGGTTGCCCGGAACGTAGAAATGACAATAACTTTCATACTGGTTGCTATCATTCGTTTTATACGATGGAAAAACTGTTATATTTATATTGTATTTTATGCTTCTGGCGTTGACTACTTAGGCCCTAACTGTTCGATCTGGCGGAACAACGTCCTAGGATGAAGCCTAGGATGCCCGGAAAGTAGAAATGACCATAACTTTCACACTGGTAGCAATTATTCGTTTTATACGATGGTAAAACTGTTTTATTTATTTGGGATTTTATGCTTCCGGCGTTGACTTCTAAGGCCCTAAATATTTGATCTGGTGGAGCACCGCCCTAGAGTGAAGCCTAGGTTGCCCGGAACGTAGAAAAGACCATTGCCTTCACACTGGTTGCAATTATTCGCTTTATACGATGGAAAAACTGATCTATTTATTTTGTATTTTATGCTTCTGGCGTTGACTTCTTAGGCCCTAACTGTTCGATCTGGTGGAACAACGTCCTAGGGTGAAGCCTAGGGTGCCCGGAAAGTAGAAATGACCATAACTTTCACACTGGTTGCAATTATTCGATTTATACGATGGAAAAGCTGTTGCACCTTTATTGTATTTTATTCATCTGGGGTTGACTGCTAAGGCCGTAGCTATTTGATGTGGTGGAGCAACGCCCTAGAGTGACGCCTAGGTTGCCCGGGACGTAGAAATGACCATTACTTTCACAATGTTTGCAATTATTCATTTTATACGATGGAAAAGCTTTTGTACTTATATTGTATTTTATTCTCTGGAGTCGACTTCTTAGGCTCTAACTATTCGATCTAGTGGAACAACGCCCTAGAGTGAAGACTTGGTTTTCCGGAACATGGAAATGGCCATTACTTTCACACTGTTTGCAGTTATTCCTGTTATACGATGGAAAGACTTTTGCATCTTTATTGTATTTTATGCTTCTGGCGTTGACTTCTAAGGCCCTAGCTATTCGATTTGGTGGAGCAACGCCCGACAGAGAAGCCTAGGTTGCCCGGAACGTAGAAAGGACCATTACATTCACACTGGTTGCAATTATTCGTCTTATACGATGGAAAAGCTGTTGTATTTATATCGTATTTTATGCTTCTCGCGATGACATCGTAGGCCCTAACTATTCCATCTGGTGGAACAACGCCCTTGGGTGAAGCCTAGGTTGCGCGGAACGAAGAAATGACCATAACTTTCACACTGGTAGCAATTATTCGTTTTATACGATGGAAAAACTGTTTTATTTATTTTGTATTTTATGCTTCTGACGTTGACTCCTAAGGCCCTAACTATTCGATTTGGTGGAACAACGCCCTAGGGTCAAGCCTAGGTTGCGCGGAACGTAGAAATGACCATAAGTTTCACACTGGTAACAATTATTCGTTTTATACGATGGAAAAACTGTTTTATTTATTTTGTATTTTATGCTTCTGGCGTTGACTTCTTATGCCCTAACTATTCCCTCTGGCGGATCAACGCCCTAGAGTGAAGCCTACGTTGCCCGGAACGTAGAAATGACTATTACTTTCACACTGGTTGCAATTATTCGTTTTATACGATGGAAAAGCTGTTCCATTTATTTTGTATTTTATGCTTCGGGCGTTGACTTCTAAGGCCCTAACTATTCCATCTGGTGGAACAACGCCCTAGGGTGAAGACTAGGTTGCCTGGAACGTAGAAATGACCATCACTTTCACACGGGTTGCAATTATTCCTGTTATAGGATGGAAAGACTGTTGTATTTTTATTGTATTTTATACTTCAGGCGTTGACTTCTAAGGCCCTAGCTATTCGATCTGGTCGAGCAACGCCCTAGAGTGAAGCCTAGGTTGCCCGGAACGTAGAAATGACCATAACTTCCACACTGGTTGCAATTATTCGTTTTATACGATGGAAAAGCTGTTGTATTTATATCGTATTTTACGCTTCTGGCGTTGACCTCTTAGGCCATAACTATTCCATCTGGTGGAACAACGCCGTCGGGTGAAGCCTAGGTTGCGCGGAACGTAGAAATGACCATAACTTTCACACTGGTAGCAATTATTCGTTTTATACGATGGTAAAACTGTTTTATTTATTTGGGATTTTATGCTTCCGGCGTAGACTTCTAAGGGCCTAACTATTTGATCTGGTGGAGCACCGCCCTAGAGTGAAGCCTAGGTTGCCCGGAACGTAGAAAAGACCATTACCTTCACACTGGTTGCAATTATTCGCTTTACACGATGGAAAAACTGATTTATTTATTTTGTATTTTATGCTTCTTACGTTGACTTCTTAGGCCCTAACTGTTCGATCTGGTGGAACAACGTCCTAGGGTGAAGCCTAGGGTGCCCGGAAAGTAGAAATGACCATAACTTTCACACTGGTTGCAATTATTCGATTTATACGATGGAAAAGCTGTTGCACCTTTATTGTATTTTATTCATCTGGGGTTGACTGCTAAGGCCCTAACTATTCGATCTGGTGGCGCAACGCCCTAGAGTGACGCCTAGGTTGCCCGGAACGTAGAAATGACCATCACTTTCACAATGTTTGCAATTATTCATTTTATACGATGGAAAAGCTTTTGTACTTATATTGTATTTTATTCTTCTGGCGTCGACTTCTTCGGCCCTAACTATTCGATCTAGTGGAACAACGCCCTAGAGTGAAGACTTGGTTTCCCGGAACATGGAAATGACCATTACTTACACACTGTTTGCAGTTATTCCTGTTATACGATGGAAAAACTTTTGCATCTTTAATGTATTTTATGCTTCTGGCGTTGACTTCTAAGGCCCTAGCTATTCGATTTGGTGGAGCAACTCCCGAGAGTGAAGCCTAGGTTGCCCGGAACGTAGAAATGACCATTACATTCACACTGGTTGCAATTATTCGTCTTATACGATGGAAAGGCTGTTGTATTTATATCGTATTTTATGCTTCTGGCGTTGACTTCTTAGGCCCTAACTATTCCATCTGGTGGAACAACGCGCATGGATGAAGCCAAGGTAGCGGGGACGTAGAAATGTCCATTACTTTCACACTGCTAGCAATTATTCGTTTTATACGATGGTAGAACTGTTCTGTTTATTTTGTATTTTATGCTTCGGGCGTTGACTTCTAAGGACCTAACTATTCAGTCTGTTGGTGCAACGCCCTAGGGTGAAGCCTAGGTTGCCCGGAAAGTAGAAATGATGTTAACTTTCATACTGGTTGCAATTATTCGTTTTATACGATGGAAAAACTGTTGTATTTATATTGTATTTTAGGCTTCGGGCATTGACCTCTAAGGCCCTAACTACTCAATCTGTTTTGGCAACGCCCTAGGGTGAAGCCTAGGTTACCCGGGAAGTAGAAATGACCATAACTTTAATCCTGGTTGCAATTATTCGTTTTATATGATGGAAAAACTGTTGTATTTATATAGTGTTTTATGCTTCTGGCGTTGACTTCTTGGGCCCTAACTATTCCATCTGGTGGAACAACGCCCTAGGGTGCAGCCAGGTTGCCCGGAACGGAGAAATGACCATAACTTTCACACTGTTTGCAGTTATTCCTGTTATACGATGGAAAAACTTTTGCATCTTTATTGTACTTTATGCTTCAGGCGTTGACTTCTAAGGCCCTAGCTATTCGATTTGGTGGAGCAACGCCCGAGAGTGAAGCCTAGGTTGCCCGGAACGTAGAAAGGACCATTACATTCACACTGGTTGCAATTATTTGTCTTATACGATGGAAAAGCTGTTGTATTTATATCGTATTTTATGCTTCTCGCGATGACTTCGTAGGCCCTAACTATTCCATCTGGTGGAACAACGCCCTTGGGTGAAGCCTAGGTTGCGCGGAACGAAGAAATGACCATAACTTTCACACTGGTAGCAATTATTCGTTTTATACGATGGAAAAACTGTTTTATTTATTTTGTATTTTATGCTTCTGACGTTGACTCCTAAGGCCCTAACTATTCGATCTGGTGGAACAACGCCCTAGGGTCAAGCCTAGGTTGCGCGGAACGTAGAAATGACCATAAGTTTCACACTGGTAACAATTATTCGTTTTATACGATGGAAAAGCTGTTTTATTTATTTTGTATTTTATGCTTCTGGCGTTGACTTCTTATGCCCAAACTATTCCCTCTGGCGGATCAACGCCCTAGAGTGAAACCTACGTTGCCCGGAACGTAGAAATGACTATTACTTTCACACTGGTTGCAATTATTCGTTTTATACGATGGAAAAGCTGTTCCATTTATGTTGTATTTTATGCTTCGGGCGTTGACTTCTAAGGCCCTAACTATTCCATCTGGTGGAACAACGCCCTAGGGTGAAGCCTAGGTTGCCTGGAACGTAGAAATGACCATCACTTTCACACGGGTTGCAATTATTCCTGTTATAGGATGGAAAGACTGTTGTATTTATATCGTATTTTATGCTTCTGGCGTTGACCTCTTAGGCCCTAACTATTCCATCTGGTGGAGCACCGCCCTAGAGTGAAGCCTAGGTTGCCCGGAACGTAGAAAAGACCATTACCTTCACACTGGTTGCAATTATTCGCTTTACACGATGGAAAAACTGATCTATTTATTTTGTATTTTATGCTTCTGGCGTTGACTTCTTAGGCCCTAACTGTTCGATCTGGTGGAACAACGTCCTAGGGTGATGCCTAGGGTGCCCGGAAAGTAGAAATGACCATAACTTTCACCCTGGTTGCAATTATTCGATTTATACGATGGAAAAGCTGTTGCACCTTTATTGTATTTTATTCATCTGGGGTTGACTGCTAAGGCCGTAGCTATTAGATGTGGTGGAGCAACGCCCTAGAGTGACGCCTAGGTTGCCCGGGACGTAGAAATGACCATTACTTTCACAATGTTTGCAATTATTCATTCTATACGATGGAAAAGCTTTTGTACTTATATTGTGTTTTATTCTCTGGAGTCGACTTCTTAGGACCTAACTATTCGATCTGGTGGCGCAACGCCCTAGAGTGACGCCTAGGTTGCCCGGAACGTAGAAATGACCATCACTTTCACAATGTTTGCAATTATTCATTTTATACGATGGAAAAGCTTTTGTACTTATATTGTATTTTATTCTTCTGGCGTCGACTTCTTAGGCCCTAACTATTCGATCTAGTGGAACAACGCCCTAGAGTGAAGACTTGGTTTCCCGGAACATGGAAATGACCATTACTTACACACTGTTTGCAGTTATTCCTGTTATACGATGGAAAAACTTTTGCATCTTTATTGTACTTTATGCTTCTGGCGTTGACTTCTAAGGCCCTAGCTATTCGATTTGGTGGAGCAACTCCCGAGAGTGAAGCCTAGGTTGCCCGGAACGTAGAAATGACCATTACATTCACACTGGTTGCAATTATTCGTCTTATACAATGGACAGGCTGTTGTATTTATATCGTATTTTATGCTTCTGGCGTTGACTTCTTAGGCCCTAACTATTCCATCTGGTGGAACAACGCGCTTGGGTGAAGCCAAGGTAGCGGGGACGTAGAAATGTCCATTACTTTCACACTGGTAGCAATTATTCGTTTTATACGATTGAAAAACTGTTTTATTTATTTTGTATTTTATGCTTCTGGCGTTGACTTCTAGGGCCCTAACTATTCGATCTGGTGGAGCAACGCCCTAGAGTGAAGCCTAGGTTGCCCGGAACGGAGAAATGACCATAACTTTCACACCGGTAGCAATTATTCGTTTTATACGATGGTAGAACTGTTCTGTTTATTTTGTATTTTATGCTTCGGGCGTTGACTTCTAAGGACCTAACTATTCAGTCTGTTGGTGCAACGCCCTAGGGTGAAGCCTAGGTTGCCCGGAAAGTAGAAATGATGTTAACTTTCATACTGGTTGCAATTATTCGTTTTATACGATGGAAAAACTGTTGTATTTATATTGTATTTTAGGCTTCGGGCATTGACCTCTAAGGCCCTAACTACTCAATCTGTTTTGGCAACGCCCTAGGGTGAAGCCTAGGTTACCCGGGAAGTAGAAATGACCATAACTTTAATCCTGGTTGCAATTATTCGTTTTATATGATGTAAAAACTGTTGTATTTATATAGTGTTTTATGCTTCTGGCGTTGACTTCTTGGGCCCTAACTATTCCATCTGGTGGAAAAACGCCCTAGGGTGCAGCCAGGTTGCCCGGAACGGAGAAATGACCATAACTTTCACACTGTTTGCAGTTATTCCTGTTATACGATGGAAAAACTTTTGCATCTTTATTGTACTTTATGCTTCAGGCGTTGACTTCTAAGGCCCTAGCTATTCGATTTGGTGGAGCAACGCCCGAGAGTGAAGCCTAGGTTGCCCGGAACGTAGAAATGACAATAACTTTCACACTGGTTGCTATCATTCGTTTTATACGATGGAAAAACTGTTATATTTATATTGTATTTTATGCTTCTGGCGTTGACTACTTAGGCCCTAACTGTTCGATCTGGCGGAACAACGTCCTAGGATGAAGCCTAGGATGCCCGGAAAGTAGAAATGACCATAACTTTCACACTGGTAGCAATTATTCGTTTTATACGATGGTAAAACTGTTTTATTTATTTGGGATTTTATGCTTCCGGCGTTGACTTCTAAGGCCCTAAATATTTGATCTGGTGGAGCACCGCCCTAGAGTGAAGCCTAGGTTGCCCGGAACGTAGAAAAGACCATTACCTTCACACTGGTTGCAATTATTCGCTTTATACGATGGAAAAACTGATCTATTTATTTTGTATTTTATGCTTCTGGCGTTGACTTCTTAGGCCCTAACTGTTCGATCTGGTGGAACAACGTCCTAGGGTGAAGCCTAGGGTGCCCGGAAAGTAGAAATGACCATAACTTTCACACTGGTTGCAATTATTCGATTTATACGATGGAAAAGCTGTTGCACCTTTATTGTATTTTATTCATCTGGGGTTGACTGCTAAGGCCGTAGCTATTAGATGTGGTGGAGCAACGCCCTAGAGTGACGCCTAGGTTGCCCGGGACGTAGAAATGACCATTACTTTCACAATGTTTGCAATTATTCATTCTATACGATGGAAAAGCTTTTGTACTTATATTGTGTTTTATTCTCTGGAGTCGACTTCTTAGGACCTAACTATTCGATCTGGTGGCGCAACGCCCTAGAGTGACGCCTAGGTTGCCCGGAACGTAGAAATGACCATCACTTTCACAATGTTTGCAATTATTCATTTTATACGATGGAAAAGCTTTTGTACTTATATTGTATTTTATTCTTCTGGCGTCGACTTCTTAGGCCCTAACTATTCGATCTAGTGGAACAACGCCCTAGAGTGAAGACTTGGTTTCCCGGAACATGGAAATGACCATTACTTACACACTGTTTGCAGTTATTCCTGTTATACGATGGAAAAACTTTTGCATCTTTATTGTACTTTATGCTTCTGGCGTTGACTTCTAAGGCCCTAGCTATTCGATTTGGTGGAGCAACTCCCGAGAGTGAAGCCTAGGTTGCCCGGAACGTAGAAATGACCATTACATTCACACTGGTTGCAATTATTCGTCTTATACAATGGACAGGCTGTTGTATTTATATCGTATTTTATGCTTCTGGCGTTGACTTCTTAGGCCCTAACTATTCCATCTGGTGGAACAACGCGCTTGGGTGAAGCCAAGGTAGCGGGGACGTAGAAATGTCCATTACTTTCACACTGGTAGCAATTATTCGTTTTATACGATTGAAAAACTGTTTTATTTATTTTGTATTTTATGCTTCTGGCGTTGACTTCTAGGGCCCTAACTATTCGATCTGGTGGAGCAACGCCCTAGAGTGAAGCCTAGGTTGCCCGGAACGGAGAAATGACCATAACTTTCACACCGGTAGCAATTATTCGTTTTATACGATGGTAGAACTGTTCTGTTTATTTTGTATTTTATGCTTCGGGCGTTGACTTCTAAGGACCTAACTATTCAATCTGTTGGTGCAACGCCCTAGGGTGAAGCCTAGGTTGCCCGGAAAGTAGAAATGATGTTAACTTTCATACTGGTTGCAATTATTCGTTTTATACGATGGAAAAACTGTTGTATTTATATTGTATTTTAGGCTTCGGGCATTGACCTCTAAGGCCCTAACTACTCAATCTGTTTTGGCAACGCCCTAGGGTGAAGCCTAGGTTACCCGGGAAGTAGAAATGACCATAACTTTAATCCTGGTTGCAATTATTCGTTTTATATGATGTAAAAACTGTTGTATTTATATAGTGTTTTATGCTTCTGGCGTTGACTTCTTGGGCCCTAACTATTCCATCTGGTGGAAAAACGCCCTAGGGTGCAGCCAGGTTGCCCGGAACGGAGAAATGACCATAACTTTCACACTGTTTGCAGTTATTCCTGTTATACGATGGAAAAACTTTTGCATCTTTATTGTACTTTATGCTTCAGGCGTTGACTTCTAAGGCCCTAGCTATTCGATTTGGTGGAGCAACGCCCGAGAGTGAAGCCTAGGTTGCCCGGAACGTAGAAATGACAATAACTTTCACACTGGTTGCTATCATTCGTTTTATACGATGGAAAAACTGTTATATTTATATTGTATTTTATGCTTCTGGCGTTGACTACTTAGGCCCTAACTGTTCGATCTGGCGGAACAACGTCCTAGGATGAAGCCTAGGATGCCCGGAAAGTAGAAATGACCATAACTTTCACACTGGTAGCAATTATTCGTTTTATACGATGGTAAAACTGTTTTATTTATTTGGGATTTTATGCTTCCGGCGTTGACTTCTAAGGCCCTAAATATTTGATCTGGTGGAGCACCGCCCTAGAGTGAAGCCTAGGTTGCCCGGAACGTAGAAAAGACCATTACCTTCACACTGGTTGCAATTATTCGCTTTATACGATGGAAAAACTGATCTATTTATTTTGTATTTTATGCTTCTGGCGTTGACTTCTTAGGCCCTAACTGTTCGATCTGGTGGAACAACGTCCTAGGGTGAAGCCTAGGGTGCCCGGAAAGTAGAAATGACCATAACTTTCACACTGGTTGCAATTATTCGATTTATACGATGGAAAAGCTGTTGCACCTTTATTGTATTTTATTCATCTGGGGTTGACTGCTAAGGCCGTAGCTATTAGATGTGGTGGAGCAACGCCCTAGAGTGACGCCTAGGTTGCCCGGGACGTAGAAATGACCATTACTTTCACAATGTTTGCAATTATTCATTCTATACGATGGAAAAGCTTTTGTACTTATATTGTGTTTTATTCTCTGGAGTCGACTTCTTAGGACCTAACTATTCGATCTGGTGGCGCAACGCCCTAGAGTGACGCCTAGGTTGCCCGGAACGTAGAAATGACCATCACTTTCACAATGTTTGCAATTATTCATTTTATACGATGGAAAAGCTTTTGTACTTATATTGTATTTTATTCTTCTGGCGTCGACTTCTTAGGCCCTAACTATTCGATCTAGTGGAACAACGCCCTAGAGTGAAGACTTGGTTTCCCGGAACATGGAAATGACCATTACTTACACACTGTTTGCAGTTATTCCTGTTATACGATGGAAAAACTTTTGCATCTTTATTGTACTTTATGCTTCTGGCGTTGACTTCTAAGGCCCTAGCTATTCGATTTGGTGGAGCAACTCCCGAGAGTGAAGCCTAGGTTGCCCGGAACGTAGAAATGACCATTACATTCACACTGGTTGCAATTATTCGTCTTATACAGTGGACAGGCTGTTGTATTTATATCGTATTTTATGCTTCTGGCGTTGACTTCTTAGGCCCTAACTATTCCATCTGGTGGAACAACGCGCTTGGGTGAAGCCAAGGTAGCGGGGACGTAGAAATGTCCATTACTTTCACACTGGTAGCAATTATTCGTTTTATACGATTGAAAAACTGTTTTATTTATTTTGTATTTTATGCTTCTGGCGTTGACTTCTAGGGCCCTAACTATTCGATCTGGTGGAGCAACGCCCTAGAGTGAAGCCTAGGTTGCCCGGAACGGAGAAATGACCATAACTTTCACACCGGTAGCAATTATTCGTTTTATACGATGGTAGAACTGTTCTGTTTATTTTGTATTTTATGCTTCGGGCGTTGACTTCTAAGGACCTAACTATTCAATCTGTTGGTGCAACGCCCTAGGGTGAAGCCTAGGTTGCCCGGAAAGTAGAAATGATGTTAACTTTCATACTGGTTGCAATTATTCGTTTTATACGATGGAAAAACTGTTGTATTTATATTGTATTTTAGGCTTCGGGCATTGACCTCTAAGGCCCCAACTACTCAATCTGTTTTGGCAACGCCCTAGGCTGAAGCCTAGGTTACCCGGGAAGTAGAAATGACCATAACTTTAATCCTGGTTGCAATTATTCGTTTTATATGATGTAAAAACTGTTGTATTTATATAGTGTTTTATGCTTCTGGCGTTGACTTCTTGGGCCCTAACTATTCCATCTGGTGGAAAAACGCCCTAGGGTGCAGCCAGGTTGCCCGGAACGGAGAAATGACCATAACTTTCACACTGTTTGCAGTTATTCCTGTTATACGATGGAAAAACTTTTGCATCTTTATTGTACTTTATGCTTCAGGCGTTGACTTCTAAGGCCCCAGCTATTCGATTTGGTGGAGCAACGCCCGAGAGTGAAGCCTAGGTTGCCCGGAACGTAGAAATGACAATAACTTTCACACTGGTTGCTATCATTCGTTTTATACGATGGAAAAACTGTTATATTTATATTGTATTTTATGCTTCTGGCGTTGACTACTTAGGCCCTAACTGTTCGATCTGGCGGAACAACGTCCTAGGATGAAGCCTAGGATGCCCGGAAAGTAGAAATGACCATAACTTTCACACTGGTAGCAATTATTCGTTTTATACGATGGTAAAACTGTTTTATTTATTTGGGATTTTATGCTTCCGGCGTTGACTTCTAAGGCCCTAAATATTTGATCTGGTGGAGCACCGCCCTAGAGTGAAGCCTAGGTTGCCCGGAACGTAGAAAAGACCATTACCTTCACACTGGTTGCAATTATTCGCTTTATACGATGGAAAAACTGATCTATTTATTTTGTATTTTATGCTTCTGGCGTTGACTTCTTAGGCCCTAACTGTTCGATCTGGTGGAACAACGTCCTAGGGTGAAGCCTAGGGTGCCCGGAAAGTAGAAATGACCATAACTTTCACACTGGTTGCAATTATTCGATTTATACGATGGAAAAGCTGTTGCACCTTTATTGTATTTTATTCATCTGGGGTTGACTGCTAAGGCCGTAGCTATTATATGTGGTGGAGCAACGCCCTAGAGTGACGCCTAGGTTGCCCGGGACGAAGGAATGACCATTACTTTCACAATGTTTGCAATTATTCATTTTATACGATGGAAAAGCTTTTGTACTTATATTGTATTTTATTCTCTGGAGTCGACTTCTTAGGCTCTAACTATTCGATCTAGTGGAACAACGCCCTAGAGTGAAGACTTGGTTTCCCGGAACGTGGAAATGGCCATTACTTTCACACTGTTTGCAGTTATTCCTGTTATACGATGGAAAGACTTTTGCATCTTTATTGTATTTTATGCTTCTGGCGTTGACTTCTAAGGCCCTAGCTATTCGATTTGGTGGAGCAACGCCCGACAGAGGAGCCTAGGTTGCCCGGAACGTAGAAAGGACCATTACATTCACACTGGTTGCAATTATTCGTCTTATACGATGGAAAAACTGTTTTATTTATTTTGTATTTTATGCTTCTGGCGTTGACTTCTAGGGCCCTAACTATTCGATCTGGCGGATCAACGCCCTAGAGTGAAACCTACGTTGCCCGGAACGTAGAAATGACTATTACTTTCACACTGGTTGCAATTATTCGTTTTATACGATGGAAAAGCTGTTCCATTTATTTTGCGTTTTATGCTTCGGGCGTTGACTTCTAAGACCCTAACTATTCCATCTGGTGGAACAACGCCCTAGGGTGAAGCCTAGGTTGCCTGGAACGTAGAAATGACCATCACTTTCACACGGGTTGCAATTATTCCTGTTATAGGATGGAAAGACTGTTGTATTTTTATTGTATTTTATACTTCAGGCGTTGACTTCTAAGGACCTAGCTATTCGATCTGGTCGAGCAACGCCCTAGAGTGAAGCCTAGGTTGCCCGGAACGTAGAAATGACCATACCTTCCACACTGGTTGCAATTATTCGTTTTATACGATGGAAAAGCTGTTATATTTATATCGTATTTTATGCTTCTGGCGTTGACCTCTTAGGCCCTAACTATTCCATCTGGTGGAACAACGCCGTCGGGTGAAGCCTAGGTTGCGCGGAACGTAGCAATGACCATAACTTTCACACTGGTAGCAATTATTCGTTTTATACGATGGAAAAACTGTTCTATTTACTTTGTATTTTATGCCTCGGGCGTTGACTTCTAAGGCCCTAGCAATTCGATCTGGGCGAGCAACGCCCTAGAGTGAAGCCTAGGTTGCCCGAAACGTAGAAATGACCATAACTTCCACACTGGTTGCAATTATTCGTTTTATACGATGGAAAAGCTGTTGTATTTACATTGTATTTTATGCATCTGGCGTTGACTTCTAAGGACCTAACTATTCGATCTGGTGGAGCAACGCACTGGGGTGAAGCCTAGGTTGCGCGGAATGTAGAAATGACCATAACGTTCACACTGGTAGCAATTATTCGTTTTATACGATGGAAAAACAGTTTTATTTATTTTGTATTTTATGCTTCTGGCGTTGACTTCTAAGGCCCTAACTATTCGATCTGGTGGAGCAACGCCCTAGAGTGAAACCTACGTTGCCCGGAACGTAGAAATGGCTATTACTTTCACACTGGCTGCAATTATTCGTTTTATACGATGGAAAAGCTGTTCCATTTATTTTGCGTTTTATGCTTCGGGCGTTGACTTCTAAGGCCCTAACTGTTCGATCTGGTGGAACAACGTCCTAGGGTGAAGCCTAGGATGCCCGGAAAGTAGAAATGACCATAACTTTCACACTGGTTGCAATTATTCGTTTTATACGATGGAAAAGCTGTTGCATCTTTATTGTATTTTATTCATCTGGGGTTGACTTCTAAGGCCGTAGCTATTAGATGTGGTGGAGCAACGCCCTAGAGTGACGCCTAGGTTGCCCGGGACGTAGAAATGACCATTACTTTCACAATGTTTGCAATTATTCATTTTATACGATGGAAAAGCTTTTGTACTTATATTGTATTTTATTCTTCTGGCGTCGACTTCTTAGGCCCTAACTATTCGATCTAGTGGAACAACGCCCTAGAGTGAAGACTTGGTTTCCCGGAACATGGAAATGACCATTACTTTCACACTGTTGGCAGTTATTCCTGTTATACGATGGAAAGACTTTTGCATCTTTATTGCATTTTATGCTTCTGGCGTTGACTTCTAAGGCCCTAGCTATTCGATTTGGTGGAGCAACGCCCGAGAGAGAAGCCTAGGTTGCCCGGAACGTAGAAATGACAATTACATTCACACTGGTTGCAATTATTCGTCTTATACGATGGAAAAGCTGTTGTATTTATATCGTATTTTATGCTTCTCGCGTTGACTTCGTAGGCCCTAACTATTCCATCTGGTGGAACAACGCCCTTGGGTGTATCCTAGGTTGCGCGGAACGTAGAAATGACCTTAACTTTCACACTGGAAGCAATTATTCGTTTTATACGATGGAAAAACTGTTCTATTTATTTTGTATTTTATGCTACGGGCGTTGACTCCTAAGGCCATAACTATTCAATCTGTTGGTGCAACGCCCAAGGGTGAAGCCTAGTTTGCCTGGAACGTAGAAATGACAATCACTTTCACACGGGTTGCAATTATTCCTGTTATAGGATGGAAAGACTGTTGTATTTTTATTGTATTTTATTCTTCAGGCGTTGACTTCTAAGGCCCTAGCTATTCGATCTGGTCGAGCAACGCCCTAGAGTGAAGCCTAGGTTGCCCGGAATGTAGAAATGACGTTAGCTTTCATACTGGTTCCAATTATTCGTTTTATACGATGGAAAAGCTGTTTTATTTATTTTGTATTTTATGCTTCTGGCGTTGACTTCTTATGCCCTAACTATTCCCTCTGGCGGATCAACGCCCTAGAGTGAAACCTACGTTGCGCGGAACGTAGAAATGACTATTACTTTCACACTGGTTGCAATTATTCGTTTTATACGATGGAAAAGCTGTTCCATTTATTTTGTATTTTATGCTTCGGGCGTTGACTCCTAAGGCCCTAACTATTCGATCTGGTGGAACAACGCCCTAGGTTCAAGCCTAGGTTGCGCGGAACGTAGAAATGACCATAAGTTTCACTCTGGTAGCAATTATTCGTTTTATACGATGGAAAAACTGTTTTATTTATTTAGTATTTTATGCTTCTGGCGTTGACTTCTTATGCCCTAACTATTCCCTCTGGCGGATCAACGCCCTAGAGTGAAACCTACGTTGCCCGGAACGTAGAAATGACTATTACTTTCACACTGGTTGCAATTATTCGTTTTATACGATGGAAAAGCTGTTCCATTTATTTTGTGTTTTATGCTTCGGGCGTTGACTTCTAAGGCCCTAGCAATTCGATCTGGTCGAGCAACGCCCTAGAATGAAGCCTAGGTTGCCCGGAACGTAGAAATGACCATAACTTCCACACTGGTTGCAATTATCCGTTTTATACGATGGAAAAGCTGTTGTATTTATATTGTATTTTATGCATCTGGCGTTGACTTCTAAGGACCTAACTATTCGATCTGGTGGAGCAACGCGCTGGGGTGAAACCAAGGTTGCGCGGAATGTAGAAATGACTATAACGTTCACACTGGTAGCAATTATTCGTTTTATACGATGGAAGAGCTGTTCCATTTACTTTGTGTTTTATGCTTCGGGCGTTGACTTCTAAGGCCCTAACTATTCCATCTGGTGGAACAACGCCCTAGCGTGAAGCCTAGGTTGCCTGGAACGTAGAAATGACCATCACTTTCACACGGGTTGCAATTATTCCTGTTATAGGATGGAAAGACTGTTGTATTTTTATTGTATTTTATACTTCAGGCGTTGACTTCTAAGGCCCTAGCTATTCGATCTGGTCGAGCAACGCCCTAGAGTGAAGCCTAGGTTGCCCGGAACGTAGAAATGACCATAACTTCCACACTGGTTGCAATTATTCGTTTTATACGATGGAAAAGCTGTTCTATTTATATCGTATTTTATGCTTCTGGCGTTGACCTCTTAGGCCCTAACTATTCCATCTGGTGGAACAACGCCGTCGGGTGAAGCCTAGGTTGCGCGGAACGTAGCAATGACCATAACTTTCACACTGGTAGCAATTATTCGATTTATACGATGGAAAAACTGTTCTATTTATTTTGTATTTTATGCTTCTGGCGTTGACTTCTAAGGCCCTAACTATTCGATCTGGTGGAGCAACGCCCTAGAGTGAAGACTTGGTTGCCCGGAACGTAGAAATGACCATTACATTCACACTGGTCGCAATTATTCGTCTTATACGATGGAAAAGCTGTTGTACTTATATCGTATTCTATGCTTCTGGCGTTGACTTCTTAGGCCCTAACTATTCCATCTGGTCGAACAACGCCCTTGGGTGAAGCCTAGGTTGCGCGGACCGTAGCAATGACCATAACTTTCACACTGGTAGCAATTATTCGTTTTATACGATGGAAAAACAGTTTTATTTATTTTGTGTTTTATGCTTCTGGCGTTGACTTCTAAGGCCCTAACTATTCGATCTGGAGGAGAAGCGCCCTAGAGTGAAGCCTAGGTGGCCCGGAACGGAGAAATGACCATAACTTTCACACCGGTAGCAATTATTCGTTTTATACGATGGAAAAACTGTTCTATTTATTCTGTATTTTATGCTTCGCGCGTTGACTTCGAAGGCCCTAACTATTCGATCTGGTGGCGCAACGCCCTAGAGTGACGCCTAGGTTGCCCGGAACGTAGAAATGACCATTACTTTCACAATGTTTGTAATTATTCATTTTATACGATGGAAAAGCTTTTGTACTTATATTGTATTTTATTCTTCTGGCGTTGACTTCTTAGGCCCTAATTATTCGATCTGGTGGAACAACGCCCTAGAGTGAAGACTAGGTTGCCCGGAACAAGGAAATGACCATTACTTTCACACTGTTTGCAGTTATTCCTGTTATACGATGGAAAAACTTTTGCATCTTTATTGTATTTAATGCTTCTGGCGTTGACTTCTAAGGCCCTAGCTATTCGATTTGGTGGAGCAACGCCCGAGAGTGGGGCCTAGGTTGCCCGGTACATAGAAATGACCATTACTTTCACACTGTTTGCAAATATACATTATATACGATGGAAAATCTGTTGTATTTATGTCGTATTTTACGCTCCTGGCGTTGACTTCTTAGGCCCTAACCATTTGATCTGGTGGAGCACCGCCCTAGAGTGAAGCCTAGGTTGCCCGGAACGTAGAAAAGACCATTACCTTCACACTGGTTGCAATTATTCGTTTTATACGATGGAAAAACTGTTCTATTTATTTTGTATTTTATGCTTCGGGCGTTGACTTCTAAGGCCCTAACTATTCAATCTGTTGGTGCCACGCCCAAGGGTGAAGCCCATGTTGCCCGGAAAGTAGAAATGACGTTAACCTTCATACTGGTTGCAATTATTCGTTTTATACGATGGAAAAACTGTTTTAGTTGTTTTGTATTTTGTGCTTCGGGCGTTTACTTCTAAGGCCCTAACTATTCGATCTGGTGGCGCAACGCCCTAGAGTGAAGCCTAGGTTGCCCGGAACGTAGAAATGACCATAACTTTCACACTGGTTGCTATCATTCGTTTTATACGATGGAAAAACTGTTATATTTATATTGTATTTTATGCTTCTGGCATTGACTTCATAGGCCCTAACTGTTCGATCTGGTGGAACAACGTCCTAGGGTGAAGCCTAGGATGCCCGGAAAGTAGAAATGACCATAACTTTCACACTGGTTGCAATTATTCGTTTTATACGATGGAAAAGCTGTTGCATCTTTATTGTATTTTATTCATCTGGGGTTGACTTCTAAGGCCGTAGCTAGTAGATGTGGTGGAGCAACGCCCTAGAGTGACGCCTAGGTTGCCCGGAACGTAGAAATGACCATCACTTTCACAATGTTTGCAATTATTCATTTTATACGATGGAAAAGCTTTTGTACTTATATTGTATTTTATTCTTCTGGCGTCGACTTCTTAGGCCCTAACTATTCGATCTAGTGGAACAACGCCCTAGAGTGAAGACTTGGTTTCCCGGAACATGGAAATGACCATTACTTTCACACTGTTTGCAGTTATTCCTGTTATACGATGGAAAAACTTTTGCATCTTTATTGTATTTTATGCTTCTGGCGTTGACTTCTAAGGCCCTAGCTATTCGATTTGGTGGAGCAACTCCCGAGCGTGAAGCCTAGGTTGCCCGGAACGTAGAAATGACCATTACATTCACACTGGTTGCAATTATTCGTCTTATACGATGGAAAAGCTGTTGTATTTATATCGTATTTTATGCTTCTGGCGTTGACTCCTTAGGCCCTAACTATTCCATCTGGTGGAACAACGCGCTTGGGTGAAGCCAAGGTAGCGGGGAACGTAGAAATGTCCATAACTTTCACACTGGTAGCAATTATTCGTTTTATACGATTGAAAAACTGTTTTATTTATTCTCTATTTTATGCATCTGGCGTTGACTTCTAGGGCCCTAACTATTCGATCTCGTGGAGCAACGCCCTAGAGTGAAGCCTAGGTTGCCCGGAACGGAGAAATGACCATAACTTTCACACCGGTAGCAATTATTCGTTTTATACGATGGTAAAACTGTTCTGTTTATTTTGTATTTTATGCTTCGGGCGTTGACTTCAAAGGCCCTAACTATTCAACCTGTTGGAGCAACGCCCTAGGGTGAAGCCTAGGTTGCCCGGAAAGTAGAAATGATGTTAACTTTCATACTGGTTGCAATTATTCGTTTTATACGATGGAAAAACTGTTGTATTTATATTGTGTTTTAGGCTTCGGGCATTGACCTCTAAGGCCCTAACTACTCAATCTGTTTTAGCAACGCCCTAGGGTGAAGCCTAGGTTGCCCGGAAAGTAGAAATGACCATAACTTTAATCCTGGTTGCAATTATTCGTTTTATATGATGGAAAAACTGTTGTATTTATATAGCGTTTTATGCTTCTGGCGTTCACTTCTTGGGCCCTAACTATTCCATCTGGTAAAACAACGCCCTAGAGTGCAGCCAGGTTTCCCGGAACGGAGAAATGACCATAACTTTCACACTGTTTGCAGTTATTCCTGTTATACGATGGAAAAACTTTTGCATCTTTATTGTACTTTATGCTTCAGGCGTTGACTTCTAAGGCCCTAGCTATTCGATTTGGTGGAGCAACGCCCGAGAGTGAAGCCTAGGTTGCCCGGAACGTAGAAATGACCATAACTTCCACACTGGTTGCAATTATTCGTTTTATACGATGGAAAAGCTGTTCTATTTATATCGTATTTTATGCTTCTGGCGTTGACCTCTTAGGCCCTAACTATTCCATCTGGTGGAACAACGCCGTCGGGTGAAGCCTAGGTTGCGCGGAACGTAGAAATGACCATAACTTTCACACTGGTAGCAATTATTCGTTTTATACGATGGAAAAACTGTTCTATTTATTTTGTATTTTGTGCTTCGGGCGTTGACTACTAAGGCCCTAACTGTTTGATGTGGTGGATCAACGCCCTAGAGTGAAACCTACGTTGCCCGGAACGTAGAAATGACTATTACTTTCACACTGGTTGCAATTATTCGTTTTATACGATGGAAAAGCTGTTCCATTTATTTTGCGTTTTATGCTTCGGGCGTTGACTTCTAAGGCCCTAACTATTCCATCTGGTGGAACAACGCCCTAGGGTGAAGCCTAGGTTGCCTGGAACGTAGAAATGACCATCACTTTCACACGGGATGCAATTATTCCTGTTATAGGATGGAAAGACTGTTGTATTTTTATTGTATTTTATACTTCAGGCGTTGACTTCTAAGGCCCTAGCTATTCGATCTGGTCGAGCAACGCCCTAGAGTGAAGCCTAGGTTGCCCGGAACGTAGAAATGACCATACCTTCCACACTGGTTGCAATTATTCGATTTATACGATGGAAAAGCTGTTGCACTTTTATTGTATTTTATTCATCTGGGGTTGACTGCTAAGGCCGTAGCTATTAGATGTGGTGGAGCAACGCCCTAGAGTGACGCCTAGGTTGCCCGGAACGTAGAAATGACCATTACATTCACACTGGTTGCAATTATCCGTCTTATACGATGGAAAAGCTGTTGTATTTATATCGTATTTTATGCTTCTGGCGTTGACTTCTTAGGCCCTAACTATTCCATCTGGTGGAACAACGCGCTTGGGTGAAGCCAAGGTAGCGGGGAACGTAGAAATGTCCATAACTTTCACACTGGTAGCAATTATTCGTTTTATACGATTGAAAAACTGTTTTATTTATTTTGTATTTTATGCTTCTGACGTTGACTCCTAAGGCCCTAACTATTCGATCTGGTGGAACAACGCCCTAGGGTCAAGCGTATTTTGCGCGGAACGTAGAAATGACCATAAGTTTCACACTGGTAACAATTATTCGTTTTATACGATGGAAAAACTGTTTTATTTATTTTGTATTTTATGCTTCTGGCGTTGACTTCTTATGCCCTAACTATTCCCTCTGGCGGATCAACGCCCTAGAGTGAAACCTACGTTGCCCGGAACGTAGCAATGACTATTACTTTCACACTGGTTGCAATTATTCGTTTTATACGATGGAAAAGCTGTTCCATTTATTTTGTATTTTATGCTTCGGGCGTTGACTTCTAAGGCCCTAACTATTCCATCTGGTGGAACAACGCCCTAGGGTGAAGCCTAGGTTGCCTGGAACGTAGAAATGACCATCACTTTCACACGGGTTGCAATTATTCCTGTTAGAGGATGGAAAGACTGTTGTATTTTTATTGTATTTTATACTTCAGGCGTTGACTTCTAAGGCCCTAGCTATTCGATCTGGTCGAGCAACGCCCTAGAGTGAAGCCTGGGTTGCCCGGAACGTAGAAATGACCATAACTTCCACACTGGTTGCAATTATTCGTTTCATACGATGGAAAAGCTGTTGTATTTATATCGTATTTTATGCTTCTGGCGTTGACCTCTTAGGCCCTAACTATTCGATCTGGTGGAACAACGCTGTCGGGTGAAGCCTAGGTTGCGCGGAACGTAGAAAAGACCATTACCTTCACGCTGGTTGCAATTATTCGTTTTATACGATGGAAAAACTGATCTATTTATTTTGTATTTTATGCTTCTGGCGATGACTTCTTAGGCCCTAACTGTTCGATCTGGTGGAACAACGTCCTAGGGTGAAGCCTAGGACGCCCGGAAAGTAGAAATGACCATAACTTTCACACCGGTTGCAATTATTCGTTTTATACGATGGAAAAGCTGTTGAATCTTTATTGTATTTTATTCATCTGGGGTTGACTTCTAAGGCCGTAGCTATTAGATGTGGTGGAGCAACGCCCTAGAGTGACGCCTAGGTTGCCCGGGACGTAGAAATGACCATTACTTTCACAATGTTTGCAATTATTCATTTTATACGATGGAAAAGCTTTTGTACTTATATTGCATTTTATTCTGCTGGCGTCGACTTCTTAGGCCCTAACTATTCGATCTAGTGGAACAACGCCCTAGAGTGAAGACTTGGTTTCCCGGAACATGGAAATGACCATTACTTTCACACGGTTTGCAGTTATTCCTGTTATACGATGGAAAGACTTTTGCATCTTTATTGTATTTTATGCTTCTGGCGTTGACTTCTAAGGCCCTAGCTATTCGATTTGGTGGAGCAACGCCCGACAGAGAAGCCTAGGTTGACCGGAACGTAGAAATGACCATTACATTCACACTGGCTGCAATTATTCGTCTTATACGATGGAAAAGCTGTTGTATTTATATCGTATTTTATGCTTCTCGCGATGACTTCGTAGGCCCTAACTATTCCATCTGGTGGAACAACGCCCTTCGGTGAAGCCTAGGTTGCGCTTAACGAAGAAATGCCCATAACTTTCACACTGGTAGCAATTATTGGTTTTATACGATGGAAAAACTGTTTTATTTATTTTGTATTTTATGCTTCTGACGTTGACTTCTAGGGCCCTAACTATTCGATCTGGTGGAGCAACGCCCTAGAGTGAAGCCTAGGTTGCCCGGAACGGAGAAATGACCATAACTTTCACACCGGTAGCAACTATTCGTTTTATACGATGGTAAAACTGTTCTGTTTATTTTGTATCTTATGCTTCGGGCGTTGACTTCTAAGGCCCTAACTATTCAATCTGTTGGTGCAACGCCCTAGTGTGAAGCCTAGGTTGCCCGGAACGTAGAAATGACGATAACTTCCACACTGGTTGCAATTATCCGTCTTATACGATGGAAAAGCTGTTGCATTTATATCGTATTTTATGCTTCTGGCGTTGACTTCTTAGGCCCTAACTATTCCATCTGGTGGAACAACGCGCTTGGGTGAAGCCAAGGTAGCGGGGAACGTAGAAATGTCCATAACTTTCACACTGGTAGCAATTATTCGTTTTATACGATTGAAAAACTGTTTTATTTATTTTGTATTTTATGCTTCTGGCGTTGATTTCTTATGCCCTAACTATTCCCTCTGGCGGATCAACGCCCTAGAGTGAAACCTACGTTGCCCGGAACGTAGCAATGACTATTACTTTCACACTGGTTGCAATTATTCGTTTTATACGATGGAAAAGCTGTTCCATTTATTTTGTATTTTATGCTTCGGGCGTTGACTTCTAAGGCCCTAACTATTCCATCTGGTGGAACAACGCCCTAGGGTGAAGCCTAGGTTGCCTGGAACGTAGAAATGACCATCACTTTCACACGGGTTGCAATTATTCGTTTTACACGATGGAAAAACTGTTGTATTTATATTGTATTTTATGCTTCGGGCATTGACCTCTAAGGCCCTAACTACTCAATCTGTTGGAGCAACGCCCTAGTGTGGAGCCTAGGCTGCCCGGAACGTAGAAATGACGATAACTTCCACACTGGTTGCAATTATTCGTTTTATACGATGGAAAAGCTGTTGTATTTATATCGTATTTTATGCTTCTGGCGTTGACTTCTTAGGCCCTAACTATTCCATCTGGTGGAACAACGCGCTTGGGTGAAGCCAAGGTAGGGGGGAACGTAGAAATGTCCATAACTTTCACACTGGTAGCAATTATTCGTTTTATACGATGGTAAAACTGTTCTGTTTATTTTGTATCTTATGCTTCGGGCGTTGACTTCTAAGGCCCTAACTATTCAATCTGTTGGTGCAACGCCCTAGGATGAAGCCTAGGTTGCCCGGAAAGTAGAAATGACGTTAACTTTCATACTGGTTGCAATTATTCGTTTTACATGATGGAAAAACTGTTGTATTTATATTGTATTTTATGCTTCGGGCATTGACCTCTAAGGCCCTAACTACTCAATCTGTTGGAGCAACGCCGTAGTGTGAAGCCTGGGTTGCCCGGAACGTAGAAATGACGATAACTTCCACACTGGTTGCAATTATTCGTTTTATACGATGGAAAAGCTGTTGTATTTATATCGCATTTTATGCTTCTGGCGTTGACTTCTTAGTCCCTAACTATTCCATCTGGTGTAACAACGCCCTAGGGTGAAGCCTAGGTTGCCCGGAACGTAGAAATGACCATTACATTCACACTGGTTGCAATTATTCGTCTTATACGATGGAAAGGCTGTTGTATTTATATCGTATTTTATGCTTCTGGCGTTGACTTCTTAGGCACTAACTATTCCATCTGGTGGAACAACGCGCTTGGGTGAAGCCAAGGTAGCGGGGAACGTAGAAATGTCCATAGCTTTCACACTGGTAGCAATTATTCGTTTTATACGATTGAAAAACTGTTTTATTTATATTTTATTTTATGCTTCTGGCGTTGTCTTCTAGGGCCATAACTATTCGATCTGGTGGAGCAACGCCCTAGAGTGAAGCCTAGGTTGCCCGGAACGGAGAAATGACCATAACTTTCACACCGGTAGCAATTACTCGTTTTATACGATGGTAAAACTGTTCTGTTTATTTTGTATTTTATGCTTCGGGCGTTGACTTCTAAGGCCCTAACTATTCAATCTGTTGGTGCAACGCCCTAGGGTGAAGCCTAGGTTGCCCGGAACGTAGAAATGACCATAACTTCCACACTGGTTGCAACTATTCGTTTTATACGATGGAAAAGCTTTTGTACTTATATTGTATTTTATTCTCTGGAGTCGACTTCTTAGGCCCTAACTATTCGATCTAGTGGAACAACGCCCTAGAGTGAAGACTTGGTTTCCCGGAACATGGAAATGACCATTACTTTCACACGGTTTGCAGTTATTCCTGTTATACGATGGAAAGACTTTTGCATCTTTATTGTATTTTATGCTTCTGGCGTTGACTTCTAAGGCCCTAGCTATTCGATTTGGTGGAGCATCGCCCGACAGAGAAGCCTAGGTTGACCGGAACGTAGAAATGACCATTACATTCACACTGGCTGCAATTATTCGTCTTATACGATGGAAAAGCTGTTGTATTTATATCGTATTTTATGCTTCTCGCGATGACTTCGTAGGCCCTAACTATTCCATCTGGTGGAACAACGCCCTTGGGTGAAGCCTAGGTTGCGCTTAACGAAGAAATGCCCATAACTTTCACACTGGTAGCAATTATTGGTTTTATACGATGGAAAAACTGTTTTATTTATTTTGTATTTTATGCTTCTGACGTTGACTTCTAGGGCCCTAACTATTCGATCTGGTGTAGCAACGCCCTAGAGTGAAGCCTAGGTTGCCCGGAACGGAGAAATGACCATAACTTTCACACCGGTAGCAATTATTCGTTTTATACGATGGTAAAACTGTTCTGTTTATTTTGTATCTTATGCTTTGGGCGTTGACTTCTAAGGCCCTAACTATTCAATCTGTTGGTGCAACGCCCTAGGATGAAGCCTAGGTTGCCCGGAAAGTAGAAATGACGTTAACTTTCATACTGGTTGCAATTATTCGTTTTACACGATGGAAAAACTGTTGTATTTATATTGTATTTTATGCTTCGGGCATTGACCTCTAAGGCCCTAACTACTCAATCTGTTGGAGCAACGCCCTAGTGTGAAGCCTAGGTTGCCCGGAACGTAGAAATGACGATAACTTCCACACTGGTTGCAATTATTCGTTTTATACGATGGAAAAGCTGTTGTATTTATATCGCATTTTATGCTTCTGGCGTTGACTTCTTAGTCCCTAACTATTCCATCTGGTGGAACAACGCCCTAGGGTGAAGCCTAGGTTGCGCGGAACGTAGAAATGACCATAACTTTCACACTGGTAGCAATTATTCGTTTTATACGATGGAAAAACTGTTTTATTTACTTTGTATTTTATGCTTCTGGCGTTGACTTCTTACGCCCTAACTATTCCCTCTGGCGGATCAACGCCCTAGAGTGAAACCTACGTTGCCCGGAATGTAGAAATGACTATTACTTTCACACTGGTTGCAATTATTCGTTTTATACGATGGAAAAACTGTTTTATTTATTTTGTATTTTATGCTTCGGGCGTTGACTTCTAAGGCCCTAACTATTCAATCTGTTGTTGCAACGCCCAAGGGTGAAGCCTATGTTGCCCGGAAAGTAGAAATGACGTTAACTTTCATACTGGTTGCAATTATTCGTTTTATACGATGGAAAAATTGTTTTAGTTATTTTGTATTTTGTGCTTCGGGCGTTGACTTCTAAGGCCCTAACTATTCGATCTGGTGGCGCAACGCCCTAGAGTGAAGCCTAGGTTGCCCGGAACGTAGAAATGGCCATAACTTTCACACTGGTAGCAATTATTCGTTTTATACGATGGTAAAACTGTTTTATTTATTTGGGATTTTATGCTTCCGGCGTTGACTTCTAAGGCCCTAATTATTTGATCTGGTGGAGCACCGCCCTAGAGTGAAGCCTAGGTTGCCCGGAACGTAGAAAAGACCATTACCTTCACACTGGTTGCAATTATTCGCTTTATACGATGGAAAAACTGATCTATTTATTTTGTATTTTATGCTTCTGGCGTTGACTTCTTAGGCCCTAACTGTTCGATTTGGTGGAACAACGTCCTAGCGTGAAGCCTAGGGTGCCCGGAAAGTAGAAATGACCATAACTTTCACACTGGTTGCAATTATTCGATTTATACGATGGAAAAGCTGTTGCACCTTTATTGTATTTTATTCATCTGGGGTTGACTGCTAAGGCCGTAGCTATTACATGTGGTGGAGCAACGCCCTAGAGTGAAGCCTAGGTTGCCCGGGACGTAGAAATGACCATTACTTTCACAATGTTTGCAATTATTCATTTTATACGATGGAAAAGCTTTTGTACTTATATTGTATTTTATTCTCTGGAGTCGACTTCTTAGGCCCTAACTATTCGATCTAGTGGAACAACGCCCTAGAGTGAAGACTTGGTTTCCCGGAACATGGAAATGACCGTTACTTTCACACGGTTTGCAGTTATTCCTGTTATACGATGGAAAGACTTTTGCATCTTTATTGTATTTTATGCTTCTGGCGTTGACTTCTAAGGCCCTAGCTATTCGATTTGGTGGAGCAACGCCCGACAGAGAAGCCTAGGTTGCCCGGAACGTAGAAATGACCATTACATTCACACTGGTTGCAATTATTCGTTTTATACAATGGAAAAACTGTTCCATTTATTTTGTATTTTATGCTTCGGGCGTTTACTTCTAAGGCCCTAACTGTTTGTTCTGGTGGAGCAACGACCTAGAGTGAAGCCTAGGTTGCCCGGAACGCAGAAATGACCATAACTTTCACACTGGTTGCAATTATTCCTGTTCTACGATGGACAAACTGTTGTATTTATATCGTATTTTATGCTTCTGGCGTTGACTTCTAAGGACCTAACTATTCGATCTGGTGGAGCAACGCTCTAGAGTGAAGTCTCGGTTGCTCGGAATGTAGGAATGACCATAAATTTCACACTGGTTGCAATTATTCATTTTATACGATGGAAAAACTGTTACATCTTTATTGTATTTTATGCTTCTGGTGTGGACTTCTAAGGCCCTAACTATTCGATCTGGTGGAGCAACGCCCTAGAGTGAAGCCTAGGTTGCCCGGTACGTATAAATGACCATAACTTTTACACTGGTAGCAATTATTCGTTTTATACAATGGAAAAGCTGTTCTATTTATTTTGCATTTTATGCTTCGGGCGTTGACTTCTAACGCCCTAACTGATTGATCTGGTGGAGCAACGCCCTAGAGTGAAACCTAGGTTACCCGGAACGTAGAAGTGACCAGTACTTTCATACCGTTTGCAGTTATTCCTGTTATACGATGGAATAACTGTTGCATCTTTATTCTATTTTATGCTTCTGGCGTTGACTTCTTAGGCCCTAACTATTCCATCTGGTGGGACAACGCCCTAGGGTGAAGCCTAGGTTGCCCGGAAAGTAGAAATGACCATAACTTTCACACTGGTAGCAATTATTCGTTTTATACGATGGATAAACTGTTCTATTTATTTTGTATTTTATGCTTCGGGCGTTGACTTCTAAGGACCTAACTATTCGATCTGGTGGAACAACGTCCTAGGGTGAAGCCTAGGTTAACCGGAACGTAGAAATGACCGTTACTTTCACAGTGTTTGAAATTATTCATTATATACGATGGAAAAACAGTTTAATTATATTGTATTTTATGCTTCTGGCGTTGACTTCTTAGGCCCTATCTATTCTGTCTGGTGGAGCAATGCCCTAGAGTGAACCCTGGGTTGCCCGGAACGTAGGAATGACCGTTACTTTCACATTGTTTGCTATTATTCGTTTTATACGATGGAATAACTGTTATATTTATATTGTATTTTATGCTTCTGACGTTGACTTCTTAGGCCCTAACTATTCGATCTTGTGGAACAACGCCCTAGAGTGAAGCCTAGGTTGCCTGGAACGTAGAAATGACAATTACTTTCACACTGTTTGCAGTTATTCCTGTTATATGATGGAAAAACTGTTGCATCTTTATTGTATTTTATGCTTCTGGCGTTGATTTGTAAGGCCCTAACTATTCGATCTGGTGGAGCAACGCCCTAGAGTGAAGCCTAGATTGCCCGGAACGTAGAAATGATCATTACATTCACACTGGTTGCAATTATTCGTTTTATATGATGGAAAATCTGTTTTAATTATTTTGTATTTTATGCTTCGGGCGTTGACTTCTAAGGCCCTAACTATCCGATCTGGAGGAGCAACGCCCTAGTGTGAAGCCTAGGCTGCCCGGAACGAAGAAGTGATCATAACTTTCACACTGGTTGCTATTATTCGTTTTATACAATGGAAAAACTGTCATATTTATATTGTATTTTATGCTTCTGGCGTTGACTTCTTTGGCCCTAACTGTTCGACATGGTGGAACAACGCCCTAGAGTGAAGCCTAAGTTGCCCGGAACGAAGAAATGATCATCACTTTCAAACTGGTTTCAATTATTCCTGTTATATGATGGAAAAGCTGTTGTACTTTTATTGCATTTTATGCTTCGGGCATTGACCTCTAAGGTCCTATCTTTTCAATCTGTTGGAGCAACGCCCTAGGGTGAAGCCTAGGTTGCCCGGAAAGTAGAAGTGACCATAACTTTCACACTGGTTGCAATTATTCGTTTTATACGATGCAAAAGCTGTTGCACCTTTATTGTATTTTATTCTTCTGGCGTTGACTTCTAAGGCCGTAGCTATTAGATGTGGTGGAGCAACGCCCAAGAGTGACGCCTGGGTTGCCCGGAACGTAGAAATGACCATATCTTTCACACTGTTTGCAATTATTCATTTTATTCGATGGCAAAGCTGTTGTATTTATATTGTATTTTATGCTTCTGGAATTAACTTCTTAGGCCCTAGCTATTCGAACTGGAGGCGCAATGCCCCAGAGTTAAGTCTAGGATGCCCGAAACGCCGAAATGATCATTACTTTCACGCATATTGCAATTATTCCTGTAATACGATGAAAAGACTGTTGTATTTTTATTGTATCTTATGCTCCTGGCGTTGACTTCTAAGGCCCTAGCTATTCGATCTGGTGGAGCGACACCCTAGAGTGAAGCCTAGGTTGCCGGAACGTCGAAATGACTATAACTTTCACACTGGTTGCAATTATTCGTTTTATACGATTGAAAAGCTGTTGTATTTATATCGTATTTTATGCTTCTGGCGTTGACTTGTTAGGCCCTAACTATTCCCTCTGGTGGATCAACGCCCTAGAGTGAAACCTACGTTGACCGGAACGTAGAAATGACCATTACTTTCACACTGGTTGCAATTATTCGTTTTATACGATGGAAAAGCTGTTGTATTTATATCGTATTTTATGCTTCTGGCGTTGACTTCTTAGGACCTAACCATTCGATCTGGTGGAGCAATGCCCTAGAGTGAAGCCTAGGTTGCCCGGAACGTAGAAATGACCATAACTTTCACACTGGTAGCAATTATTCGTTTTATACAATGGAAAAGCTATTCTATTTATTTTGCATTTTATGTTTCGGGCGTTGACTTCTAACGCCCTAACTGATTGATCTGGTGGAGCAACGCCCTAGAGTGAAGCCTAGATTGCCAGGAACGTTGGAATGACCATCACCTAGACAACTGGTTGCTATTATTCGTTTTATACGATTGAAAAACTGGTATATTTATATTGTATTTTATTCTTATGGCGTTGCCTTCATAGGCCCTAACTATACGATCTTGTGGAGCAACGCCCTAGAGTGAAACCTAGGTTACCCGGAACGTAGAAATGACCAGTACTTTCATACTGTTTGCAGTTATTCCTGTTATACGATGGAAAAACTGTTGCGTCTTTCTTCTATTTTATGTTTCTGGCGTTGACTTCTTAGGCCCTAGCTATTCCATCTGGTGGAGCAACGCCCTAGGGTGAAGCCTAGGTTGCCCGGAACGTAGAAATGACCATATCTTTCACAGTGTTTGCAATTATTCATTTTATTGGATGGCAAAGCTGTTGTATTTATATTGTATTTTATGCTTCTGGCAGTGACTTCTTAGGCCCTAACTATTCGATCTGGAGGCGCAATGCCCCAGAGTTAAGTCGAGGATGCCCGAAACGCCGAAATGATCATTACTTTCACGCTTATTGCAATTATTCCTGTAATAGGATGAAAAGACTGTTGTATTTTTATTGTATCTTATGCTCATGGTGTTGACTTCTAAGGCCCTAACTATTCGATCTGGTGGTGCAACACCCTAGAGTGAAGCCTAGGTTGCCGGAACGTCGAAATGACCAGAACTCTCACACTGGTTGCAATTATTCGTTTTATACGATGGAAAAGCTGTTGTATTTATATCGTATTTTATGCTTCTGGCGTTGACTTCTTAAGCCCTAACTATTCGACCTGGCGGAGCAACGCTCTAGAGTGAAACCTAGGTTGCCGAGAACGTAGAAATGACCATTACATTCACACTGGTTGCAATTATTCCTCATATACGATGAAAAAACTGTTGTATTATAATTGTATTTTATGCTTTTAGCGATGAATTCTAAGTCGCTAGCTATTCGATCTGGTGGAGCAACGCCCTAGAGTGACGCCTAGGTTGCTCGGAACCTAGAAATGACCACTACTTTCACACTGGTTGCAATTATCCGTTTTATACGATGGAAAAGCTGCTGTATTTATATCGTGTTTTATGCTTCTGGCGTTGACTTCTAAGACCGTAGCCATTCGATGTGGTGGAGCAACGCCCCAGAGTTAAGTCTAGGATGCCCGAAACGCCGAAATGATCATTACTTTCACGCTTATTGCAATTATTCCTGTAATACGATGAAAAGACTGTTGTATTTTTATTGTATCTTATGCTCATGGTGTTGACTTCTAAGGCCCTGACTATTCGATCTGGTGGAGCAACACCCTAGAGTGAAGCCTAGGTTGCCGGAACGACGAAATGACCAGAACTCTCACACTGGTTGCAATTATTCGTTTTATACGATGGAAAATCTGTTGTATTTATATCGTATTTTATGCTTCTGGCGTTGACTTCTTAGGCCCTAACTATTCGACCTGGTGGAGCAACGCCCTAGAGTGAAACATAGGTTGCCGAGAACGTAGACATGACCATTACAATCACACTGGTTGCAATTATTCCTGTTATACGATGAAAAAACTGTTGTATTTTTATTGCATTCTATGCTTCTGGCGTTTAATTCTAAGTCGCTAGCTATTTGACCTGTTGGAGCAACGACCTAGAGTGAAGCCCAGGTTGCCCGGAACGTAGAAATGACCATTACTTTCACACTGTTTGCTATTATTCATCTTGTACGATGAAAAAGCTGTTGTATTTATATTGTATTTTACGCCTCTGGCGTTGACTTCTAAGGCCGTAGCTATTCGATGTGGTGGAGCAACGCCCCAGAGTGACGCCTAGGTTGCCCGGAACGTAGAAATGACCATTACTTTCACAATGTTAGCAACTACTCATTTTATACGATGGAATAACTGTTGTATTTATATTGTATTTTATCCTTCTGGCGTTGAATTCTAAGTCCCTAGCTATTCGATCTGGTAGAGCAACGCCCTAGAGTGAAACCTAGGTTATCCGGAACGTAGAAATGACCAGTACATTCACACTGGTTGCAGTTATTCCTGTAAAACGATGGAAAAACTGTTGCATCTTGATTGTATTTTATGCTTCTGGCGATGACTTGTAAGGCCCTAACCATTCGACCTCGTGGAGCCACGCCCTAGGTTGAAGCCTAGGTTGCCTGGAACGTAGAAATGACAATTACTTTCACACTGTTTGCAGTTATTCCTGTTATATGATGGAAAAACTGTTGCATCTTTATTGTATTTTATGCTTCTGGCGTTGGTTTCTAAGGCCCTAACTATTCGATCTGGTGGAGCAACGCCCTAGAGTGAAGCCTAGGTTGCCCGGAACGTAGAAATGACCATCACATTCGCACTGGTTTGAATTATTCGTTTTATACGATGGAAAAGCTGTTTTATTTATTTTGTATTTTATGCTTCGGGCGTTGACTTCTTTGGCCCTAACTGTTCGATATGGTGGAACAACGCCCTAGAGTGAAGACTAAGTTGCCCGGAACGAAGAAATGACCATCACTTTCAAACTGGTTGCAATTATTCCTATTATATGATGGAAAAACTGTTGTATTTCTATTGCATTTTATGCTTCGGGCATTGATCTCTAAGGTCCTATCTATTCAATCTGTTGGAGCAACGCCCTAGGGTGAAGACTAGGTTGCCCGGAAAGTAGAAATGACCATAACTTTCACACTGGTTGCAATTATTCGTTTTATACGATGGAAAAACTATTGTACTTATATTCATTTTATTCTTCTGGCGTTGACTTCTTAGGCCCTAACTATTCGATCTGGTGGAACAACGCCCTAGAGTGAAGCCTAGGTTGCCCGGAACATGGAAATGACCATTACTTTCACACTGTTTGCAAATATACATTATATACGGTGGAAAAGCTGTTGTATTTATATTGTATTTTATGCTTCGGGCATTAACTTCTAGGGCCCTAACTATTCCATCTGCTGGAGCAACGGCCTAGGGTGAATCCTAGGTTGCCCGGAAAGAAGAAATGACCATAACTTTCATACTGGTTGCAATTATTTGTTTTATAGAGTGAAAAAACTGTTGTATTTATATTGTATTTTATGCTTCTGGCGTTCACTTCTTAGGCCCTAACTATTCGATCTGGTGGAACAACGCCCTAGGGTGAAGCCTAGGTTGCCCGGAACGTAGAAATGACCATAACTTTCACACTGGTAGCAATTATTCGTTTTATACAATGGAAAAACTGTTCCATTTATTTTGTATTTTATGCTTCGGGCGTTTACTTCTAAGGCCCTAACTGTTTGGTCTGGTGGAGCAACGACCTAGAGTGAAGCCTAGGTTGCCCGGAACGCAGAAATGACCATAACTTTCACACTGGTTGCAATTATTCCTGTTCTACGATGGACAAACTGTTGTATTTATATCGTATTTTATGCTTCTGGCGTTGACTTCTAAGGACCTAACTATTCGATCTGGTGGAGCAACGCTCTAGAGTGAAGTCTCGGTTGCTCGGAATGTAGGAATGACCATAAATTTCACACTGGTTGCAATTATTCATTATATACGATGGAAAAACTGTTGCATCTTTATTGTATTTTATGCTTCTGGTGTGGACTTCTAAGGCCCTAACTATTCGATCTGGTGGAGCAACGCCCTAGAGTGAAGCCTAGGTTGCCCGGTACGTATAAATGACCATAACTTTTACACTGGTAGCAATTATTAGTTTTATACAATGGAAAAGCTGTTCTATTTATTTTGCATTTTATGCTTCGGGCGTTGACTTCTAACGCCCTAACTGATTGATCTGGTGGAGCAACGCCCTAGAGTGAAACCTAGGTTACCCGGAACGTAGAAGTGACCAGTACTTTCATACCGTTTGCAGTTATTCCTGTTATACGATGGAATAACTGTTGCATCTTTATTCTATTTTATGCTTCTGGCGTTGACTTCTTAGGCCCTAACTATTCCATCTGGTGGAACAACGCCCTAGGGTGAAGCCTAGGTTGCCCGGAAAGTAGAAATGACCATAACTTTCACACTGGTAGCAATTATTCGTTTTATACGATGGATAAACTGTTCTATTTATTTTGTATTTTATGCTTCGGGCGTTGACTTCTAAGGACCTAACTATTCGATCTGGTGGAACGACGTCCTAGGGTGAAGCCTAGGTTGCCCGGAACGTAGAAATGACCGTTACTTTCACAGTGTTTGAAATTATTCATTATATACGATGGAAAAACAGTTTAATTATATTGTATTTTATGCTTCTGGCGTTGACTTCTTAGGCCCTATCTATTCGGTCTGGTGGAGCAATGCCCTAGAGTGAACCCTGGGTTGCCCGGAACGTAGGAATGACCGTTACTTTCACATTGTTTGCTATTATTCGTTTTATACGATGGAATAACTGTTATATTTATATTGTATTTTATGCTTCTGACGTTGACTTCTTAGGCCCTAACTATTCGATCTTGTGGAACAACGCCCTGGAGTGAAGCCTAGGTTGCCTGAAACGTAGAAATGACAATTACTTTCACACTGTTTGCTATTATTCATCTTGTACGATGAAAAAGCTGTTGTATTTATATTGTATTTTACGCCTCTGGCGTTGACTTCTAAGGCCGTAGCTATTCGATGTGGTGGAGCAACGCCCCAGAGTGACGCCTAGGTTGCCCGGAACGTAGAAATGACCATTACTTTCACAATGTTAGCAACTACTCATTTTATACGATGGAATAACTGTTGTATTTATATTGTATTTTATCCTTCTGGCGTTGAATTCTAAGTCCCTAGCTATTCGATCTGGTAGAGCAACGCCCTAGAGTGAAACCTAGGTTATCCGGAACGTAGAAATGACCAGTACATTCACACTGGTTGCAGTTATTCCTGTAAAACGATGGAAAAACTGTTGCATCTTGATTGTATTTTATGCTTCTGGCGATGACTTGTAAGGCCCTAACCATTCGACCTCGTGGAGCCACGCCCTAGGTTGAAGCCTAGGTTGCCTGGAACGTAGAAATGACAATTACTTTCACACTGTTTGCAGTTATTCCTGTTATATGATGGAAAAACTGTTGCATCTTTATTGTATTTTATGCTTCTGGCGTTGGTTTCTAAGGCCCTAACTATTCGATCTGGTGGAGCAACGCCCTAGAGTGAAGCCTAGGTTGCCCGGAACGTAGAAATGACCATTACATTCGCACTGGTTTGAATTATTCGTTTTATACGATGGAAAAGCTGTTTTATTTATTTTGTATTTTATGCTTCGGGCGTTGACTTCTTTGGCCCTAACTGTTCGATATGGTGGAACAACGCCCTAGAGTGAAGACTAAGTTGCCCGGAACGAAGAAATGACCATCACTTTCAAACTGGTTGCAATTATTCCTATTATATGATGGAAAAACTGTTGTATTTCTATTGCATTTTATGCTTCGGGCATTGATCTCTAAGGTCCTATCTATTCAATCTGTTGGAGCAACGCCCTAGGGTGAAGACTAGGTTGCCCGGAAAGTAGAAATGACCATAACTTTCACACTGGTTGCAATTATTCGTTTTATACGATGGAAAAACTATTGTACTTATATTCATTTTATTCTTCTGGCGTTGACTTCTTAGGCCCTAACTATTCGATCTGGTGGAACAACGCCCTAGAGTGAAGCCTAGGTTGCCCGGAACATGGAAATGACCATTACTTTCACACTGTTTGCAAATATACTTTATAAACGGTGGAAAAGCTGTTGTATTTATATTGTATTTTATGCTTCGGGCATTAACTTCTAGGGCCCTAACTATTCCATCTGCTGGAGCAACGGCCTAGGGTGAATCCTAGGTTGCCCGGAAAGAAGAAATGACCATAACTTTCATACTGGTTGCAATTATTTGTTTTATAGAGTGAAAAAACTGTTGTATTTATATTGTATTTTATGCTTCTGGCGTTCACTTCTTAGGCCCTAACTATTCGATCTGGTGGAACAACGCCCTAGGGTGAAGCCTAGGTTGCCCGGAACGTAGAAATGACCATAACTTTCACACTGGTAGCAATTATTCGTTTTATACAATGGAAAAACTGTTCCATTTATTTTGTATTTTATGCTTCGGGCGTTTACTTCTAAGGCCCTAACTGTTTGGTCTGGTGGAGCAACGACCTAGAGTGAAGCCTAGGTTGCCCGGAACGCAGAAATGACCATAACTTTCACACTGGTTGCAATTATTCCTGTTCTACGATGGACAAACTGTTGTATTTATATCGTATTTTATGCTTCTGGCGTTGACTTCTAAGGACCTAACTATTCGATCTGGTGGAGCAACGCTCTAGAGTGAAGTCTCGGTTGCTCGGAATGTAGGAATGACCATAAATTTCACACTGGTTGCAATTATTCATTTTATACGATGGAAAAACTGTTGCATCTTTATTGTATTTTATGCTTCTGGTGTGGACTTCTAAGGCCCTAACTATTCGATCTGGTGGAGCAACGCCCTAGAGTGAAGCCTAGGTTGCCCGGTACGTATAAATGACCATAACTTTTACACTGGTAGCAATTATTCGTTTTATACAATGGAAAAGCTGTTCTATTTATTTTGCATTTTATGCTTCGGGCGTTGACTTCTAACGCCCTAACTGATTGATCTGGTGGAGCAACGCCCTAGAGTGAAACCTAGGTTACCCGGAACGTAGAAGTGACCAGTACTTTCATACCGTTTGCAGTTATTCCTGTTATACGATGGAATAACTGTTGCATCTTTATTCTATTTTATGCTTCTGGCGTTGACTTCTTAGGCCCTAACTATTCCATCTGGTGGAACAACGCCCTAGGGTGAAGCCTAGGTTGCCCGGAAAGTAGAAATGACCATAACTTTCACACTGGTAGCAATTATTCGTTTTATACGATGGATAAACTGTTCTATTTATTTTGTATTTTATGCTTCGGGCGTTGACTTCTAAGGACCTAACTATTCGATCTGGTGGAACAACGTCCTAGGGTGAAGCCTAGGTTGCCCGGAACGTAGAAATGACCGTTACTTTCACAGTGTTTGAAATTATTCATTATATACGATGGAAAAACAGTTTAATTATATTGTATTTTATGCTTCTGGCGTTGACTTCTTAGGCCCTATCTATTCGGTCTGGTGGAGCAATGCCCTAGAGTGAACCCTGGGTTGCCCGGAACGTAGGAATGACCGTTACTTTCACATTGTTTGCTATTATTCGTTTTATACGATGGAATAACTGTTATATTTATATTGTATTTTATGCTTCTGACGTTGACTTCTTAGGCCCTAACTATTCGATCTTGTGGAACAACGCCCTGGAGTGAAGCCTAGGTTGCCTGAAACGTAGAAATGACAATTACTTTCACACTGTTTGCAGTTATTCCTGTTATATGATGGAAAAACTGTTGCATCTTTATTGTATTTTATGCTTCTGGCGTTGATTTGTAAGGCCCTAACTATTCGATCTGGTGGAGCAACGCCCTAGAGTGAAGCCTAGATTGCCCGGAACGTAGAAATGACCATTACATTCACACTGGTTGCAATTATTCGTTTTATATGATGGAAAATCTGTTTTAATTATTTTGTATTTTATGCTTCGGGCGTTGACTTCTAAGGCCCTAACTATCCGATCTGGAGGAGCAACGCCCTAGTGTGAAGCCTAGGCTGCCCGGAACGAAGAAGTGACCATAACTTTCACACTGGTTGCTATTATTCGTTTTATACAATGGAAAAACTGTCATATTTATATTGTATTTAATGCTTCTGGCGTTGACTTCTTTGGCCCTAACTGTTCGACATGGTGGAACAACGCCCTAGAGTGAAGCCTAAGTTGCCCGGAACGAAGAAATGATCATCACTTTCAAACTGGTTGCAATTATTCCTGTTATATGATGGAAAAGCTGTTGTACTTTTATTGCATTTTATGCTTCGGGCATTGACCTCTAAGGTCCTATCTTTTCAATCTTTTGGAGCAACGCCCTAGGGTGAAGCCTAGGTTGCCCGGAAAGTAGAAGTGACCATAACTTTCACACTGGTTGCAATTATTCGTTTTGTACGATGCAAAAGCTGTTGCATCTTTATTGTATTTTATTCTTCTGGCGTTGACTTCTAAGGCCGTAGCTATTAGATGTGGTGGAGCAACGCCCAAGAGTGACGCCTGGGTTGCCCGGAACGTAGAAATGACCATATCTTTCACACTGTTTGCAATTATTCATTTTATTCGATGGCAAAGCTGTTGTATTTATATTGTATTTTATGCTTCTGGAATTGACTTCTTAGGCCCTAGCTATTCGAACTGGAGGCGCAATGCCCCAGAGTTAAGTCTAGGATGCCCGAAACGCCGAAATGATCATTACTTTCACGCATATTGCAATTATTCCTGTAATACGATGAAAAGACTGTTGTATTTTTATTGTATCTTATGCTCCTGGCGTTGACTTCTAAGGCCCTAGCTATTCGATCTGGTGGAGCGACACCCTAGAGTGAAGCCTAGGTTGACGGAACGTCGAAATGACCATAACTTTCACACTGGTTGCAATTATTCGTTTTATACGATTGAAAAGCTGTTGTATTTATATTGTATTTTATGCTTCTGGCGTTGACTTCTTAGGACCTAACTATTCCCTCTGGTGGATCAACGCCCTAGAGTGAAACCTACGTTGACCGGAACGTAGAAATGACCATTACTTTCACACTGGTTGCAATTATTCGTTTTATACGATGGAAAAGCTGTTGTATTTATATCGTATTTTATGCTTCTGGCGTTGACTTCTTAGGACCTAACCATTCGATCTGGTGGAGCAACGCCCTAGAGTGAAGCCTAGGTTGCCCGGAACGTAGAAATGACCATAACTTTCACACTGGTAGCAATTATTCGTTTTATACAATGGAAAAGCTATTCTATTTATTTTGCATTTTATGTTTCTGGCGTTGACTTCTAACGCCCTAACTGATTGATCTGGTGGAGCAACGCCCTAGAGTGAAGCCTAGATTGCCAGGAACGTTGGAATGACCATCACCTAGACAACTGGTTGCTATTATTCGTTTTATACGATTGAAAAACTGGTATATATATATTGTATTTTATTCTTATGGCGTTGCCTTCATAGGCCCTAACTATACGATCTGGTGGAGCAACGCCCTAGAGTGAAACCTAGGTTACCCGGAACGTAGAAATGACCAGTACTTTCATACCGTTTGCAGTTATTCCTGTTATACGATGGAAAAACTGTTGCGTCTTTCTTCTATTTTATGTTTCTGGCGTTGACTTCTTAGGCCCTAGCTATTCCATCTGGTGGAGCAACGCCCTAGGGTGAAGCCTAGGTTGCCCGGAACGTAGAAATGACCATATCTTTCACACTGTTTGCAATTATTCATTTTATTGGATGGCAAAGCTGTTGTATTTATATTGTATTTTATGCTTCTGGCAGTGACTTCTTAGGCCCTAACTATTCGATCTGGAGGCGCAATGCCCCAGAGTTAAGTCGAGGATGCCCGAAACGCCGAAATGATCATTACTTTCACGCTTATTGCAATTATTCCTGTAATACGATGAAAAGACTGTTGTATTTTTATTGTATCTTATGCTCATGGTGTTGACTTCTAAGGCCCTAACTATTCGATCTGGTGGAGCAACACCCTAGAGTGAAGCCTAGGTTGCCGGAACGTCGAAATGACCAGAACTCTCACACTGGTTGCAATTATTCGTTTTATACGATGGAAAAGCTGTTGTATTTATATCGTATTTTATGCTTCTGGCGTTGACTTCTTAGGCCCTAACTATTCGATCTGGTGGAACAACGTCCTAGGGTGAAGCCTAGGTTGCCCGGAACGTCGAAATGACCATAACTTTCACACTGGTTGCTATTATTCGTTTTATACGATGGAAAAACTGTTATATTTATATTGTATTTTATGCTTTTAGCGATGAATTCTAAGTCGCTAGCTATTCGATCTGGTGGAGCAACGCCCTAGAGTGACGCCTAGGTTGCTCGGAACCTAGAAATGACCACTACTTTCACACTGGTTGCAATTATCCGTTTTATACGATGGAAAAGCTGCTGTATTTATATCGTGTTTTATGCTTCTGGCGTTGACTTCTAAGACCGTAGCTATACGATGTGGTGGAGCAACGCCCCAGAGTTAAGTCTAGGATGCCCGAAACGCCGAAATGATCATTACTTTCACGCTTATTGCAATTATTCCTGTAATACGATGAAAAGACTGTTGTATTTTTATTGTATCTTATGCTCATGGTGTTGACTTCTAAGGCCCTAACTATTCGATCTGGTGGAGGAACACCCTAGAGTGAAGCCTAGGTTGCCGGAACGAAGAAGTGACCATAACTTTCACACTGGTTGCTATTATTCGTTTTATACAATGGAAAAACTGTCATATTTATATTGTATTTTATGCTTCTGGCGTTGACTTCTTTGGCCCTAACTGTTCGATATGGTGGAACAACGCCCTAGAGTGAAGCCTAAGTTGCCCGGAACGAAGAAATGATCATCACTTTCAAACTGGTTGCAATTATTCCTGTTATATGATGGAAAAGCTGTTGTACTTTTATTGCATTTTATGCTTCGGGCATTGACCTCTAAGGTCCTATCTTTTCAATCTGTTGGAGCAACGCCCTAGGGTGAAGCCTAGGTAGCCCGGAGAGTAGAAGTGACCATAACTTTCACACTGGTTGCAATTATTCGTTTTATACGATGCAAAAGCTGTTGCATCTTTATTGTATTTTATTCTTCTGGCGTTGACTTCTAAGGCCGTAGCTATTAGATGTGGTGGAGCAACGCCCAAGAGTGACGCCTGGGTTGCCCGGAACGTAGAAATGACCATATCTTTCACACTGTTTGCAATTATTCATTTTATTCGATGGCAAAGCTGTTGTATTTATATTGTATTTTATGCTTCTGGAATTGACTTCTTAGGCCCTAGCTATTCGAACTGGAGGCGCAATGCCCCAGAGTTAAGTCTAGGATGCCCGAAACGCCGAAATGATCATTACTTTCACGCATATTGCAATTATTCCTGTAATACGATGAAAAGACTGTTGTATTTTTATTGTATCTTATGCTCCTGGCGTTGACTTCTAAGGCCCTAGCTATTCGATCTGGTGGAGCGACACCCTAGAGTGAAGCCTAGTTTGCCGGAACGTCGAAATGACTATAACTTTCACACTGGTTGCAATTATTCGTTTTATATGATTGAAAAGCTGTTGTATTTATATCGTATTTTATGCTTCTGGCGTTGACTTGTTAGGCCCTAACTATTCCCTCTGGTGGATCAACGCCCTAGAGTGAAACCTACGTTGACCGGAACGTAGAAATGACCAGTACATTCACACTGGTTGCAGTTATTCCTGTAAAACGATGGAAAAACTGTTGCATCTTGATTGTATTTTATGCTTCTGGCGATGACTTGTAAGGCCCTAACCATTCGACCTCGTGGAGCCACGCCCTAGGTTGAAGCCTAGGTTGGCCGGAATGTAGAAATGTCCATAACTTTCACACTGGTTGCAATTATTCGTTTTATACGATGAAAAAACTGTTGGACTTATATTGTATTTTATTCTTATGGCGTTGAATTGTTAGGCCCTAACTATTCCCTCTGGTGGATCAACGCCGTAGAGTGAAACCTACGTTGCGCGGAACGTAGAAATGACCATTACTTTCACACTGGTTGCAATTATTCGTTTTATACGATGGAAAAGCTGTTGTATAATATCATATTTTATACTTCTGGCGTTGACTTCTTAGGACCTAACCATTCGATCTGGTGGAGCAACGCCCTAGAGTGAAGCCTAGGTTGCCCGGAACGTAGAAATGACCATAACTTTCACACTGGTAGCAATTATTCGTTTTATACAATGGAAAAGCTATTCTATTTATTTTGCATTTTATGTTACGGGCGTTGACTTCTAACGCCCTAACTGATTGATCTGGTGGAGCAACGCCCTAGAGTGAAGCCTAGATTGCCAGGAACGTTGGAATGACCATCACCTAGACAAGTGGTTGCTATTATTCGTTTTATACGATTGAAAAACTGGTATATTTATATTGTATTTTATTCTTATGGCGTTGCCTTCATAGGCCCTAACTATACGATCTGGTGGAGCAACGCCCTAGAGTGAAACCTAGGTTACCCGGAACGTAGAAATGACCAGTACTTTAATACTGTTTGCAGTTATTCCTGTTATACGATGGAAAAACTGTTGCGTCTTTATTCTATTTTATGCTTCTGGCGTTTACTTCTTAGGCCCTAGCTATTCCATCTGGTGGAGCAACGCCCTAGGGTGAAGCCTAGGTTGCCCGGAAAGTAGAAATGACCATAACTTTCACACTGGCTGCAATTATTCGTTTTATACGATGCAAAAGCTGTTGCGTCTTTATTGTATTTTATTCTTCTGGCGTTTACTTCAAAGGCCGTTGCTATTAGATGTGGTGGAGCAACGCCCTAGAGTGACGCCTAGGTTGCCCGGAACGTAGAAATGACCATATCTTTCACACTGTTTGCAATTATTCATTTTATTCGATGGCAAAGCTGTTGTATTTATATTGTATTTTATGCTTCTGGCAGTGACTTCTTAGGCCCTAACAATTCGATCTGGAGGCGCAATGCGCCAGAGTTAAGTCTAGGATGCCCGAAACGCCGAAATGATCATTACTTTCACGCTTATTGCAATTATTCCTGTAATACGATGAAAAGACTGTTGTATTTTTATTGTATCTTATGCTCATGGTGTTGACTTCTAAGGCCCTAACTATTCGATCTGGTGGAGCAACACCCTAGAGTGAAGCCTAGGTTGCCCGGAACGTAGAAATGACCATTACATTCACACTGGTTGCAATTATTCGTCTTATACGATGGAAAAGCTGTTGTATTTATATCGTATTTTATGCTTCTCGCGTTGACTTCTTAGGCCCTAACTATTCGATCTGGTGGAACAACGCCCTTGGGTGAAGCCTAGGTTGCACGGAACATAGAAATGACGATAACTTTCACACTGGTTGCTATTATTCGTTTTATACGATGGAAAAACTGTTATATTTATATTGTATTTTATGCTTCTGACGTTGACTTCTTAGGCCCTAACTATTCGATCTGGTGGAACAACGCCCTAGGGTGAAGCCTAGGTTGCCCGGAACGTAGAAATGACCATAACATTCACACTGGTTGCTATTATTCGTTTTATACGATGGAATAACTGTTATATTTATATTGTATTTTATGCTTCTGACGTTGACTTCTTAGGCCCTAACTATTCGATCTGGTGGAACAACGCCCTAGAGTGAAGCCTAGGTTGCCTGGAACGTAGAAATGACAATTACTTTCACACTGTTTGCAGTTATTCCTGTTATATGATGGAAAAACTGTTGCATGTTTATTGTATTTTATGCTTCTGGCGTTGGTTTCTAAGGCCCTAACTATTCGATCTGGTGGAGCAACGCCCTAGAGTGAAGCCTAGGTTGCCCGGAACGTAGAAATGACCATTACATTCGCACTGGTTTGAATTATTCGTTTTATACGATGGAAAATCTGTTTTATTTATTTTGTATTTTATGCTTCGGGCGTTGACTTCTAAGGCCCTAACTATTCGATCTGGTGGAGCAACGCCCTAGTGTGAAGCCTAGCTTGCCCGGAACGAAGATATGACCATAACTTTCACACTGGATGCTATTATTCGTTTTATACAATGGAAAAACTGTCATATTTATATTGTATTTTATGCTTCTGGCGTTGACTTCTTTGGCCCTAACTGTTCGATATGGTGGAACAACGCCCTAGAGTGAAGACTAAGTTGCCCGGAACGAAGAAATGACCATCACTTTCAAACTGGTTGCAATTATTCCTATTATATGATGGAAAAACTATTGTATTTCTATTGCATTTTATGCTTCGGGCATTGACCTCTAAGGTCCTATCTATTCAGTCTGTTGGAGCAACGCCCTAGGGTGAAGACTAGGTTGCCCGGAAAGTAGAAATGACCATAACTTTCACACTGGTTGCAATTATTCGTTTTATACGATGGAAAAACTATTGTACTTATATTCATTTTATTCTTCTGGCGTTGACTTCTTAGGCCCTAGCTATTCCATCTGGTGGAGCAACGCCCTAGGGTGAAGCCTAGGTTGCCCGGAACGTAGAAATGACCACATCTTTCACAGTGTTTGCAATTATTCATTTTATTGGATGGCAAAGCTGTTGTATTTATATTGTATTTTATGCTTCTGGCAGTGACTTCTTAGGCCCTAACTATTCGATCTGGAGGCGCAATGCCCCAGAGTTAAGTCGAGGATGCCCGAAACGCCGAAATGATCATTACTTTCACGCTTATTGCAATTATTCCTGTAATAGGATGAAAAGACTGTTGTATTTTTATTGTATCTTATGCTCATGGTGTTGACTTCTAAGGCCCTAACTATTCGATCTGGTGGTGCAACACCCCAGAGTGACGCCCAGGTTGCCCGGAACGTAGAAATGACCATTACTTTCACAATGTTAGCAACTACTCATTTTATACGATGGAATAACTGTTGTATTTATATTGTATTTTATCCTTCTGGCGTTGAATTCTAAGTCCCTAGCTATTCGATCTGGTAGAGCAACGCCCTAGAGTGAAACCTAGGTTACCCGGAACGTAGAAATGACCAGTACATTCACACTGGTTGCAGTTATTCCTGTAAAACGATGGAAAAACTGTTGCATCTTGATTGTATTTTATGCTTCTAGCGATGACTTGTAAGGCCCTAACCATTCGACCTCGTGGAGCCACGCCCTAGGTTGAAGCCTAGGTTGGCCGGAATGTAGAAATGTCCATAACTTTCACACTGGTTGCAATTATTCGTTTTATACGATGAAAAAACTGTTGGACTTATATTGTATTTTATTCTTATGGCGTTGAATTGTTAGGCCCTAACTATTCCCTCTGGTGGATCAACGCCGTAGAGTGAAACCTACGTTGCGCGGAACGTAGAAATGACCATTACTTTCACACTGGTTGCAATTATTCGTTTTATACGATGGAAAAGCTGTTGTATTTATATCGTATTTTATGCTTCTGGCGTTGACTTCTTAGGACCTAACCATTCGATCTAGTGGAGCAACGCCCTAGAGTGAAGCCCAGGTTGCCCGGAACGTAGAAATGACCATAACTTTCACACTGGTAGCAATTATTCGTTTTATACAATGGAAAAGCTATTCTATTTATTTTGCATTTTATGTTACGGGCGTTGACTTCTAACGCCCTAACTGATTGATCTGGTGGAGCAACGCCCTAGAGTGAAGCCTAGATTGCCAGGAACGTTGGAATGACCATCACCTAGACAAGTGGTTGCTATTATTCGTTTTATACGATTGAAAAACTGGTATATTTATATTGTATTTTATTCTTATGGCGTTGCCTTCATAGGCCCTAACTATACGATCTGGTGGAGCAACGCCCTAGAGTGAAACATAGGTTACCCGGAACGTAGAAATGACCAGTACTTTAATACTGTTTGCAGTTATTCCTGTTATACGATGGAAAAACTGTTGCGTCTTTATTCTATTTTATGCTTCTGGCGTTTACTTCTTAGGCCCTAGCTATTCCATCTGGTGGAGCAACGCCCTAGGGTGAAGCCTAGGTTGCCCGGAAAGTAGAAATGACCATAACTTTCACACTGGCTGCAATTATTCGTTTTATACGATGCAAAAGCTGTTGCGTCTTTATTGTATTTTATTCTTCTGGCGTTTACTTCAAAGGCCGTTGCTATTAGATGTGGTGGAGCAACGCCCTAGAGTGACGCCTAGGTTGCCCGGAACGTAGAAATGACCATATCTTTCACACTGTTTGCAATTATTCATTTTATTCGATGGCAAAGCTGTTGTATTTATATTGTATTTTATGCTTCTGGCAGTGACTTCTTAGGCCCTAACAATTCGATCTGGAGGCGCAATGCGCCAGAGTTAAGTCTAGGATGCCCGAAACGCCGAAATGATCATTACTTTCACGCTTATTGCAATTATTCCTGTAATACGATGAAAAGACTGTTGTATTTTTATTGTATCTTATGCTCATGGTGTTGACTTCTAAGGCCCTAACTATTCGATCTGGTGGAGCAACACCCTAGAGTGAAGCCTAGGTTGCCCGGAACGTAGAAATGACCATTACATTCACACTGGTTGCAATTATTCGTCTTATACGATGGAAAAGCTGTTGTATTTATATCGTATTTTATGCTTCTCGCGTTGACTTCTTAGGCCCTAACTATTCGATCTGGTGGAACAACGCCCTTGGGTGAAGCCTAGGTTGCACGGAACGTAGAAATGACGATAACTTTCACACTGGTTGCTATTATTCGTTTTATACGATGGAGAAACTGTTATATTTATATTGTATTTTATGCTTCTGACGTTGACTTCTTAGGCCCTAACTATTCGATCTGGTGGAACAACGCCCTAGGGTGAAGCCTAGGTTGCCCGGAACGTAGAAATGACCATAACATTCACACTGGTTGCTATTATTCGTTTTATACGATGGAATAACTGTTATATTTATATTGTATTTTATGCTTCTGACGTTGACCTCTTAGGCCCTAACTATTCGATCTGGTGGAACAACGCCCTAGAGTGAAGCCTAGGTTGCCTGGAACGTAGAAATGACAATTACTTTCACACTGTTTGCAGTTATTCCTGTTATATGATGGAAAAACTGTTGCATGTTTATTGTATTTTATGCTTCTGGCGTTGGTTTCTAAGGCCCTAACTATTCGATCTGGTGGAGCAACGCCCTAGAGTGAAGCCTAGGTTGCCCGGAACGTAGAAATGACCATTACATTCGCACTGGTTTGAATTATTCGTTTTATACGATGGAAAATCTGTTTTATTTATTTTGTATTTTATGCTTCGGGCGTTGACTTCTAAGGCCCTAACTATTCGATCTGGTGGAGCAACGCCCTAGTGTGAAGCCTAGCTTGCCCGGAACGAAGATATGACCATAACTTTCACACTGGATGCTATTATTCGTTTTATACAATGGAAAAACTGTCATATTTATATTGTATTTTATGCTTCTGGCGTTGACTTCTTTGGCCCTAACTGTTCGATATGGTGGAACAACGCCCTAGAGTGAAGACTAAGTTGCCCGGAACGAAGAAATGACCATCACTTTCAAACTGGTTGCAATTATTCCTATTATATGATGGAAAAACTATTGTATTTCTATTGCATTTTATGCTTCGGGCATTGACCTCTAAGGTCCTATCTATTCAGTCTGTTGGAGCAACGCCCTAGGGTGAAGACTAGGTTGCCCGGAAAGTAGAAATGACCATAACTTTCACACTGGTTGCAATTATTCGTTTTATACGATGGAAAAACTATTGTACTTATATTCATTTTATTCTTCTGGCGTTGACTTCTTAGGCCCTAGCTATTCCATCTGGTGGAGCAACGCCCTAGGGTGAAGCCTAGGTAGCCCGGAACGTAGAAATGACCACATCTTTCACAGTGTTTGCAATTATTCATTTTATTGGATGGCAAAGCTGTTGTATTTATATTGTATTTTATGCTTCTGGCAGTGACTTCTTAGGCCCTAACTATTCGATCTGGAGGCGCAATGCCCCAGAGTTAAGTCGAGGATGCCCGAAACGCCGAAATGATCATTACTTTCACGCTTATTGCAATTATTCCTGTAATAGGATGAAAAGACTGTTGTATTTTTATTGTATCTTATGCTCATGGTGTTGACTTCTAAGGCCCTAACTATTCGATCTGGTGGTGCAACACCCCAGAGTGACGCCCAGGTTGCCCGGAACGTAGAAATGACCATTACTTTCACAATGTTAGCAACTACTCATTTTATACGATGGAATAACTGTTGTATTTATATTGTATTTTATCCTTCTGGCGTTGAATTCTAAGTCCCTAGCTATTCGATCTGGTAGAGCAACGCCCTAGAGTGAAACCTAGGTTACCCGGAACGTAGAAATGACCAGTACATTCACACTGGTTGCAGTTATTCCTGTAAAACGATGGAAAAACTGTTGCATCTTGATTGTATTTTATGCTTCTAGCGATGACTTGTAAGGCCCTAACCATTCGACCTCGTGGAGCCACGCCCTAGGTTGAAGCCTAGGTTGGCCGGAATGTAGAAATGTCCATAACTTTGACACTGGTTGCAATTATTCGTTTTATACGATGAAAAAACTGTTGGACTTATATTGTATTTTATTCTTATGGCGTTGAATTGTTAGGCCCTAACTATTACCTCTGGTGGATCAACGCCGTAGAGTGAAACCTACGTTGCGCGGAACGTAGAAATGACCATTACTTTCACACTGGTTGCAATTATTCGTTTTATACGATGGAAAAGCTGTTGTATTTATATCGTATTTTATGCTTCTGGCGTTGACTTCTTAGGACCTAACCATTCGATCTGGTGGAGCAACGCCCTAGAGTGAAGCCCAGGTTGCCCGGAACGTAGAAATGACCATAACTTTCACACTGGTAGCAATTATTCGTTTTATACAATGGAAAAGCTATTCTATTTATTTTGCATTTTATGTTACGGGCGTTGACTTCTAACGCCCTAACTGATTGATCTGGTGGAGCAACGCCCTAGAGTGAAGCCTAGATTGCCAGGAACGTTGGAATGACCATCACCTAGACAAGTGGTTGCTATTATTCGTTTTATACGATTGAAAAACTGGTATATTTATATTGTATTTTATTCTTATGGCGTTGCCTTCATAGGCCCTAACTATACGATCTGGTGGAGCAACGCCCTAGAGTGAAACCTAGGTTACCCGGAACGTAGAAATGACCAGTACTTTAATACTGTTTGCAGTTATTCCTGTTATACGATGGAAAAACTGTTGCGTCTTTATTCTATTTTATGCTTCTGGCGTTTACTTCTTAGGCCCTAGCTATTCCATCTGGTGGAGCAACGCCCTAGGGTGAAGCCTAGGTTGCCCGGAAAGTATAAATGACCATAGCTTTCACACTGGCTGCAATTATTCGTTTTATACGATGCAAAAGCTGTTGCGTCTTTATTGTATTTTATTCTTCTGGCGTTTACTTCAAAGGCCGTTGCTATTAGATGTGGTGGAGCAACGCCCTAGAGTGACGCCTAGGTTGCCCGGAACGTAGAAATGACCATATCTTTCACACTGTTTGCAATTATTCAATTTATTCGATGGCAAAGCTGTTGTATTTATATTGTATTTTATGCTTCTGGCAGTGACTTCTTAGGCCCTAACAATTCGATCTGGAGGCGCAATGCGCCAGAGTTAAGTCTAGGATGCCCGAAACGCCGAAATGATCATTACTTTCACGCTTATTGCAATTATTCCTGTAATACGATGAAAAGACTGTTGTATTTTTATTGTATCTTATGCTCATGGTGTTGACTTCTAAGGCCCTAACTATTCGATCTGGTGGAGCAACACCCTAGAGTGAAGCCTAGGTTGCCCGGAACGTAGAAATGACCATTACATTCACACTGGTTGCAATTATTCGTCTTATACGATGGAAAAGCTGTTGTATTTATATCGTATTTTATGCTTCTCGCGTTGACTTCTTAGGCCCTAACTATTCGATCTGGTGGAACAACGCCCTTGGGTGAAGCCTAGGTTGCACGGAACGTAGAAATGACCATAACTTTCACACTGGTTGCTATTATTCGTTTTATACGATGGAAAAACTGTTATATTTATATTGTATTTTATGCTTCTGACGTTGACTTCTTAGGCCCTAACTATTCGATCTGCTGGAACAACGCCCTAGAGTGAAGCCTAGGTTGCCTGGAACGTAGAAATGACAATTACTTTCACACTGGTTGCTATTATTCGTTTTATACAATGGAAAAACTGTCATATTTATATTGTATTTTATGCTTCTGGCGTTGACTTCTTTGGCCGTAACTGTTCGATATGGTGGAACAACGCCCTAGAGTGAAGACTAAGTTGCCCGGAACGAAGAAATGACCATCACTTTCAAACTGGTTGCAATTATTCCTATTATATGATGGAAAAACTGTTGTATTTCTATTGCATTTTATGCTTCGGGCATTGACCCCTAAGGTCCTAACTATTCAATTTGTTGGAGCAACGCCCTAGGGTGAAGACTAGGTTGCCCGGAAAGTAGAAATGACCATAACTTTCACACTGGTTGCAATTGTTCGTTTTATACGATGGAAAAGCTGTTGCATCTTTATTGTATTTTATCCTTCTGGCGTTGACTTCTAAGGCCGTAGCTATTAGATGTGGTGGAGCAACGCCCTAGAGTGACACCTAGGTTGCCCGGAACGTAGAAATGACCATTACTTTCACAATGTTTGCAATTATTCATTTTATACGATGGAAAAACTATTGTACTTATATTGATTTTATTCTTCTGGCGTTGACTTCTTAGGCCCTAACTATTCGATCTGGTGGAACAACGCCCTAGAGTGAAGCCTAGGATGCACGGAACATGGAAATGACCATTACTTTCACACTGTTTGCAAATATACATTATATACGGTGGAAAAGCTGTTGTATTTATATTGTATTTTATGCTTCGGGCCCTAACTATTCAATCTGTTGGAGCAACGGCCTAGGGTGAATCGTAGGTTGCCCGGAAAGAAGAAATGACCATAACTTTCATACTGGTTGCAATTATTTGTTTTATAGAGTGAAAAAACTGTTGTATTTATATTGTATTTTATGCTTCTGGCGTTCACTTCTTAGGCTCTAACTATTTGATCTGGTGGAACAACGCCCTAGGGTGAAGCCTAGGTTGCCCGGAACGTAGAAATGACCATAACTTTCACACTGGTAGCAATTATTCGTTTTATACAATGGAAAAACTGTTCCATTTATTTTGTATTTTATGCTTCGGGCGTTTACTTCTAAGGCCCTAACTGTTTGTTCTGGTGGAGCAACGACCTAGAGTGAAGCCTAGGTTGCCCGGAAAGTAGAAATTACCATAACTTTCACACTGGTTGCAATTATTCGTTTTATATGATGCAAAAACTGCTGTATTTATATTGTATTTTATGCTTCTGGCGTTCACTTCGTAGGCCCTGACTATTCAATCTGTTGGAGCAACGCCCTAGGGTGAAGCCTAGGTTGCCCGGAACGTAGAAATGACCATAACATTCACACTGGTTGCTATTATTCGTTTTATACGATGGAATAACTGTTATATTTATATTGTATTTTATGCTTCTGACGTTGACTTCTTAGGCCCTAACTATTCGATCTGGTGGAACAACGCCCTAGAGTGAAGACTAAGTTGCCCGGAACGAAGAAATGACCATCACTTTCAAACTGGTTGCAATTATTCCTATTATATGATGGAAAAACTATTGTATTTCTATTGCATTTTATGCTTCGGGCATTGACCTCTAAGGTCCTATCTATTCAGTCTGTTGGAGCAACGCCCTAGGGTGAAGACTAGGTTGCCCGGAAAGTAGAAATGACCATAACTTTCACACTGGTTGCAATTATTCGTTTTATACGATGGAAAAACTATTGTACTTATATTCATTTTATTCTTCTGGCGTTGACTTCTTAGGCCCTAGCTATTCCATCTGGTGGAGCAACGCCCTAGGGTGAAGCCTAGGTTGCCCGGAACGTAGAAATGACCACATCTTTCACAGTGTTTGCAATTATTCATTTTATTGGATGGCAAAGCTGTTGTATTTATATTGTATTTTATGCTTCTGGCAGTGACTTCTTAGGCCCTAACTATTCGATCTGGAGGCGCAATGCCCCAGAGTTAAGTCGAGGATGCCCGAAACGCCGAAATGATCATTACTTTCACGCTTATTGCAATTATTCCTGTAATAGGATGAAAAGACTGTTGTATTTTTATTGTATCTTATGCTCATGGTGTTGACTTCTAAGGCCCTAACTATTCGATCTGGTGGTGCAACACCCCAGAGTGACGCCCAGGTTGCCCGGAACGTAGAAATGACCATTACTTTCACAATGTTAGCAACTACTCATTTTATACGATGGAATAACTGTTGTATTTATATTGTATTTTATCCTTCTGGCGTTGAATTCTAAGTCCCTAGCTATTCGATCTGGTAGAGCAACGCCCTAGAGTGAAACCTAGGTTACCCGGAACGTAGAAATGACCAGTACATTCACACTGGTTGCAGTTATTCCTGTAAAACGATGGAAAAACTGTTGCATCTTGATTGTATTTTATGCTTCTAGCGATGACTTGTAAGGCCCTAACCATTCGACCTCGTGGAGCCACGCCCTAGGTTGAAGCCTAGGTTGGCCGGAATGTAGAAATGTCCATAACTTTCACACTGGTTGCAATTATTCGTTTTATACGATGAAAAAACTGTTGGACTTATATTGTATTTTATTCTTATGGCGTTGAATTGTTAGGCCCTAACTATTCCCTCTGGTGGATCAACGCCGTAGAGTGAAACCTACGTTGCGCGGAACGTAGAAATGACCATTACTTTCACACTGGTTGCAATTATTCGTTTTATACGATGGAAAAGCTGTTGTATTTATATCGTATTTTATGCTTCTGGCGTTGACTTCTTAGGACCTAACCATTCGATCTAGTGGAGCAACGCCCTAGAGTGAAGCCCAGGTTGCCCGGAACGTAGAAATGACCATAACTTTCACACTGGTAGCAATTATTCGTTTTATACAATGGAAAAGCTATTCTATTTATTTTGCATTTTATGTTACGGGCGTTGACTTCTAACGCCCTAACTGATTGATCTGGTGGAGCAACGCCCTAGAGTGAAGCCTAGATTGCCAGGAACGTTGGAATGACCATCACCTAGACAAGTGGTTGCTATTATTCGTTTTATACGATTGAAAAACTGGTATATTTATATTGTATTTTATTCTTATGGCGTTGCCTTCATAGGCCCTAACTATACGATCTGGTGGAGCAACGCCCTAGAGTGAAACATAGGTTACCCGGAACGTAGAAATGACCAGTACTTTAATACTGTTTGCAGTTATTCCTGTTATACGATGGAAAAACTGTTGCGTCTTTATTCTATTTTATGCTTCTGGCGTTTACTTCTTAGGCCCTAGCTATTCCATCTGGTGGAGCAACGCCCTAGGGTGAAGCCTAGGTTGCCCGGAAAGTAGAAATGACCATAACTTTCACACTGGCTGCAATTATTCGTTTTATACGATGCAAAAGCTGTTGCGTCTTTATTGTATTTTATTCTTCTGGCGTTTACTTCAAAGGCCGTTGCTATTAGATGTGGTGGAGCAACGCCCTAGAGTGACGCCTAGGTTGCCCGGAACGTAGAAATGACCATATCTTTCACACTGTTTGCAATTATTCATTTTATTCGATGGCAAAGCTGTTGTATTTATATTGTATTTTATGCTTCTGGCAGTGACTTCTTAGGCCCTAACAATTCGATCTGGAGGCGCAATGCGCCAGAGTTAAGTCTAGGATGCCCGAAACGCCGAAATGATCATTACTTTCACGCTTATTGCAATTATTCCTGTAATACGATGAAAAGACTGTTGTATTTTTATTGTATCTTATGCTCATGGTGTTGACTTCTAAGGCCCTAACTATTCGATCTGGTGGAGCAACACCCTAGAGTGAAGCCTAGGTTGCCCGGAACGTAGAAATGACCATTACATTCACACTGGTTGCAATTATTCGTCTTATACGATGGAAAAGCTGTTGTATTTATATCGTATTTTATGCTTCTCGCGTTGACTTCTTAGGCCCTAACTATTCGATCTGGTGGAACAACGCCCTTGGGTGAAGCCTAGGTTGCACGGAACGTAGAAATGACGATAACTTTCACACTGGTTGCTATTATTCGTTTTATACGATGGAAAAACTGTTATATTTATATTGTATTTTATGCTTCTGACGTTGACTTCTTAGGCCCTAACTATTCGATCTGGTGGAACAACGCCCTAGGGTGAAGCCTAGGTTGCCCGGAACGTAGAAATGACCATAACATTCACACTGGTTGCTATTATTCGTTTTATACGATGGAATAACTGTTATATTTATATTGTATTTTATGCTTCTGACGTTGACTTCTTAGGCCCTAACTATTCGATCTGGTGGAACAACGCCCTAGAGTGAAGCCTAGGTTGCCTGGAACGTAGAAATGACAATTACTTTCACACTGTTTGCAGTTATTCCTGTTATATGATGGAAAAACTGTTGCATGTTTATTGTATTTTATGCTTCTGGCGTTGGTTTCTAAGGCCCTAACTATTCGATCTGGTGGAGCAACGCCCTAGAGTGAAGCCTAGGTTGCCCGGAACGTAGAAATGACCATTACATTCGCACTGGTTTGAATTATTCGTTTTATACGATGGAAAATCTGTTTTATTTATTTTGTATTTTATGCTTCGGGCGTTGACTTCTAAGGCCCTAACTATTCGATCTGGTGGAGCAACGCCCTAGTGTGAAGCCTAGCTTGCCCGGAACGAAGATATGACCATAACTTTCACACTGGATGCTATTATTGGTTTTATACAATGGAAAAACTGTCATATTTATATTGTATTTTATGCTTCTGGCGTTGACTTCTTTGGCCCTAACTGTTCGATATGGTGGAACAACGCCCTAGAGTGAAGACTAAGTTGCCCGGAACGAAGAAATGACCATCACTTTCAAACTGGTTGCAATTATTCCTATTATATGATGGAAAAACTATTGTATTTCTATTGCATTTTATGCTTCGGGCATTGACCTCTAAGGTCCTATCTATTCAGTCTGTTGGAGCAACGCCCTAGGGTGAAGACTAGGTTGCCCGGAAAGTAGAAATGACCATAACTTTCACACTGGTTGCAATTATTCGTTTTATACGATGGAAAAACTATTGTACTTATATTCATTTTATTCTTCTGGCGTTGACTTCTTAGGCCCTAGCTATTCCATCTGGTGGAGCAACGCCCTAGGGTGAAGCCTAGGTAGCCCGGAACGTAGAAATGACCACATCTTTCACAGTGTTTGCAATTATTCATTTTATTGGATGGCAAAGCTGTTGTATTTATATTGTATTTTATGCTTCTGGCAGTGACTTCTTAGGCCCTAACTATTCGATCTGGAGGCGCAATGCCCCAGAGTTAAGTCGAGGATGCCCGAAACGCCGAAATGATCATTACTTTCACGCTTATTGCAATTATTCCTGTAATAGGATGAAAAGACTGTTGTATTTTTATTGTATCTTATGCTCATGGTGTTGACTTCTAAGGCCCTAACTATTCGATCTGGTGGTGCAACACCCCAGAGTGACGCCCAGGTTGCCCGGAACGTAGAAATGACCATTACTTTCACAATGTTAGCAACTACTCATTTTATACGATGGAATAACTGTTGTATTTATATTGTATTTTATCCTTCTGGCGTTGAATTCTAAGTCCCTAGCTATTCGATCTGGTAGAGCAACGCCCTAGAGTGAAACCTAGGTTACCCGGAACGTAGAAATGACCAGTACATTCACACTGGTTGCAGTTATTCCTGTAAAACGATGGAAAAACTGTTGCATCTTGATTGTATTTTATGCTTCTAGCGATGACTTGTAAGGCCCTAACCATTCGACCTCGTGGAGCCACGCCCTAGGTTGAAGCCTAGGTTGGCCGGAATGTAGAAATGTCCATAACTTTGACACTGGTTGCAATTATTCGTTTTATACGATGAAAAAACTGTTGGACTTATATTGTATTTTATTCTTATGGCGTTGAATTGTTAGGCCCTAACTATTACCTCTGGTGGATCAACGCCGTAGAGTGAAACCTACGTTGCGCGGAACGTAGAAATGACCATTACTTTCACACTGGTTGCAATTATTCGTTTTATACGATGGAAAAGCTGTTGTATTTATATCGTATTTTATGCTTCTGGCGTTGACTTCTTAGGACCTAACCATTCGATCTGGTGGAGCAACGCCCTAGAGTGAAGCCCAGGTTGCCCGGAACGTAGAAATGACCATAACTTTCACACTGGTAGCAATTATTCGTTTTATACAATGGAAAAGCTATTCTATTTATTTTGCATTTTATGTTACGGGCGTTGACTTCTAACGCCCTAACTGATTGATCTGGTGGAGCAACGCCCTAGAGTGAAGCCTAGATTGCCAGGAACGTTGGAATGACCATCACCTAGACAAGTGGTTGCTATTATTCGTTTTATACGATTGAAAAACTGGTATATTTATATTGTATTTTATTCTTATGGCGTTGCCTTCATAGGCCCTAACTATACGATCTGGTGGAGCAACGCCCTAGAGTGAAACCTAGGTTACCCGGAACGTAGAAATGACCAGTACTTTAATACTGTTTGCAGTTATTCCTGTTATACGATGGAAAAACTGTTGCGTCTTTATTCTATTTTATGCTTCTGGCGTTTACTTCTTAGGCCCTAGCTATTCCATCTGGTGGAGCAACGCCCTAGGGTGAAGCCTAGGTTGCCCGGAAAGTATAAATGACCATAGCTTTCACACTGGCTGCAATTATTCGTTTTATACGATGCAAAAGCTGTTGCGTCTTTATTGTATTTTATTCTTCTGGCGTTTACTTCAAAGGCCGTTGCTATTAGATGTGGTGGAGCAACGCCCTAGAGTGACGCCTAGGTTGCCCGGAACGTAGAAATGACCATATCTTTCACACTGTTTGCAATTATTCAATTTATTCGATGGCAAAGCTGTTGTATTTATATTGTATTTTATGCTTCTGGCAGTGACTTCTTAGGCCCTAACAATTCGATCTGGAGGAGCAATGCGCCAGAGTTAAGTCTAGGATGCCCGAAACGCCGAAATGATCATTACTTTCACGCTTATTGCAATTATTCCTGTAATACGATGAAAAGACTGTTGTATTTTTATTGTATCTTATGCTCATGGTGTTGACTTCTAAGGCCCTAACTATTCGATCTGGTGGAGCAACACCCTAGAGTGAAGCCTAGGTTGCCCGGAACGTAGAAATGACCATTACATTCACACTGGTTGCAATTATTCGTCTTATACGATGGAAAAGCTGTTGTATTTATATCGTATTTTATGCTTCTCGCGTTGACTTCTTAGGCCCTAACTATTCGATCTGGTGGAACAACGCCCTTGGGTGAAGCCTAGGTTGCACGGAACGTAGAAATGACCATAACTTTCACACTGGTTGCTATTATTCGTTTTATACGATGGAAAAACTGTTATATTTATATTGTATTTTATGCTTCTGACGTTGACTTCTTAGGCCCTAACTATTCGATCTGCTGGAACAACGCCCTAGAGTGAAGCCTAGGTTGCCTGGAACGTAGAAATGACAATTACTTTCACACTGGTTGCTATTATTCGTTTTATACAATGGAAAAACTGTCATATTTATATTGTATTTTATGCTTCTGGCGTTGACTTCTTTGGCCGTAACTGTTCGATATGGTGGAACAACGCCCTAGAGTGAAGACTAAGTTGCCCGGAACGAAGAAATGACCATCACTTTCAAACTGGTTGCAATTATTCCTATTATATGATGGAAAAACTGTTGTATTTCTATTGCATTTTATGCTTCGGGCATTGACCCCTAAGGTCCTATCTATTCAATTTGTTGGAGCAACGCCCTAGGGTGAAGACTAGGTTGCCCGGAAAGTAGAAATGACCATAACTTTCACACTGGTTGCAATTGTTCGTTTTATACGATGGAAAAGCTGTTGCATCTTTATTGTATTTTATCCTTCTGGCGTTGACTTCTAAGGCCGTAGCTATTAGATGTGGTGGAGCAACGCCCTAGAGTGACACCTAGGTTGCCCGGAACGTAGAAATGACCATTACTTTCACAATGTTTGCAATTATTCATTTTATACGATGGAAAAACTATTGTACTTATATTGATTTTATTCTTCTGGCGTTGACTTCTTAGGCCCTAACTATTCGATCTGGTGGAACAACGCCCTAGAGTGAAGCCTAGGATGCACGGAACATGGAAATGACCATTACTTTCACACTGTTTGCAAATATACATTATATACGGTGGAAAAGCTGTTGTATTTATATTGTATTTTATGCTTCGGGCCCTAACTATTCAATCTGTTGGAGCAACGGCCTAGGGTGAATCGTAGGTTGCCCGGAAAGAAGAAATGACCATAACTTTCATACTGGTTGCAATTATTTGTTTTATAGAGTGAAAAAACTGTTGTATTTATATTGTATTTTATGCTTCTGGCGTTCACTTCTTAGGCTCTAACTATTTGATCTGGTGGAACAACGCCCTAGGGTGAAGCCTAGGTTGCCCGGAACGTAGAAATGACCATAACTTTCACACTGGTAGCAATTATTCGTTTTATACAATGGAAAAACTGTTCCATTTATTTTGTATTTTATGCTTCGGGCGTTTACTTCTAAGGCCCTAACTGTTTGTTCTGGTGGAGCAACGACCTAGAGTGAAGCCTAGGTTGCCCGGAAAGTAGAAATTACCATAACTTTCACACTGGTTGCAATTATTCGTTTTATATGATGCAAAAACTGCTGTATTTATATTGTATTTTATGCTTCTGGCGTTCACTTCGTAGGCCCTGACTATTCAATCTGTTGGAGCAACGCCCTAGGGTGAAGCCTAGGTTGCCCGGAACGTAGAAATGACCATAACATTCACACTGGTTGCTATTATTCGTTTTATACGATGGAATAACTGTTATATTTATATTGTATTTTATGCTTCTGACGTTGACTTCTTAGGCCCTAACTATTCGATCTGGTGGAACAACGCCCTAGAGTGAAGCCTAGGTTGCCTGGAACGTAGAAATGACAATTACTTTCACACTGTTTGCAGTTATTCCTGTTATATGATGGAAAAACTGTTGCATCTTTATTGTATTTTATGCTTCTGGCGTTGGTTTCTAAGGCCCTAACTATTCGATCTGGTGGAGCAACGCCCTAGAGTGAAGCCTAGGTTGCCCGGAACGTAGAAATGACCATTACATTCGCACTGGTTTGAATTATTCGTTTTATACGATGGAAAATCTGTTTTATTTATTTTGTATTTTATGGTTCGGGCGTTGACTTCTAAGGCCCTAACTATTCGATCTGGTGGAGCAACGCCCTAGTGTGAAGCCTAGCTTGCCCGGAACGAAGATATGACCATAACTTTCACACTGGATGCTATTATTCGTTTTATACAATGGAAAAACTGTCATATTTATATTGTATTTTATGCTTCTGGCGTTGACTTCTTTGGCCCTAACTGTTCGATATGGTGGAACAACGCCCTAGAGTGAAGCCTAGGTTGCCCGGTACGTATAAATGACCATAACTTTTACACTGGTAGCAATTATTCGTTTTATACAATGGAAAAGCTGTTCTATTTATTTTGCATTTTATGCTTTGGGCGTTGACTTCTAACGCCCTAACTGATTGATCTGGTGGAGCAACGCCCTAGAGTGAAACCTAGGTTACCCGGAACGTAGTAGTGACCAGTACTTTCATACCGTTTGCAGTTATTCCTGTTATACGATGGAATAACTGTTGCATCTTTATTCTATTTTATGCTTCTGGCGTTGACTTCTTAGGCCCTAACTATTCCATCTGGTGGAACAACGCCCTAGGGTGAAGCCTAGGTTGCCCGGAAAGTAGAAATGACCATAACTTTCACACTGGTAGCAATTATTCGTTTTATACGATGGAAAAACTGTTCTATTTATTTTGTATTTTATGCTTCTGACGTTGACTTCTTAGGCCCTAACTATTCGATCTTGTGGAGCAACGCCCTAGAGTGAAACCTAGGTTACCCGGAACGTAGTAGTGACCAGTACTTTCATACCGTTTGCAGTTATTCCTGTTATACGATGGAATAACTGTTGCATCTTTATTCTATTTTATGCTTCTGGCGTTGACTTCTAAGGACCTAACTATTCGATCTGGTGGAACAACGTCCTAGGGTGAAGCCTAGGTTGCCCGGAACGTCGAAATGACCATAACTTTCACACTGGTTGCTATTATTCGTTTTATACGATGGAAAAACTGTTATATTTATATTGTATTTTATGCTTCTGACGTTGACTTCTTAGGCCCTAACTATTCGATCTTGTGGAACAACGCCCTAGAGTGAAGCCTAGGTTGCCTGGAACGTAGAAATGACCAGAACTCTCACACTGGTTGCAATTATTCGTTTTATACGATGGAAAAGCTGTTGTATTTATATCGTATTTTATGCTTCTGGCGTTGACTTCTTAGGCCCTAACTATTCGACCTGGTGGAGCAACGCCCTAGAGTGAAACCTAGGTTGCCGAGAACGTAGAAAGGACCATTACATTCACACTGGTTGCAATTATTCCTGTTACACGATGAAAAAACTGTTGTATTTTTCTTGCATTCTATGCTTCTGGCGTTTAATTCTAAGTCGCTAGCTATTTGACCTGTTGGAGCAACGACCTAGAGTGAAGCCCAGGTTGCCCGGAACGCAGAAATGACCATAACTTTCACACTGGTTGCAATTATTCCTGTTCTACGATGGACAAACTGTTGTATTTATATCGTATTTTATGCTTCTGGCGCTGACTTCTAAGGCCCTAGCTATTCGATCTGGTGGAGCAACGCCCTAGAGTGAAGCCTAGGCTGCCCGGAACGTAGAAATCATCATAACTTTCACACTGTTTGCAATTATTCGTTTTATACGATGGAAAAGCTGTTGTATTTATATCGTATTTTATGCTTCTGGCGTTGACTTCTAAGACCGTAGCTATTGGATGTGGTGGAGCAACGCCCCAGAGTGACGCCTAGGTTGCCCGGAACGTAGAAATGACCATTACTTTCACAATGCTTGCAATTATTCATTTCATACGATGAAAAAACTGTTGGACTTATATTGTATTTTATTCTTATGGCGTTGCCTTCATAGGCCCTAACTATACGATCTGGTGGAGCAACGCCCTAGAGTGAAACCTAGGTTACCCGGAACGTAGAAATGACCAGTACTTTAATACTGTTTGCAGTTATTCCTGTTATACGATGGAAAAACTGTTGCGTCTTTATTCTATTGTATGCTTCTGGCGTTTACTTCTTAGGCCCTAGCTATTCCATCTGGTGGAGCAACGCCCTAGGGTGAAGCCTAGGTTGCCCGGAAAGTAGAAATGACCATAACTTTCACACTGGCTGCAATTATTCGTTTTATACGATGCAAAAGCTGTTGCGTCTTTATTGTATTTTATTCTTCTGGCGTTGACTTCTAAGGCCGTTGCTATTAGATGTGGTGGAGCAACGCCCTAGAGTGACGCCTAGGTTGCCCGGAACGTAGAAATGACCATATCTTTCACACTGTTTGCAATTATTCATTTTATTCGATGGCAAAGCTGTTGTATTTATATTGTATTTTATGCTTCTGGCAGTGACTCCTTAGGCCCTAACTATTCGATCTGGAGGCGCAATGCCCTAGAGTTAAGTCTAGGATGCCCGAAACGCCGAAATGATCATTACTTTCACGCTTATTGCAATTATTCCTGTAATACGATGAAAAGACTGTTGTATTTTTATTGTATCTTATGCTCATGGTGTTGACTTCTAAGGCCCTAACTATTCGATCTGGTGGAGCAACACCCTAGAGTGAAGCCTAGGTTGCCGGAACGTCGAAATGACCAGAACTCTCACACTGGTTGCAATTATTCGTTTTATACGATGGAAAAGCTGTTGTATTTATATCGTATTTTATGCTTCTGGCGTTGACTTCTTAGGCCCTAACTATTCGACCTGGTGGAGCAACGCCCTAGAGTGAAACCTAGGTTGCCGAGAACGTAGAAAGGACCATTACATTCACACTGGTTGCAATTATTCCTGTTATACGATGAAAAAACTGTTGTATTTTTCTTGCATTCTATGCTTCTGGCGTTTAATTCTAAGTCGCTAGCTATTTGACCTGTTGGAGCAACGACCTAGAGTGAAGCCCAGGTTGCCCGGAACGCAAAAATGACCATAACTTTCACACTGGTTGCAATTATTCCTGTTCTACGATGGACAAACTGTTGTATTTATATCGTATTTTATGCTTCTGGCGTTGACTTCTAAGGACCTAACTATTCGATCTGGTGGAGCAACGCTCTAGAGTGAAGTCTCGGTTGCTCGGAATGTAGGAATGACCATAAATTTCACACTGGTTGCAATTATTCATTTTATACGATGGAAAAACTGTTGCATCTTTATTGTATTTTATGCTTCTGGTGTGGACCTCTAAGGCCCTAACTGTTCGATCTGGTGGAGCAACGCCCTAGAGTGAAGCCTAGGTTGCCCGGTACGTATAAATGACCATAACTTTTACACTGGTAGCAATTATTCGTTTTATACAATGGAAAAGCTGTTCTATTTATTTTGCATTTTATGCTTCGGGCGTTGACTTCTAACGCCCTAACTGATTGATCTGGTGGAGCAACGCCCTAGAGTGAAACCTAGGTTACCCGGAACGTAGAAGTGACCAGTACTTTCATACCGTTTGCAGTTATTCCTGTTATACGATGGAATAACTGTTGCATCTTTATTCTATTTTATGCTTCCGGCGTTGACTTCTTAGGCCCTAACTATTCCATCTGGTGGAACAACGCCCTAGGGTGAAGCCTAGGTTGCCCGGAAAGTAGAAATGACCATAACTTTCACACTGGTAGCAATTATTCGTTTTATACGATGGAAAAACTGTTCTATTTATTTTGTATTTTATGCTTCGGGCGTTGACTTCTAAGGACCTAACTATTCGATCTGGTGGAACAACGTCCTAGGGTGAAGCCTAGGTTGCCCGGAACGTCGAAATGACCATAACTTTCACACTGGTTGCTATTATTCGTTTTATACGATGGAAAAACTGTTATATTTATATTGTATTTTATGCTTCTGACGTTGACTTCTTAGGCCCTAACTATTCGATCTTGTGGAACAACGCCCTAGAGTGAAGCCTAGGTTGCCTGGAACGTAGAAATGACAATTACTTTCACACTGTTTGCAGTTATTCCTGTTATATGATGGAAAAACTGTTGCATCTTTATTGTATTTTATGCTTCTGGCGTTGATTTGTAAGGCCCTAACTATTCGATCTGGTGGAGCAACGCCCTAGAGTGAAGCCTAGATTGCCCGGAACGTAGAAATGACCATTACATTCACACTGGTTGCAATTATTCGTTTTATATGATGGAAAATCTGTTTTAATTATTTTGTATTTTATGCTTCGGGCATTGACCTCTAAGGTCCTATCTTTTCAATCTGTTGGAGCAACGCCCTAGGGTGAAGCCTAGGTTGCCCGGATAGTAGAAGTGGCCATAACTTTCACACTGGTTGCAATTATTCCTGTAATACGATGAAAAGACTGTTGTATTGTTATTGTATCTTATGCTCCTGGCGTTGTCTTCTAAGGCCCTAACTATTCGATCTGGTGGAACAACGCCCTAGGGTGAAGCCTAAGTTGCCCGAAACGTAGAAATGACCATAACTTTCACACTGGTAGCAATTATTCGTTTTATACAATGTAAAAGCTATTCTATTTATTTTGCATTTTATGTTTCGGGCGTTGACTTCTAACGCCCTAACTGATTGATCTGGTGGAGCAACGCCCTAGAGTGAAGCCTAGATTGCCAGGAACGTTGGAATGACCATAACCTAGACAACTGGTTGCTATTATTCGTTTGATACGATTGAAAAACTGGTATATTTATATTGTATTTTATTCTTATGGCGTTGACTTCATAGGCCCTAACTATACGACCTGGTGGAGCAACGCCCTAGAGTGAAACCTAGGTTACCCGGAACGTAGAAATGACCAGTACTTTCATACTGTTTGCAGTTATTCCTGTTATACGATGGAATAACTGTTGCATCTTTATTCTATTTTATGCTTCTGGCGTTGACTTCTTAGGCCCTAACTATTCCATCTGGTGGAACAACGCCCTAGGGTGAAGCCTAGGTTGCCCGGAAAGAAGAAATGACCAGAACTTTCACACTGGTAGCAATTATTCGTTTTATACGATGGAAAAACTGTTCTATTTATTTTGTATTTTATGCTTCGGGCGTTGACTTCTAAGGACCTAACTATTCGATCTGGTGGAACAACGTCCTAGGGTGAAGGCTAGGTTGCCCGGAACGTTGAAATGACCATAACTTTCACACTGGTAGCAATTATTCGTTTTATACGATGGAAAAACTTTACTATTTATTTCGTATTTTATGCTTCGGGCGCTGACTTCTAAGGCCCCAGCTAGTCGATCTGGTGGAGCAACGCCCTACAGTGAAGCCTAGGCTGCCCGGAACGTAGAAATCACCATAACTTTCACACTGTTTGCAATTATTCGTTTTATACGATGGAAAAGCTGTTGTATTTATATCGTATTTTATGCTTCTGGCGTTGACTTCTAAGACCGTAGCTATTCGATGTGGTGGAGCAACGCCCCAGAGTGACGCCTAGGTTGACCGGAACGTAGAAATGACCATTACTTTCACAATGTTTGCAACTATTCATTTCATACGATGAAAAAACTGTTGTACTTATATTGTATTTTATTCTTATGGCGTTGAATTGTTAGGCCCTAACTATTCCCTCTGGTGGATCAACGCCGTAGAGTGAAACCTACGTTGCGCGGAACGTAGAAATGACCATTACTTTCACACTGGTTGCAATTATTCGTATTATACGATGCAAAAGCTGTTGCATCTTTATTGTATTTTATTCTTCTGGCGTTGACTTCTAAGGCCGTAGCTATTAGATGTGGTGGAGCAACGCCCTAGAGTGACGCCTAGGTTGCCCGGAACGTAGAAATGACCATATCTTTCACACTGTTTGCAATTATTCATTTTATTCGATGGCAAAGCTGTTGTATTTATATTGTATTTTATGCTTCTGGCAGTGACTTCTTAGGCCCAAACTATTCGATCTGGAGGCGCAATGCCCCAGAGGTAAGTCTAGGATGCCCGAAACGCCGAAATGATCATTACTTTCACGCTTATTGCAATTATTCCTGTAATACGATGAAAAGACTGTTGTATTTTTATTGTATCTTATGCTCATGGTGTTGACTTCTAAGGCCCTAACTATTCGATCTGGTGGAGCAACACCCTAGAGTGAAGCCTAGGTTGCCGGAACGTTGAAATGACCAGAACTCTCACACTGGTTGCAATTATTCGTTTTATACGATGGAAAAGCTGTTGTATTTATATCGTATTTTATGCTTCTGGCGTTGACTTCTTAGGCCCTAACTATTCGACCTGGTGGAGCAACGCCCTAGAGTGAAACCTAGGTTGCCGAGAACGTAGAAATGACCATTACATTCACACTGGTTGCAATTATTCCTGTTATACGATGAAAAAACTGTTGTATTATAATTGTATTTTATGCTTTTAGCGATGAATTCTAAGTCACTAGCTATTCGATCTGGTGGAGCAACGCCCTAGAGTGACGCCTAGGTTGCTCGGAACCTAGAAATGACCACTACTTTCACACTGGTTGCAATTATCCGTTTTATACGATGGAAAAGCTGCTGTATTTGTTTTGCATTTTATGCTTCTGGCGTTGACTTCTTAGGCCGTAACTAGTTGATCTGGTGGAGCACCGCCCTAGAGTGAAGCCTAGGTTGCCCGGAACGTAGAACATACCATTACCTTCACACGGTTTGCAATTATTCCGGTTATACGATGGAAAAACTGTTGTACTTATATCGTATTTTATTCTTCTGGCGTTGACTTCTTAGGCCGTAACTATTTGATCTGGTGGAGCACCGCCCTAGAGTGAAGCCTAGGTTGCCCGGAACGTAGACCATACCATTACCTTCACACTGGTGGAAATTATTCCTGTTATGCGATGGAAAAACTCTTTCATCTTTATTGTATTTCATGCTTCGAGCATTGACTTCTAAAGCCCTAACTATTCGATCTGGTGGAGCAGGCCCTAGAGTGAAGGCTAGGTTGCCCGGAACGTAGAAATGACCATAACTTTCACACTGGTTGCTATTATTCGTTTTAAACGATGGAAAAGCTATTCTATTTATATTGCATTTTATGCTTCTGGCATTGAATTCTAAGTCCCTAGCTATTCGGTCTGGTGGAGCAACGCCCTAGAGTGAAGCCTAGGTTGCCCGGAACGTAGAAATGACCATTACTTGCACAGTGTTTGCAGTTATTCATTTTATACGATGGAAAAGCTGTTGTATTTATATTGTATTTTATGCTCCTGGCGTTGACTTCTAAGGCCGTAGCTATTAGACGTGGTGGAGCAACGCCCTAGAGTGACGCCTAGGTTGACCGGAACGTAGAAATGACCATTACTTTGACAATGTCTGCAATTATTCATTTTATACGATGAAAAAACTGTTGTACTTATATTGTATTTTATCCTTCTGGCGTTAAATTCTAAGTCCCTAGCTATTCGATCTGGTGGAGCAACGCCCTAGAGTGAAACATAGGTTACCCGGAACGTAGAAATGACCAGTACTTTCACACTGGTTGCAGTTATTCGTTTTATACAATGGAAAAACTGTTCTATTTATTTTGCATTTTATGCTTCGGGCGTTGACTTCCAAGGCCCTAGCTATTCCATCTGGTGGAGCAACACTCTAGCGTGAAGCCTAGGTTGCCCGGAACGTAGAAATGGCCATAACTTTTACACTGGTAGCAATTATTCGTTTTATACAATGGAAAAACTGTTCTATTTGTTTTGTATTTAATGCATCGGGCCTTGGCTTCTAAGGCCCTAACTGTTTGATTTGGTGGAGCAACGCCCTAGAGTGAAGCCTAGGTTGCCCGGAACGTAGAAATGACCATAACTTTCACACTGGTTGCTATTATTCGTTTTATACGATGGAAAAACTGTTATATTTATATTGTATTTTATGCTTCAGGCGTTGACTTCTGAGGCCGTAGCTATTCGATGTGGTGGAAGAACGCCATAGAGTGAAGCCTAGGTTGCCCGGAACGTTGAAATGTCCATATCTTTCACACTGTTTGCAATTATTCATTTTATACGGTGGCAAAGCTGTTGCATTTATATTGTATTTTATGCTTCTGGCGTTGACTCCGTAGGCCCTAACTATTCAATCTGGTGGAGCAATGCCTCAGAGTTAAGTCTAGGATGCCCGAAACACCGAAATGATCATTACTTTCACGCATGATGCAATTATTCCGGTTATACGATGAAAAGACTGTTGTATTTTTATTGTATTTTATGCTTCAGGCGTAGACTTCTAAGGCCGTAGCTATTCGATATGGTGGAGCACCGCCCTAGAGTGAAGCCTAGGTTGCTCGGAACGGAGAAATGACCACTACTTTCACACAGTTTGCAATTATTCATTTAATACGATGGAAAAGCTGTTGTATTTATATCGTATTTTATGCTGCGGGCGTTGACTTCTTAGGCCCTAACACTTCGATCTGGTGGAGCAACGCCCTACAGTGAAGCCTAGGTTGCCCGGAACGCAGAAATGACCACTACTTTCACACAGTTTGCAATTATTCATTTAATACGATGGAAAAGCTGTTGTCTTTATATCGTATTTTATGCTTCGGGCGTTGACTTCTTAGGCCCTAACACTTCGATCTGGTGGAGCAACGCCCTACAGTGAAGCCTAGGTTGCCTGGAACGTAGATATGACCATAACCTTCACACAGGTTGCAATTATTCGTTTTCTGCGATGGAAAAACTGTTGTATTTATATTGTATTTTATGCTTCTGGCGTTCACTTCTTAGGGCCTAACTATTCGATCTGATGGAACAATGCCCTAGGGTGAAGCCTAGGTTGCCCGGAACGTAGACATGACCATAACTCTTACACTGGTAGCAATTATCCGTTTTATACAATGGAAAAACTGTTCTATTTATTTTGTATTTTATGCTTCGGGCGTTGACTTCTAAGGCCCTAACTGTTTGATCTGGTGGAGCAACGCCCTAGAGTGTAGCCTAGGTTGCCCGGAACGTAGATATGAACATAACTTTTACACTGGTAGCAATTATTCGTTTTATACAGTGGAAAAACTGTTCTATTTATTTTGTATTTTATGCTTCGGGCGTTGACTTCTAAGTCCCTAACTGTTTGATCTGGTGGAGCAACGCCCTAGAGTGAAGCCTAGGTTGCCCGGAACGTAGAAATGACCATTACTTTCACACTGTTTGCAATTATTCCTTTTATACGATGGAAAAGCTGTTGTATTTATATCGTATTTTATGCTTCTGGCGTTGACTTCTATGGCCCTAGCTATTCGATCTAGTGGAGCAACGCCCTAGAGTGAATCCTAGGTTGCCCGGAACGTAGAAATGACCATCACTTTCAAACTGGTTGCAATTAATCCTGTTATACGATGAAAAAACTGTTGTATTTTTATTGCATTTTATGCTTCGTGCGTTGACTTCTAAGGCCCTAACTATTCAATCTGTTGGAGCAACGCCCTAGAGTGAAGCCTAGGTTGCTCGGAATGTAGAAATGACCATAACTTTCACACTGGCTGCAATTATTCGTTTGATACGATGGAAAAGCTGTTGTATTTATATTGTATTTTATGCTTCTGACGTTCACTTCTTAGGCCCTAACTATTCGATCTGGTGGAACAACGCCCTAGGGTGGAGCCTAGGTTGCCCGGAACGTAGAAATGACCATAACTTTTACACTGGTAGCAATTATTCGTTTTATACAATGGAAAAACTGTTGTATTTATATTGTATTTTATGCTTCTGGCGTTGACTTCTTAGGCCCTAACTATTCGATCTGGTGGAACAATGCCTCAGAGTTAAGTCTAGGATGCCCGAAACGCCGAAATGATCATTACTTTCACGCTTGTTGCAATTATTCCTGTTATACGATGAAAAGACCGTTGTATTTTTATTGTATTTTATGCTTCAGGCGTAGGCTTCTAAGGCCGTAGCTATTCGATATGGTGGAGCACCGCCCTAGGGTGAAGACTAGGTTGCTCGGAATATACAAATGACCATAACTTTCACACTGGTTGCAATTATTCGTTTTCTACGATGGAAAAACTGTTGTATTTATATTGTATTTTATGCTTCTGACGTTCGCTTCTTAGGCCCTAACTATTCGATCTGGTGGAACAACGCCCTAGGGTGAAGCCTAGGTTGCCCGGAACGTAGAAATGACCATAACTTTCACACTGGTAGCAATTACTCGTTTTAACCATGGGAAAACTGTTCTATTTATTTTGTATTTTATGCTTCGGGCGTTGACTTCTTTGGCCCTAACTATTCGATCTGGTGGAGCAACGCCCTACAGTGAAGCCTAGGTTGCCCGGAACGTAGATATGACCATAACCTTCACACAGGTTGCAATTAATCGTTTTATACGGTGTAAAGGCTGTTGTATCTATTTTGTATTTTATTCTTCTGGCGGTGACTTCTAAGGACCTAACTATTCGATCTGGTGGAGCAACGCCCTAGAGTGAAGCCTAGGTTGCTCGCAATGTAGAAATAACCATAACTTTCACACTGGTTGCAATTATTCGTTTTTTACGATGGAAAAGCTGTTGTATTTATATTGTATTTTATGACTCTGGCGTTGACTTCTAAGGCCCTAGCTATTCGATCTAGTGGAGCAACGCCCTAGAGTGAAGCCTAGGTTGCCCGGAACGTAGAAATGACCATCACTTTCAATTAATCCTGGTTGCAATTAATCCTGTTATACGATGGAAAAACTGTTGTATTTTTATTGCATTTTATGCTTCGGGCGTTGACTTCTAAGGCCCTGACTATTCAATCTGTTGGAGCAACGCCCTAGAGTGAAGCCTAGGTTGCTCGGAATGTACAAATGACCATAGCTTTCACACTGGTTGCAATTATTCGTTTTATACGATGGAAAAACTGTTGTATTTATATTGTGTTTAATGCTTCTGGCGTTCACTTCTTAGGCCCTAACTATTCGATCTGGTGGAGCAATGCCTCAGAGTTAAGTCTAGGATGCCCGAGACGCCGAAATGATCATTACTTTCACGCTTGTTGCAATTATTCCTGTTATACGATGAAAAGACCGTTGTATTTTTATTGTATTTTATGCTTCAGGCGTAGGCTTCTAAGGCCGTTGCTATTCGATATGGTGGAGCACCGCCCTAGAGTGAAGCCTAGGATGGCCGGAACGTAGAAATGACCATAACTTTTACACTGGTAGCAATTATTCGTTTTATAGAATGGAAAAACTGTTCTATTTATTTCGTATTTTATGCTTCGGGCGTTGACTTCTTAGGCCCTAACACTTCGATCTGGTGGAGCAACGCCCTACAGTGAAGCCTAGGTTGCCCGGAACATAGATATGACCATAACCTTCACACAGGTTGCAATTATTCGTTTTGTACGGTGTAAAGGCTGTTGTATTTATTTTGTATTTTATTCTTCTGGTGTTGACTTCTTAGGCCCTAACTATTCGATCTGGTGGAACAACGCCGTAGAGTGAAGCCTAGGTTGCCCGGAACGTATAAATGACCATTACTTTCACACAGTTTGCAATTACTCATTTTATACCATGGAAAAGTTGTTGTATTTATATCGTATTTTATGCTTCTGGCGTTGACTTCTAAGGACCTAGCTATTCGATCTGGTGGAGCAACGCCCTAGAGTGAAACATAGGTTACCCGGAACGTAGAAATGACCAGTACTTTCACACTGGTTGCAGTTATTCGTTTTATACAATGGAAAAACTGTTCTATTTATTTTGCATTTTATGCTTCGGGCGTTGACTTCTTAGGCCGTAACTATTTGATCTGGTGGAGCACCGCCCTAGAGTGAAGCCTAGGTTGCCCGGAACGTAGAACATACCATTACCTTCACACTGGTTGCAATTATTCCTGTTATACGATGGAAAAACTGTTGCACCTTTATTGTATTTTATGCTTCTGGCGTTGACTTCATAGGCCCTAACTATTCGATCTGGTGGAGCAACGTCCTAGAGTGAAGCCTAGGTTGACCGCAACGTTGAAATGACCATAACTTTTACACTGGTAGCAATTATTCGTTTTATACAATGGAAAAACTGTTCTATTTGTTTTGTATTTAATGCATCGGGCCTTGGCTTCTAAGGCCCTAACTGTTTGATTTGGTGGAGCAACGCCCTGGAGTGAAGCCTAGGTTGCCCGGAACGTAGAAATGACCATAACTTTCACACTGGTTGCTATTATTCCGGTTATACGATGAAAAGACAGTTGTATTTTTATTGTATTTTATGCTTCAGGCGTAGGCTTCTAAGGCCGTAGCTATTCGATATGGTGGAGCACCGCCCTAGAGTGAAGCCTAGGTTGCTCGGAACGGAGAAATGACCACTACTTTCACACAGTTTGCAATTATTCATTTAATACGATGGAAAAGCTGTTGTATTTATATCGTATTTTATGCTGCGGGCGTTTACTTCATAGGCCCTAACACTTCGATCTGGTGGAGCAACGCCCTACAGTGAAGCCTAGGTTGCCCGGAACGCAGAAATGACCACTACTTTCACACAGTTTGCAATTATTCATTTAATACGATGGAAAAGCTGTTGTATTTATATCGTATTTTATGCTTCGGGCGTTGACTTCTTAGGCCCAAACACTTCGATCTGGTGGAGCAACGCCCTACAGTGAAGCCTAGGTTGCCCGGAACGTAGATATGACCATAACCTTCACACAGGTTGCAATTATTCGTTTTCTGCGATGGAAAAACTGTTGTATTTATATTGTATTTTATGCTTCTGGCGTTCACTTCTTAGGGCCTAACTATTCGATCTGATGGAACAATGCCCTAGGGTGAAGCCTAGGTTGCCCGGAACGTAGACATGACCATAACTCTTACACTGGTAGCAATTATTCGTTTTATACAATGGAAAAACTGCTCTATTTATTTTGTATTTTATGCTTCGGGCGTTGACTTCTAAGGCCCTAACTGTTTGATCTGGTGGAGCAACGCCCTAGAGTGTAGCCTAGGTTGCCCGGAACGTAGAAATGACCATCACTTTCAAACTGGTTGCAATTAATCCTGTTATACGATGGAAAAACTGTTGTATTTTTATTGCATTTTATGCTTCGTGCGTTGACTTCTAAGGCCCTAACTATTCAATCTGTTGGAGCAACGCCCTAGAGTGAAGCCTAGGTTGCTCGGAATGTAGAAATGACCATAACTTTCACACTGGCTGCAATTATTCGTTTGATACGATGGAAAAGCTGTTGTATTTATATTGTATTTTATGCTTCTGACGTTCACTTCTTAGGCCCTAACTATTCGATCTGGTGGAACAACGCCCTAGGGTGGAGCCTAGGTTGCCCGGAACGTAGAAATGACCATAACTTTTACACTGGTAGCAATTATTCGTTCTATACAATGGAAAAACTGTTGTATTTATATTGTATTTTATGCTTCTGGCGTTGACTTCTTAGGCCGTAACTATTCGATCTGGTGGAACAATGCCTCAGTGTTAAGTCTAGGATGCCCGAAACGCCGAAATGATCATTACTTTCACGCTTGTTGCAATTATTCCTGTTATACGATGAAAAGACCGTTGTATTTTTATTGTATTTTATGCTTCAGGCGTAGGCTTCTAAGGCCGTAGCTATTCGATATGGTGGAGCACCGCCCTAGGGTGAAGACTAGGTTGCTCGGAATATACAAATGACCATAACTTTCACACTGGTTGCAATTATTCGTTTTCTACGATGGAAAAACTGTTGTATTTATATTGTATTTTATGCTTCTGACGTTCGCTTCTTAGGCCCTAACTATTCGATCTGGTGGAACAACGCCCTAGGGTGAAGCCTAGGTTGCCCGGAACGTAGAAATGACCATAACTTTCACACTGGTAGCAATTATTCGTTTTATACAATGGGAAAACTGTTCTATTTATTTTGTATTTTATGCTTCGGGCGTTGACTTCTTTGGCCCTAACTATTCGATCTGGTGGAGCAACGCCCTACAGTGAAGCCTAGGTTGCCCGGAACGTAGATATGACCATAACCTTCACACAGGTTGCAATTAATCGTTTTATACGGTGTAAAGGCTGTTGTATCTATTTTGTATTTTATTCTTCTGGCGGTGACTTCTAAGGACCTAACTATTCGATCTGGTGGAGCAACGCCCTAGAGTGAAGCCTAGGTTGCTCGCAATGTAGAAATAACCATAACTTTCACACTGGTTGCAATTATTCGTTTTTTACGATGGAAAAGCTGTTGTATTTATATTGTATTTTATGACTCTGGCGTTGACTTCTAAGGCCCTAGCTATTCGATCTAGTGGAGCAACGCCCTAGAGTGAAGCCTAGGTTGCCCGGAACGTAGAAATGACCATCACTTTCAATTAATCCTGGTTGCAATTAATCCTGTTATACGATGGAAAAACTGTTGTATTTTTATTGCATTTTATGCTTCGGGCGTTGACTTCTAAGGCCCTGACTATTCAATCTGTTGGAGCAACGCCCTAGAGTGAAGCCTAGGTTGCTCGGAATGTACAAATGACCATAGCTTTCACACTGGTTGCAATTATTCGTTTTATACGATGGAAAAACTGTTGTATTTATATTGTGTTTAATGCTTCTGGCGTTCACTTCTTAGGCCCTAACTATTCAATCTGTTCGAGCAACGCCCTAGAGTGAAGCCTAGGTTGCTCGGAATGTAGAAATGACCATAACTTTCACACTGGCTGCAATTATTCGTTTTATACGATGGAAAAGCTGTTGTATTTATATCGTATTTTATGCTTCTGGCGTTGACTTCTATGGCCTTAGCTATTCGATCTAGTGGAGCAACGCCCTAGAGTGAAGCCTAGGTTGCCCGGAACGTAGAAATGACCATCACTTTCAAACTGGTTGCAATTAATCCTGTTATACGATGGAAAAACTATTGTATTTTTATTGCATTTTATGCTTCGTGCGTTGACTTCTAAGGCCCTAACTATTCAATCTGTTCGAGCAACGCCCTAGAGTGAAGCCTAGGTTGCTCGGAATGTAGAAATGACCATAACTTTCACACTGGCTGCAATTATTCGTTTTATACGATGGAAAAGCTGTTGTATTTATATCGTATTTTATGCTTCTGGCGGTGACTTCATAGGCCCTAACTATTCGATCTGGTGGAGCAACGTCCTAGAGTGAAGCCTAGGTTGACCGGAACGTAGAAATGACCATAACTTTCACACTGGTTACCATTATTCGTTTTATACGATGGAAAAGCTGTTGTATTTATATCGTATTTTATGCTTCTGGCGATGACTTCTTAGGCCCTAACTATTCCATCTGGTGGAACAACGCTCTATGGTGAAGCCTAGGTTGCCCGGAACGCAGAAATGACCAGTACTTTCACACTGGTTGCAGTTAATCGTTTTAGACAATGGAAAAACTGTTCTATGTATTTTGCATTTTATGCTTCGGGTGTTGACTTCTAAGGCCCTAACTATTCGATCTGGTGGAGCAACGCCCTAGAGTGAAGCCTAGGTTGCCCGGGAAGTAGAAATGACCATAACTTTCACACTGGTTGCTATTATTCGTTTTATACGATGGAAAAGCTGTTATATTTATATTGCATATTATGCTTCTGGCATTGAATTCTAAGTCCCTAGCTATTCGATCTGGTGGAGCAACGCCCTAGATTGAGCCTAGGTTGCTCGGTACGTAGAAATGACCATTACCTTCACACTGTTTGCAATTATTCATTTTATACGATGGCAAAGCTGTTGTATTTATATTGTATTTTATGCTTCCGGCGTTAACTTCTAAGGCCCTAGCTATCAGATGTGGAGCAGCAACGCCCTAGAGAGACGCGTAGGTTGCAGGCACGTAGAAATGAGCATTACTTTCACAATGTTCGCAATCATTCATTTTATACGATGGAAAAACTGTTGTACTTATATTGTATTTTATGCTTCGGGCGTTGACTTCTAAGGCCCTAACTATTCGATTTGGTGGAAGAACGTCATAGAGTGAAGCCTAGGTAGCCCGGAACGTAGAAATGTCCATATCTTTCACACTGTTTGCAATTATTCATTTTATACGGTGGCAAAGCTGTTGCATTTATATTGTATTTTATGCTTCTGGCGTTGACTCCTTAGGCCCTAACTATTCAATCTGGTGGAGCAATGTCTCAGAGTTAAGTCTAGTATGCCCGAAACGCCGAAATGATCATTACTTTCACGCATGTTGCTATTATTCCGGTTATACGATGAAAAGACTGTTGTATTTTTATTGTATTTTATGCTTCAGGCGTAGGCTTCTAAGGCCGTAGCTATTCGATATGGTGCAGCACCGCCCTAGAGTGAAGCCTAGGTTGCTCGGAACGCAGAAATGACCACTACTTTCACACAGTTTGCAATTACTTATTTAATACGATGGAAAAGCTGTTGTATTTATATCGTATTTTATGCTTCGGGTGTTGACTTCTTAGGCCCTAACACTTCGATCTGGTGGAGCAACGCCCTACAGTGAAGCCTAGGTTGCCCGGAACATAGATATGACCATAACCTTCACACAGGTTGCAATTATTCGTTTTATACGGTGTAAAGGCTGTTGTATTTATTTTGTATTTTATTCTTCTGGTGTTGACTTCTTAGGCCCTAACTATTCGATCTGGTGGAACAACGCCGTAGAGTGAAGCCTAGGTCGCCCGGAACGTATAAATGACCATTACTTTCACACAGTTTGCAATTACTCATTTTATACCATGGAAAAGCTGTTGTATTTATATCGTATTTTATGCTTCTGGCGTTGACTTCTAAGGACCTAGCTATTCGATCTGGTGGAGCAACGCCCTAGAGTGAAACATAGGTTACCCGGAACGTAGAAATGACCAGTACTTTCACACTGGTTGCAGTTATTCGTTTTATACAATGGAAAAACTGTTCTATTTATTTTGCATTTTATGCTTCGGGCGTTGACTTCTTAGGCCGTAACTATTTGATCTGGTGGAGCACCGCCCTAGAGTGAAGCCTAGGTTGCCCGGAACGTAGAACATACCATTACCTTCACACTGGTTGCAATTATTCCTGTTATACGATGGAAAAACTGTTGCACCTTTATTGTATTTTATGCTTCTGGCGTTGACTTCATAGGCCCTAACTATTCGATCTGGTGGAGCAACGTCCTAGAGTGGAGCCTAGGTTGACCGCAACGTAGAAATGACCATAACTTTCACACTGGTTACCATTATTCGTTTTATACGATGGAAAGGCTGTTGAATTTATATCGTATTTTACGCTTCTGGCGTTGACTTCTTAGGCCCTAACTATTCCATCTGGTGGAACAACGCCCTAGGGTGAAGCCTAGGTTGCCCGGAACGTAGAAGTGACCAGTACTTTCACACTGGTTGCAGTTATTCGTTTTATACGATGGAAAAACTGTTCTATTTATTTTGCATTTTATGCTTCGCGCGTTGACTTCTAAGGCGCTAACTATTCAATCTGTTGGAGCGACGCCCTAGGGTGTTTCCTAGGTTGCCCGGAAAGTAGAAATGACCATAACTTTCATACTGGTTGCAATTATTCGTTTTATATGATGGAAAAACTGTTGTATTTATATTGTATTTTATGCTTCAGGCGTTGACTTCTGAGGCCGTAGCTATTCGATCTGGTGGAGCCACGCTCTACAGTGAAGCCTAGGTTGCCCGGAACGTAGATATGACCATAACCTTCACACAGGTTGCAATTTTTCGTTTTATACGGTGTAAAGGCTGTTGTATTTATTTTGTATTTTATTCTTCTGGTGTTGACTTCTTAGGCCCTATCTATTCGATCTGGTGGAACAACGCCGTAGAGTGAAGCCTAGGTTGCCCGGAACGTAGATATGACCATAACCTTCACACAGGTTGCAATTATTCGTTTTATACGGTGTAAACGCTGTTGTATTTATTTTGTATTTTATTCTTCTGGTGTTGACTTCTTAGGCCCTATCTATTCGATCTGGTGGAACAACGCCGTAGAGTGAAGCCTAGGTTGCCCGGTACGTAGAAATGACCATTACATTCACACTGTTTGCAATTACTCATTTTATACCATGGAAAAGCTGTTGTATTTATATCGTATTTTATGCTTCTGGCGTTGACTCCTAAGGACCTAACTATTCGATCTGGTGGAGCAACGCCCTAGAGTGAAGCCTAGGTTGCCGGGAACGTAGAAATGACCATAACTTTTAATCTGGGAGCAATTATTCGTTTTATACAATGGAAAAACTGCTCTATTTATTTTGTATTTTATGCCTCGGGCGTTGACTTCTTTGGCCCTAACAATTCGATCTGGTGGAGCAACGCCCTAGAGTGAAGCCTAGGTTCCCTGGAACGTACAAATGACCATCACTTTCACACGGTTTGCAATTATTCCTGTTATAGGATGGAAAGACTGTTGTACTTTTATTGCATTTTATGCTTCTGGCGTTCACTTCTTAGGCCCTGACTATTCGATCTGGTGGAACAACGCCCTATGGTGAAGACTAGGTTGCCCGGAACGTAGAAATGACAATTACTTTCACACTGTTTGCAATAATTCCTTTTATACGATGCAAAAGTTGTTGTATTTATATCGTATTTTATGCTTCTGGCGTTGACTTCTAAGGACCTAACTATTCGATCTGGTGGAGTAACGCCCTAGAGTGAAGCCTAGGTTGCTCGGAATGTAGAAATAACCATAACTTTCACACTGGTTGCAATTATTCGTTTTTTACAATGGAAAAACTGTTGTATTTTTATTGTATTTTATGCTTCTGGCGTTCACTTCTTAGGCCCTAACTATTCGATCAGGTGGAACAACGCCCTAGGGTGAAGCCTAGGGTGCCCGGAACGTAGAAATGACCATAACTTTTACACTGGTAGCAATTATTCGTTTTATACAATGGAAAAACTGTTCTATTTATTTTGTATTTTATGCTTCGGGCGTTGACTTCTGAGGCCCTAACTGTTTGATCTGGTGGAGCAACGCCCTAGAGTGAAGCCTTGGTTGCCGGGAACGTAGAAATGACCATTACTTTCATACTGTTTGGAATTATTCCGTTTATGCGATGGAAAAGCTGTTGTATTTATATCGTATTTTATGCTTCTGGCGTTGACTTCTATGGCCCTAGTTATTCGATCTAGTGGAGCAACGCCCTAGAGTGAAGCCTAGGTTGCCCGGAACGTAGAAATGACCATCACTTTCAAACTGGTTGCAATTAATCCTGTTATACGATGGAAAAACTATTGTATTTTTATTGCATTTTATGCTACGTGCGTTGATTTCTAAGGCCCTAACTATTCAATCTGTTCGAGCAACGCCCTAGAGTGAAGCCTAGGTTGCTCGGAATGTAGAAATGACCATAACTTTCACACTGGCTGCAATTATTCGTTTTATACGATGGAAAAGCTGTTATATTTATATTGCATATTATGCTTCTGGCATTGAATTCTAAGTCCCTAGCTATTCGATCTGGTGGAGCAACGCCCTAGATTGAGCCTAGGTTGCTCGGTACGTAGAAATGACCATTACCTTCACACTGTTTGCAATTATTCATTTTATACGATGGCAAAGCTCTTGTATTTATATTGTATTTTATGCTTCCGGCGTTAACTTCTAAGGCCCTAGCTATCAGATGTGGAGCAGCAACGCCCTAGAGAGACGCGTAGGTTGCAGGCACGTAGAAATGAGCATTACTTTCACAATGTTCGCAATCATTCATTTTATACGATGGAAAAACTGTTGTACTTATATTGTATTTTATGCTTCGGGGGTTGACTTCTAAGGCCCTAACTATTCGATTTGGTGGAAGAACGTCATAGAGTGAAGCCTAGGTAGCCCGGAACGTAGAAATGTCCATATCTTTCACACTGTTTGCAATTATTCATTTTATACGGTGGCAAAGCTGTTGCATTTATATTGTATTTTATGCTTCTGGCGTTGACTCCTTAGGCCCTAACTATTCAATCTGGTGGAGCAATGTCTCAGAGTTAAGTCTAGTATGCCCGAAACGCCGAAATGATCATTACTTTCACGCATGTTGCTATTATTCCGGTTATACGATGAAAAGACTGTTGTATTTTTATTGTATTTTATGCTTCAGGCGTAGGCTTCTAAGGCCGTAGCGATTCGATATGGTGCAGCACCGCACTAGAGTGAAGCCTAGATTGCTCGGAACGCAGAAATGACCACTACTTTCACACAGTTTGCAATTACTTATTTAATACGATGGAAAAGCTGTTGTATTTATATCGTATTTTATGCTTCGGATGTTGACTTCTTAGGCCCTAACACTTCGATCTGGTGGAGCAGCGCCCTACAGTGAAGCCTAGGTTGCCCGGAACATAGATATGACCATAACCTTCACACAGGTTGCAATTATTCGTTTTATACGGTGTAAAGGCTGTTGTATTTATTTTGTATTTTATTCTTCTGGTGTTGACTTCTTAGGCCCTAACTATTCGATCTGGTGGAACAACGCCGTAGAGTGAAGCCTAGGTTGCCCGGAACGTATAAATGACCATTACTTTCACACTGTTTGCAATTACTCATTTTATACCATGGAAAAGCTGTTGTATTTATATCGTATTTTATGCTTCTGGCGTTGACTTCTAAGGACCTAGCTATTCGATCTGGTGGAGCAACGCCCTAGAGTGAAACATAGGTTACCCGGAACGTAGAAATGACCAGTACTTTCACACTGGTTGCAGTTATTCGTTTTATACAATGGAAAAACTGTTCTACTTATTTTGCATTTTATGCTTCGGGCGTTGACTTCTTAGGCCGTAACTATTTGATCTGGTGGAGCACCGCCCTAGAGTGAAGCCTAGGTTGCCCGGAACGTAGAACATACCATTACCTTCACACTGGTTGCAATTATTCCTGTTATACGATGGAAAAACTGTTGCACCTTTATTGTATTTTATGCTTCGTGCGTTGATTTCTAAGGCTCTAACTATTCAATCTGTTCGAGCAACGCCCTAGAGTGAAGCCTAGGTAGCTCGGAATGTAGAAATGACCATAACTTTCACACTGGCTGCAATTATTCGTTTTATACGATGGAAAAGCTGTTATATTTATATTGCATATTATGCTTCTGGCATTGAATTCTAAGTCCCTAGCTATTCGATCTGGTGGAGCAACGCCCTAGATTGAGCCTAGGTTGCTCGGTACGTAGAAATGACCATTACCTTCACACTGTTTGCAATTTTTCATTTTATACGATGGCAAAGCTGTTGTATTTATATTGTATTTTATGCTTCCGGCGTTAACTTCTAAGGCCCTAGCTATCAGATGTGGAGCAGCAACGCCCTAGAGAGACGCGTAGGTTGCAGCAACGTAGAAATGAGCATTACTTTCACAATGTTCGCAATCATTCATTTTATACGATGGAAAAACTGTTGTACTTATATTGTATTTTATGATTCGGGCGTTGACTTCTAAGGCCCTAACTATTCGATTTGGTGGAAGAACGTCATAGAGTGAAGCCTAGGTAGCCCGGAACGTAGAAATGTCCATATCTTTCACACTGTTTGCAATTATTCATTTTATACGGTGGCAAAGCTGTTGCATTTATATTGTATTTTATGCTTCTGGCGTTGACTCCTTAGGCCCTAACTATTCAATCTGGTGGAGCAATGTCTCAGAGTTAAGTCTAGTATGCCCGAAACGCCGAAATGATCATTACTTTCACGCATGTTGCTATTATTCCGGTTATACGATGAAAAGACTGTTGTATTTTTATTGTATTTTATGCTTCAGGCGTAGGCTTCTAAGGCCGTAGCGATTCGATATGGTGCAGCACCGCACTAGAGTGAAGCCTAGATTGCTCGGAACGCAGAAATGACCACTACTTTCACACAGTTTGCAATTACTTATTTAATACGATGGAAAAGCTGTTGTATTTATATCGTATTTTATGCTTCGGATGTTGACTTCTTAGGCCCTAACACTTCGATCTGGTGGAGCAACGCCCTACAGTGAAGCCTAGGTTGCCCGGAACATAGATATGACCATAACCTTCACACAGGTTGCAATTATTCGTTTTATACGGTGTAAAGGCTGTTGTATTTATTTTGTATTTTATTCTTCTGGTGTTGACTTCTTAGGCCCTAACTATTCGATCTGGTGGAACAACGCCGTAGAGTGAAGCCTAGGTTGCCCGGAACGTATAAATGACCATTACTTTCACACTGTTTGCAATTACTCATTTTATACCATGGAAAAGCTGTTGTATTTATATCGTATTTTATGCTTCTGGCGTTGACTTCTAAGGACCTAGCTATTCGATCTGGTGGAGCAACGCCCTAGAGTGAAACATAGGTTACCCGGAACGTAGAAATGACCAGTACTTTCACACTGGTTGCAGTTATTCGTTTTATACAATGGAAAAACTGTTCTACTTATTTTGCATTTTATGCTTCGGGCGTTGACTTCTTAGGCCGTAACTATTTGATCTGGTGGAGCACCGCCCTAGAGTGAAGCCTAGGTTGCCCGGAACGTAGAACATACCATTACCTTCACACTGGTTGCAATTATTCCTGTTATACGATGGAAAAACTGTTGCACCTTTATTGTATTTTATGCTTCGTGCGTTGATTTCTAAGGCCCTAACTATTCAATCTGTTCGAGCAACGCCCTAGAGTGAAGCCTAGGTAGCTCGGAATGTAGAAATGACCATAACTTTCACACTGGCTGCAATTATTCGTTTTATACGATGGAAAAGCTGTTATATTTATATTGCATATTATGCTTCTGGCATTGAATTCTAAGTCCCTAGCTATTCGATCTGGTGGAGCAACGCCCTAGATTGAGCCTAGGTTGCTCGGTACGTAGAAATGACCATTACCTTCACACTGTTTGCAATTTTTCATTTTATACGATGGCAAAGCTGTTGTATTTATATTGTATTTTATGCTTCCGGCGTTAACTTCTAAGGCCCTAGCTATCAGATGTGGAGCAGCAACGCCCTAGAGAGACGCGTAGGTTGCAGGCACGTAGAAATGAGCATTACTTTCACAATGTTCGCAATCATTCATTTTATACGATGGAAAAACTGTTGTACTTATATTGTATTTTATGCTTCGGGCGTTGACTTCTAAGGCCCTAACTATTCGATTTGGTGGAAGAACGTCATAGAGTGAAGCCTAGGTAGCCCGGAACGTAGAAATGTCCATATCTTTCACACTGTTTGCAATTATTCATTTTATACGGTGGCAAAGCTGTTGCATTTATATTGTATTTTATGCTTCTGGCGTTGACTCCTTAGGCCCTAACTATTCAATCTGGTGGAGCAATGTCTCAGAGTTAAGTCTAGTATGCCCGAAACGCCGAAATGATCATTACTTTCACGCATGTTGCTATTATTCCGGTTATACGATGAAAAGACTGTTGTATTTTTATTGTATTTTATGCTTCAGGCGTAGGCTTCTAAGGCCGTAGCTATTCGATATGGTGCAGCACCGCCCTAGAGTGAAGCCTAGGTTGCTCGGAACGCAGAAATGACCACTACTTTCACACAGTTTGCAATTACTTATTTAATACGATGGAAAAGCTGTTGTATTTATATCGTATTTTATGCTTCGGGTGTTGACTTCTTAGGCCCTAACACTTCGATCTGGTGGAGCAACGCCCTACAGTGAAGCCTAGGTTGCCCGGAACATAGATATGACCATAACCTTCACACAGGTTGCAATTATTCGTTTTATACGGTGTAAAGGCTGTTGTACTTATTTTGTATTTTATTCTTCTGGTGTTGACATCTTAGGCCCTAACTATTCGATCTGGTGGAACAACGCCGTAGAGTGAAGCCTAGGTTGCCCGGAACGTATAAATGACCATTACTTTCACACTGTTTGCAATTACTCATTTTATACCATGGAAAAGCTGTTGTATTTATATCGTATTTTATGCTTCTGGCGTTGACTTCTAAGGACCTAGCTATTCGATCTGGTGGAGCAACGCCCTAGAGTGAAACGTAGGTTACCCGGAACGTAGAAATGACCAGTACTTTCACACTGGTTGCAGTTATTCGTTTTATACAATGGAAAAACTGTTCTATTTATTTTGCATTTTATGCTTCGGGCGTTGACTTCTTAGGCCGTAACTATTTGATCTGGTGGAGCACCGCCCTAGAGTGAAGCCTAGGTTGCCCGGAACGTAGAACATACCATTACCTTCACACTGGTTGCAATTATTCCTGTTATACGATGGAAAAACTGTTGCACCTTTATTGTATTTTATGCTTCTGGCGTTGACTTCATAGGCCCTAACTATTCGATCTGGTGGAGCAACGTCCTAGAGTGAAGCCTAGGTTGACCGCAACGTAGAAATGACCATAACTGTCACACTGGTCACCATTATTTGTTTTATACGATGGAAAGGCTGTTGAATTTATATCGTATTTTATGCTTCTGGCGTTGACTTCTTAGGCCCTAACTATTCCATCTGGTGGAACAACGCCCTAGGGTGAAGCCTAGGTTGCCCGGAACGTAGAAGTGACCAGTACTTTCACACTGGTTGCAGTTATTCGTTTTATAAGATGGAAAAACTGTTCTATTTATTTTGCATTTTATGCTTCGGGCGTTGACTTCTTTGGCCCTAACAATTCGATCTGGTGGAGCAACGCCCTAGAGTGAAGCCTCGGTTCCCTGGAACGTACAAATGACCACCACTTTCACACGGGTTGCAATTATTCCTGTTATAGGATGGAAAGACTGTTGTATTTTTATTGCATTTTATGCTTCTGGCGTTCACTTCTTAGGCCCTGACTATTCGATCTGGTGGAACAACGCCCTAAGGTGAAGCCTAGGTTGCCCGGAACGTAGAAATGACAATTACTTTCACACTGTTTGCAATAATTCCTTTTATACGATGCAAAAGTTGTTGTATTTATATCGTATTTTATGCTTCTGGCGTTGACTTCTAAGGACCTAACTATTCGATCTGGTGGAGCAACGCCCTAGAGTGAAGCCTAGGTTGCCCGGAACGTAGAAATGACCATCACTTTCAAACTGGTTGCAATTAATCCTGTTATACGATGGAAAAACTATTGTATTTTTATTGCATTTTATGCTTCGTGCGTTGACTTCTAAGGCCCTAACTATTCAATCTGTTCGAGCAGCGCCCTAGAGTGAACCCTAGGTTGCTCGGAATGTAGAAATGACCATAACTTTCACACTGGCTGCAATTATTCGTTTTATACGATGGAATAGCTGTTGTATTTATATCGTATTTTATGCTTCTGGCGGTGACTTCTAAGGACCTAACTATTCGATCTGGTGGAGCAACGCCCTAGAGTGAATCCTAGGTTGCCCGGAACGTAGAAATGTCCATAACTTTTACACTGGTAGCAATTATTCGTTTTATACAATGGAAAAACTGTTGTATTTATATTGTATTTTATGCTTCTGGCGTTCACTTCTTAGGCCCTAACTATTCGATCTGGTGGAACAACGCCCTAGGGTGAAGCCTAGGTTGCCCGGAACGTAGAAATGACCATAACTTTCATACTGGTTGCAATTATTCGTTTTATATGATGGAAAAACTGTTGTATTTATATTGTATTTTATGCTTCAGGCGTTGACTTCTGAGGTCGTAGCTATTCGATCTGGTGGAGCAACGCCCTACAGTGAAGCCTAGGTTGCCCGGAACGTAGATATGACCATAACCTTCACACAGGTTGCAATTATTCGTTTTATACGGTGTAAAGGCTGTTGTAATTATTTTGTATTTTATTCTTCTGGTGTTGACTTCTTAGGCCCTATCTATTCGATCTGGTGGAACAACGCCGTAGAGTGAAGCCTAGGTTGCCCGGAACGTAGAAATGACCATTACATTCACACTGTTTGCAATTACTCATTTTATACCATGGAAAAGCAGTTGTATTTATATCGCATTTTATGCTTCTGGCGTTGACTCCTAAGGACCTAACTATTCGATCTGCTGGAGCAACGCCCCAGAGTGAAGCCTAGGTTGCCCGGAACGTAGAAATGACCATAACTTTTACACTGGTAGCAATTATTGGTTTTATACAATGGAAAAACTGTTCTATTTATGTTGTATTTTATGCCTCGGGCGTTGACTTCTTTGGCCCTAACAATTCGATCTGGTGGAGCAACGCCCTAGAGTGAAGCCTAGGTTCCCTGGAACGTACAAATGACCATCACTTTCACACGGTTTGCAATTATTCCTGTTATAGGATGGAAAGACTGTTGTATTTGTATTGCATTTTATGCTTCTGGCGTTCACTTCTTAGGCCCTGACTATTCGATCTGGTGGAACAACGCCCTATCGTGAAGCCTAGGTTGCCCGGAACGTAGAAATGACAATTACTTTCACACTGTTTGCAATAATTCCTTTTATACGATGCAAAAGTTGTTGTATTTATATCCTATTTTATGCTTCTGGCGTTGACTTCTAAGGACCTAACTATTCGATCTGGTGGAGTAACGCCCTAGAGTGAAGCCTAGGTTGCTCGGAATGTAGAAATAACCATAACTTTCACACAGGTTGCAATTATTCGTATTTTACAATGGAAGAGCTGTTGTATTTATATTGTATTTTATGCCTCTGGCGTTGACTTCTAAGGCCCTAGCTATTCGATCTAGTGGAGCAACGCCCTAGAGTGAAGCCGAGGTTGCCCGGAACGTAGAAATGACCATCACTTTCAAACTGGTTGCAATTAATCCTGTTATACGATGGAAAAACTGTTGTATTTTTATTGTATTTTATGCTTCTGGCGTTCACTTCTTAGGCCCTAACTATTCGAGCAGGTGGAACAACGCCCTAGGGTGAAGCCTAGGGTGCCCGGAACGTAGAAATGACCATAACTTTTACACTGGTAGCAATTATTCGTTTTATACAATGGAAAAACTGTTCTATTTATTTTGTATTTTATGCTTCGGGCGCTGACTTCTGAGGCCCTAACTGTTTGATCTGGTGTAGCAACGCCCTAGAGTGAAGCCTAGGTTGCCCGGAACGTGGAAATGACCATCACTTTCAAACTGGTTGCAATTAATCCTGTTATACGATGGAAAAACTATTGTATTTTTATTGCATTTTATGCTTCGTGCGTTGACTTCTAAGGCCCTAACTATTCAATCTGTTCGAGCAACGCCCTAGAGTGAAGCCTAGGTTGCTCGGAATGTAGAAATGACCATAACTTTCACACTGGCTGCAATTATTCGTTTTATACGATGGAAAAGCTGTTGTATTTATATCGTATTTTATGCTTCTGGCGGTGACTTCATAGGCCCTAACTATTCGATCTGGTGGAGCAACGTCCTAGAGTGAAGCCTAGGTTGACGGGAACGTAGAAATGACCATAACTTTCACACTGGTTACCATTATTCGTTTTATACGATGGAAAAGCTGTTGTATTTATATCGTATTTTATGCTTCTGGCGTTGACTTCTTAGACCCTAACTATTCCATCTGGTGGAACAACGCTCTATGGTGAAGCCTAGGTTGCCCGGAACGCAGAAATGACCAGTACTTTCACACTGGTTGCAGTTAATCGTTTTATACAATGGAAACACTGTTCTATGTATTTTGCATTTTATGCTTCGGGCGTTGACTTCTAAGGCCCTAACTATTCGATCTGGTGGAGCAACGCCCTAGAGTGAAGCCTGGGTTGCCCGGAACGTAGACCATACCATTACCTTCACACTGGTGGAAATTATTCCTGTTATGCGATGGAAAAACTCTTTCATCTTTATTGTATTTTATGCTTCGGGCATTGACTTCTAAAGCCCTAACTATTCGATCTGGTGGAGCAGGCCCTAGAGTGAAGGCTAGGTTGCCCGGAACGTAGAAATGACCATAACTTTCACACTGGTTGCTATTATTCGTTTTAAACGATGGAAAAGCTATTCTATTTATATTGCATTTTATGCTTCTGGCATTGAATTCTAAGTCCCTAGCTATTCGGTCTGGTGGAGCAACGCCCTAGAGTGAAGCCTAGGTTGCCCGGAACGTAGAAATGACCATTACTTGCACAGTGTTTGCAGTTATTCATTTTATACGATGGAAAAGCTGTTGTATTTATATTGTATTTTATGCTCCTGGCGTTGACTTCTAAGGCCGTAGCCATTAGACGTGGTGGAGCAACGCCCTAGAGTGACGCCTAGGTTGACCGGAACGTAGAAATGACCATTACTTTCACAATGTCTGCAATTATTCATTTTATACGATGAAAAAACTGTTGTACTTATATTGTATTTTATCCTTCTGGCGTTAAATTCTAAGTCCCTAGCTATTCGATCTGGTGAGCAACGCCCTAGAGTGAAACATAGGTTACCCGGAACGTAGAAATGACCAGTACTTTCACACTGGTTGCAGTTATTCGTTTTATACAATGGAAAAGCTGTTCTATTTATTTTGCATTTTATGCTTCGGGCGTTGACTTCCAAGGCCCTAGCTATTCCATCTGGTGGAGCAACACTCTAGCGTGAAGCCAAGGTTTCCCGGAACGTAGAAATGACAATTACTTCCACACTGTTTGCAAATATACATTATATACGATGGAAAAGCTGTTGTACTTATATTGTAATTTATGCTTCTGGCGTTGACTTCTTAGGCCGTAACTATTTGATCTGGTGGAGCACCGCCCTAGAGTGAAGCCTAGGTTGCCCGGAACGTAGAACATACCATTACCTTCACACTGGTTGCAATTATTCCTGTTATACGATGGAAAAACTGTTGCACCTTTATTGTATTTATGCTTCTGGCGTTGACTTCATAGGCCCTAACTATTCGATCTGGTGGAGCAACGTCCTAGAGTGAAGCCTAGGTAGACCGGAACGTAGAAATGACCATAACTTTCACACTGGTTACCATTATTCGTTTTATACGATGGAAAAGCTGTTGAATTTATATCGTATTTTATGCTTCTGGCGTTGACTTCTTAGGCCCTAACTATTCCATCTGGTGGAACAACGCCCTAGGGTGAAGCCTAGGTTGCCCGGAACGTAGAAATGACCAGTACTTTCACACTGGTTGCAGTTATTCGTTTTATACGATGGAAAAACTGTTCTATTTATTTTGCATTTTATGCTTCGCGCGTTGACTCCTTAGGCCGTAACTATTCAATCTGGTGGAGCAATGCGTCAGAGTTAAGTCTAGTATGCCCGAAACGCCGAAATCATCATTACTTTCACGCATGTTGCTATTATTCCGGTTATACGATGAAAATACTGTTGTATTTTTATTGTATTTTATGCTTCAGGCGTAGGCTTCTAAGGCCGTAGCTATTCGGTATGGTGCATCACCGCCCTAGAGTGAAGCCTAGGTTGCTCGGAACGCAGAAATGACCACTACTTTCACACAGTTTGCAATTACTTATTTAATACGATGGAAAAGCTGTTGTATTTATATCGTATTTTATGCTTCGGGCGTTGACTTCTTAGGCCCTAACACTTCGTTCTGGTGGAGCAACGCCCTACAGTGAAGCCTAGGCTGCCCGGAACGTTGATATGTCCATAACCTTCACACAGGTTGCAATTATTCGTTTTATACGGTGTAAAGGCTGTTGTATTTATTTTGTATTTTATTCTTCTGGCGTTGACTTCTAAGGACCTTACTATTCGATCTGGTGGAGCAACGCCCTAGAGTGAAGCCTAGGTTTCCCGGAACGTAGAAATGACCATAACTTTTACACTGGTAGCAATTATTCGTTTTATACAATGGAAAAACTGTTCCATTTATTTTGTATTTTATGCTTCGGGCGTTGACTTCTTTGGCCCTAACAATTCGATCTGGTGGAGCAGCGCCCTAGAGTGAAGCCTCGGTTCCCTGGAACGTACAAATGACCATCACTTTCACACGGGTTGCAATTATTCCTGTTATAGGATGGAAAGACTGTTGTATTTTTATTGCATTTTATGCTTCTGGCGTTCACTTCTTAGGCCCTGACTATTCGATCTGGTGGAACAACGCCCTAAGGTGAAGCCTAGGTTGCCCGGAACGTAGAAATGACAATTACTTTCACACTGTTTGCAATAATTCCTTTTATACGATGCAAAAGTTGTTGTATTTATATCGTATTTTATGCTTCTGGCGTTGACTTCTAAGGACCTAACTATTCGATCTGGTGGAGCAACGCCCTAGAGTGAAGCCTAGGTTGCCCGGAACGTAGAAATGACCATCACTTTCAAACTGGTTGCAATTAATCCTGTTATACGATGGAAAAACTATTGTATTTTTATTGCATTTTATGCTTCGTGCGTTGACTTCTAAGGCCCTAACTATTCAATCTGTTCGAGCAGCGCCCTAGAGTGAACCCTAGGTTGCTCGGAATGTAGAAATGACCATAACTTTCACACTGGCTGCAATTATTCGTTTTATACGATGGAAAAGCTGTTGTATTTATATCGTATTTTATGCTTCTGGCGGTGACTTCTAAGGACCTAACTATTCGATCTGGTGGAGCAACGCCCTAGAGTGAATCCTAGGTTGCCCGGAACGTAGAAATGACAATTACTTTCACACTGTTTGCAATAATTCCTTCTATACGGTGCAAAAGTTGTTGTATTTATATCGTATTTTATGCTTCTGGCGTTGACTTCTAAGGACCTAACTATTCGATCTGGTGGAGCAACGCCCTAGGGTGAAGCCTAGGTTTCCCGGAACGTAGAAATGACCATAACTTTTACACTGGTAGCAATTATTCGTTTTATACAATGGAAAAAATGTTCTATTTATTTTGTATTTTATGCTTCGGGCGTTGACTTCTTTGGCCCTAACAATTCGATCTGGTGGAGCAGCGCCCTAGAGTGAAGCCTAGGTTGCCCGGAACGTAGAAATGACCATCACTTTCAAACTGGTTGCAATTAATCCTGTTATACGATGGAAAAACTATTGTATTTTTATTGCATTTTATGCTTCGTGCGTTGACTTCTAAGGCCCTAACTATTCAATCTGTTCGAGCAGCGCCCTAGAGTGAACCCTAGGTTGCTCGGAATGTAGAAATGACCATAACTTTCACACTGGCTGCAATTATTCGTTTTATACGATGGAAAAGCTGTTGTATTTATATCGTATTTTATGCTTCTGGCGGTGACTTCTAAGGACCTAACTATTCGATCTGGTGGAGCAACGCCCTAGAGTGAATCCTAGGTTGCCCGGAACGTAGAAATGTCCATAACTTTTACACTGGTAGCAATTATTCGTTTTATACAATGGAAAAACTGTTGTATTTATATTGTATTTTATGCTTCTGGCGTTCACTTCTTAGGCCCTAACTATTCGATCTGGTGGAACAACGCCCTAGGGTGAAGCCTAGGTTGCCCGGAACGTAGAAATGACCATAACTTTTACACTGGTAGCAATTATTCGTTTTATACAATGGAAAAACTGTTGTATTTATATTGTATTTTATGCTTCTGGCGTTGACTTCTTAGGCCCTAACTATTCGATCTGGTGGAGTAACGCCCTAGAGTGAAGCCTAGGTTGCTCGGAATGTAGAAATAACCATAACTTTCACACTGGTTGCAATTATTCGTTTTTTACAATGGAAGAGCTGTTGTATTTATATTGTATTTTATGCCTCTGGCGTTGACTTCTAAGGCCCTAGCTATTCGATCTAGTGGAGCAACGCCCTAGAGTGAAGCCTAGGTTGCCCGGAACGTAGAAATGACCATCACTTTCAAACTGGTTGCAATTAATCCTGCTATACGATGGAAAAACTATTGTATTTTTATTGCATTTTATGCTTCGTGCGTTGACTTCTAAGGCCCTAACTATTCAGTCTGTTCGAGCAACGCCCTAGAGTGAACCCTAGGTTGCTCGGAATGTAGAAATGACCATAACTTTCACACTGGCTGCAATTATTCGTTTTATACGATGGAAAAGCTGTTGTATTTATATCGTATTTTATGCTTCTGGCGGTGACTTCATAGGCCCTAACTATTTGATCTGGTGGAGCAACGTCCTAGAGTGAAGCCTAGGTTGACCGGAACGTAGAAATGACCATAACTTTCACACTGGTTACCATTATTCGTTTTATACGATGGAAAAGCTGTTGTATTTATATCGTATTTTATGCTTCTGGCGTTGACTTCTTAGGCCCTAACTATTCCATCTGGTGGAACAACGCTGTATGGTGAAGCCTAGGTTGCCCGGAACGCAGAAATGACCAGTACTTTCACACTGGTTGCAGTTAATCGTTTTATACAATGGAAAAACTGTTCTATGTATTTTGCATTTTATGCTTCGGGCGTTGACTTCTAAGGCCCTAACTATTCGATCTGGTGGAGCAACGCCCTAGAGTGAAGCCTAGGTTGCCCGGAACGTAGACCATACCATTACCTTCACACTGGTGGAAATTATTCCTGTTATGCGATGGAAAAACTCTTTCATCTTTATTGTATTTTATGCTTCGGGCATTGACTTCTAAAGCCCTAACTATTCGATCTGGTGGAGCAGGCCCTAGAGTGAAGGCTAGGTTGCCCGGAACGTAGAAATGACCATAACTTTCACACTGGTTGCTATTATTCGTTTAAAACGATGGAAAAGCTATTCTATTTATATTGCATTTTATGCTTCTGGCATTGAATTCTAAGTCCCTAGCTATTCGGTCTGGTGGAGCAACGCCCTAGAGTGAAGCCTAGGTTGCCCGGAACGTAGAAATGACCATTACTTGCACAGTGTTTGCAGTTATTCATTTTATACGATGGAAAAGCTGTTGTATTTATATTGTATTTTATGCTCCTGGCGTTGACTTCTAAGGCCGTAGCCATTAGACGTGGTGGAGCAACGCCCTACAGTGACGCCTAGGTTGACCGGAACGTAGAAATGACCATTACTTTCACAATGTCTGCAATTATTCATTTTATACGATGAAAAAACTGTTGTACTTATATTGTATTTTATCCATCTGGCGTTAAATTCTAAGTCCCTAGCTATTCGGTCTGGTGGAGCAACGCCCTAGAGTGAAACATAGGTTACCCGGAACGTAGAAATGACCAGTACTTTCACACTGGTTGCAGTTATTCGTTTTATACAATGGAAAAGCTGTTCTATTTATTTTGCATTTTATGCTTCGGGCGTTGACTTCCAAGGCCCTAGCTATTCCATCTGGTGGAGCAACACTCTAGCGTGAAGCCTACGTTTCCCGGAACGTAGAAATGACAATTACTTCCACACTGTTTGCAAATATACATTATATACGATGGAAAAGCTGTTGTACTTATATTGTAATTTATGCTTCTGGCGTTGACTTCTTAGGCCGTAACTATTTGATCTGGTGGAGCACCGCCCTAGAGTGAAGCCTAGGTTGCCCGGAACGTAGAACATACCATTACCTTCACACTGGTTGCAATTATTCCTGTTATACGATGGAAAACTGTTGCACCTTTATTGTATTTTATGCTTCTGGCGTTGACTTCATAGGCCCTAACTATTCGATCTGGTGGAGCAACGTCCTAGAGTGAAGCTTAGGTAGACCGGAACGTAGAAATGACCATAACTTTCACACTGGTTACCATTATTCGTTTTATACGATGGAAAAGCTGTTGAATTTATATCGTATTTTATGCTTCTGGCGTTGACTTCTTAGGCCCTAACTATTCCATCTGGTGGAACAACGCCCTAGGGTGAAGCCTAGGTTGCCCGGAACGTAGAAATGACCAGTACTTTCACACTGGTTGCAGTTATTCGTTTTATACGATGGAAAAACTGTTCTATTTATTTTGCATTTTATGCTTCGCGCGTTGACTCCTTAGGCCGTAACTATTCAATCTGGTGGAGCAATGCGTCAGAGTTAAGTCTAGTATGCCCGAAACGCCGAAATCATCATTACTTTCACGCATGTTGCTATTATTCCGGTTATACGATGAAAATACTGTTGTATTTTTATTGTATTTTATGCTTCAGGCGTAGGCTTCTAAGGCCGTAGCTATTCGGTATGGTGCATCACCGCCCTAGAGTGAAGCCTAGGTTGCTCGGAACGCAGAAATGACCACTACTTTCACACAGTTTGCAATTACTTATTTAATACGATGGAAAAGCTGTTGTATTTATATCGTATTTTATGCTTCGGGCGTTGACTTCTTAGGCCCTAACACTTCGTTCTGGTGGAGCAACGCCCTACAGTGAAGCCTAGGCTGCCCGGAACGTAGATATATCCATAACCTTCACACAGGTTGCAATTATTCGTTTTATACGGTGTAAAGGCTGTTGTATTTATTTTGTATTTTATTCTTCTGGCGTTGACTTCTAAGGACCTTACTATTCGATCTGGTGGAGCAACGCCCTAGAGTGAAGCCTAGGTTTCCCGGAACGTAGAAATGACCATAACTTTTACACTGGTAGCAATTATTCGTTTTATACAATGGAAAAACTGTTCTATTTATTTTGTATTTTATGCTTCGGGCGTTGACTTCTTTGGCCCTAACAATTCGATCTGGTGGAGCAACGCCCTAGAGTGAAGCCTCGGTTCCCTGGAACGTACAAATGACCATCACTTTCACACGGGTTGCAATTATTCCTGTTATAGGATGGAAAGACTGTTGTATTTTTATTGCATTTTATGCTTCTGGCGTTCACTTCTTAGGCCCTGACTATTCGATCTGGTGGAACAACGCCCTAAGGTGAAGCCTAGGTTGCCCGGAACGTAGAAATGACAATTACTTTCACACTGTTTGCAATAATTCCTTTTATACGATGCAAAAGTTGTTGTATTTATATCGTATTTTATGCTTCTGGCATTGAATTCTAAGTCCCTAGCTATTCGGTCTGGTGGAGCAACGCCCTAGAGTGAAGCCTAGGTTGCCCGGAACGTAGAAATGACCATTACTTGCACAGTGTTTGCAGTTATTCATTTTATACGATGGAAAAGCTGTTGTATTTATATTGTATTTTATGCTCCTGGCGTTGACTTCTAAGGCCGTAGCTATTAGGCGTGGTGGAGCAACGCCCTAGAGTGACGCCTAGGTTGACCAGAACGTAGAAATGACCATTACTTTCACAATGACTGCAATTATTCATTTTATACGATGAAAAAACTGTTGTACTTATATTGTATTTTATCCTTCTGGCGTTAAATTCTAAGTCCCTAGCTATTCGATCTGGTGGAGCAACGCCCTAGAGTGAAACATAGGTTACCCGGAACGTAGAAATGACCAGTACTTTCACACTGGTTGCAGTTATTCGTTTTATACAATGGAAAAACTGTTCTATTTATTTTGCATTTTATGCTTCGGGCGTTGACTTCCAAGGCCCTAGCTATTCCATCTGGTGGAGCAACACTCTAGCGTGAAGCCTAGGTTGCCCGGAACGTAGAAATGACAATTACTTCCACACTGTTTGCAAATATACATTATATACGATGGAAAAGCTGTTGTACTTATATTGTAATTTATGCTTCTGGCGTTGACTTCTTAGGCCGTAACTATTTGATCTGGTGGAGCACCGCCCTAGAGTGAAGCCTAGGTTGCCCGGAACGTAGAAATGACCATAACTTTCGCACTGGTTAACATTATTCGTTTTATACGATGGAAAAGCTGTTGAATTTATATCGTATTTTATGCTTCTGGCGTTGACTTCTTAGGCCCTAACTATTCCATCTGGTGGAACAACGCCCTAGGGTGAAGCCTCGGTTGCCCGGAACGTAGAAATGACCAGTACTTTCACACTGGTTGCAGTTATTCGTTTTATACGATGGAAAAACTGTTCTATTTATTTTGCATTTTATGCTTCGCGCGTTGACTCCTTAGGCCGTAACTATTCAATCTGGTGGAGCAATGCGTCAGAGTTAAGTCTAGTATGCCCGAAACGCCGAAATGATCATTACTTTCACGCATGTTGCTATTATTCCGGTTATACGATGAAAAGACTGTTGTATTTTTATTGTATTTTATGCTTCAGGCGTAGGCTTCTAGGGCCGTAGCTATTCGGTATGGTGCATCACCGCCCTAGAGTGAAGCCTAGGTTGCTCGGAACGCAGAAATGACCACTACTTTCACACAGTTTGCAATTACTTATTTAATACGATGGAAAAGCTGTTGTATTTATATCGTATTTTATGCTTCGGGCGTTGACTTCTTAGGCCCTAACACTTCGATCTGGTGGAGCAACGCCCTACAGTGAAGCCTAGGTTGCCCGGAACGTAGATATGACCATAACCTTCACACAGGTTGCAATTATTCGTTTTATACGGTGTAAAGGCTGTTGTATTTATTTTGTATTTTATTCTTCTGGCGTTGACTTCTAAGGACCTTACTATTCGATCTGGTGGAGCAACGCCCTAGAGTGAAGCCTAGGTTTCCCGGAACGTAGAAATGACCATAACTTTTACACTGGTAGCAATTATTCGTTTTATACAATGGAAAAACTGTTCTATTTATTTTGTATTTTATGCTTCGGGCGTTGACTTCTTTGGCCCTAACAATTCGATCTGGTGGAGCAACGCCCTAGAGTGAAGCCTAGGTTCCCTGGAACGTACAAATGACCATCACTTTCACACGGGTTGCTATTATTCCTGTTATAGTATGGAAAGACTGTTGTATTTTTATTGCATTTTATGCTTCTGGCGTTCACTTCTTAGGCCCTGACTATTCGATCTGGTGGAACAACGCCCTAAGGTGAAGCCTAGGTTGCCCGGAACGTAGAAATGACAATTACTTTCACACTGTTTGCAATAATTCCTTTTATACGATGCAAAAGTTGTTGTATTTATATCGTATTTTATGCTTCTGGCGTTGACTTCTAAGGACCTAACTATTCGATCTGGTGGAGCAACGCCCTAGAGTGAAGCCTAGGTTGCCCGGAACGTAGAAATGACCATCACTTTCAAACTGGTTGCAATTAATCCTGTTATACGATGGAAAAACTATTGTATTTTTATTGCATGTTATGCTTCGTGCGTTGACTTCTAAGGCCCTAACTATTCAATCTGTTCGAGCAGCGCCCTAGAGTGAACCCTAGGTTGCTCGGAATGTAGAAATGACCATAACTTTCACACTGGCTGCAATTATTCGTTTTATACGATGGAAAAGCTGTTGTATTTATATCGTATTTTATTCTTCTGGCGGTGACTTCTAAGGCCCTAGCTATTCGATCTAGTGGAGCAACGCCCTAGGGTGAAGCCTAGGGTGCCCGGAACGTAGAAATGACCATAACTTTTACACTGGTAGCAATTATTCGTTTTATACAATGGAAAAACTGTTCTATTTATTTTGTATTTTATGCTTCTGACGTTCACTTCTTAGGCCCTAACTATTCGAGCTGGGGGGACAACGCCCTATGGTGAAGCCTAGGTTGCCCGGAACGTAGAATAGACCATAACTTTTACACTGGTAGCATTATTCGTTTTATACAATGGAAAAACTGTTCTATTTATTTTGTATTTTATGCTTCGGGCGTTGAGTTCTTTGGCCCTAACAATTCGATCTTGTGGAGCAACGCCCTAGAGTGAAGCCTAGGTTGCCCGGAACGTAGAAATGACCATAACTTTCACACTGGTAGCAATTATTCGTTTTATACAATGGGAAAACTGTTCTATTTATTTTGTATTTTATGCTTCGGGCGTTGACTTCTAAGGACCTACCTGTTTGATCTGGTGGAGCAACGCCCTACAGTGAAGCCTAGGTTGCCCGGAACGTAGAAATGACCATCACTTTCAAACTGGTTGCAATTAATCCTGTTATACGATGCAAAAGTTGTTGTATTTATATCGTATTTTATGCTTCTGGCGTTGACTTCTAAGGACCTAACTATTCGATCTGGTGGAGCAACGCCCTAGAGTGAAGCCTAGGTTGCCCGGAACGTAGAAATGACCATCACTTTCAAACTGGTTGCAATTAATCCTTTTATACGATGGAAAAACTATTGTATTTTTATTGCATTTTATGCTTCGTGCGTTGACTTCTAAGGCCCTAACTATTCAATCTGTTCGAGCAGCGCCCTAGAGTGAACCCTAGGTTGCTCGGAATGTAGAAGTGACCATAACTTTCACACTGGCTGCAATTATTCGTTTTATACGATGGAAAAGCTGTTGTATTTATATCGTATTTTATGCTTCTGGCGGTGACTTCTAAGGACCTAACTATTCGATCTGGTGGAGCAACGCCCTAGAGTGAAGCCTAGGTTGCCCGGAACGTAGAAATGTCCATAACTTTTACACTGGTAGCAATTATTCGTTTTATACAATGGAAAAACTGTTGAATTTATATTGTATTTTATGCTTCTGGCGTTCACTTCTTAGGCCCTAACTATTCGATCTGGTGGAACAACGCCCTAGGGTGAAGCCTAGGTTGCCCGGAACGTAGAAATGACCATAACTTTTACACTGGTAGCAATTATTCGTTTTATACAATGGAAAAACTGTTGTATTTATATTGTATTTTATGCTTCTGGCGTTGACTTCTTAGGCCCTAACTATTCGATCTGGTGGACCAATGCCTCAGAGTTAAGTCTAGGATGCCCGAAACGCCGAAATGATCATTACTTTCACGCTTGTTGCATTTATTCCTGTTATACGATGAAAAGACCGTTGTATTTTTATTGTATTTTATGCTTCAGGCGTAGGCTTCTAAGGCCGTAGCTATTCGATATGGTGGAGCACCGCCCTAGGGTGAAGACTAGGTTGCTCGGAGTATACAAATGACCATAACTTTCACACTGGTTGCAATTATTCGTTTTCTACGATGGAAAAACTGTTGTATTTATATTGTATTTTATGCTTCTGACGTTCGCTTCTTAGGCCCTAACTATACGATCTGGTGGAACAACGCCCTAGGGTGAAGCCTAGGTTGCCCGGAACGTAGAAATGTCCATAACTTTTACACTGGTAGCAATTATTCGTTTTATACAATGGAAAAACTGTTGTATTTATATTGTATTTTATGCTTCTGGCGTTGACTTCTTAGGCCCTAACTATTCGATCTGGGGGAGCAATGCCTCAGAGTTAAGTCTAGGATGCCCGAAACGCCGAAATGATCATTACTTTCACGCTTTTTGCAATTATTCCTGTTATACGATGAAAAGACCGTTGTATTTTTATTGTATTTTATGCTTCAGGCGTAGGCTTCTAAGGCCGTAGCTATTCGATATGGTGGAGCACCGCCCTAGAGTGAAGACTAGGTTGCTCGGAATATACAAATGACCATAACTTTCACACTGGTTGCAATTATTCGTTTTCTACAATGGAAAGACTGTTGTATTTTTATTGCATTTTATGCTTCTGGCGTTCACTTCTTAGGCCCTGACTATTCGATCTGGCGGAACAACGCCCTAGAGTGAAGCCTATTTTGCCCGGAACGTAGAAATGACAATTACTTTCACACTGTTTGCAATAATTCCTTTTAAACGATGCAAAAGTTGTTGTATCTATATCGTATTTTATGCTTCTGGCGTTGACTTCTAAGGACCTAACTATTCGATCTGGTGAAGCAACGCCCTAGAGTGAAGCCTAGGTTGCTCGGAATGTAGAAATAACCATAACTTTCACACTGGTTGCAATTATTCGTTTTTTACAATGGAAAAGCTGTTGTATTTATATTGTATTTTATGCCTGTGGCGTTGTCTTCTAAGGCCCTAGCTATTCGATCTAGTGGAGCAACGCCCTAGAGTGAAGTCAAGGTTGCCCGGAACGTCGAAATGACCATCACTATCAAACTGGTTGCAATTAATCCTGTTATACCATGGAGAAGCTGTTGTATTTATATCGTATTGTATGCTTCTGGCGTTGACATCTAAGGACCTATCTGTTTGATATGGTGGCGCAACGCCCTAGTGTGAAGCCTAGGTTGCTCAGAATATAGAAATGACAATTACTTTCACACTGTTCGCAATTATTCCTTTTATACGATGCAAAAGCTGTTGTATTTATAACGTATTTTATGCTTCTGGCGTTGACTTCTAAGGACCTAACTATTCAATCTGTTGGAGCAACTCCCTAGAGTGAAGCCTAGGTTGCTCGGAATGTATAAATGACCATAACTTTCACACTGGCTGCAATTATTCGTTTTATACGATGGAAAAGCTGTTGTATTTATATTGTATTTTATGCTTCTGACGTTCACTTCTTAGGCCCTAACTATTCGATCTGGGGGGACAACGCCCTATGGTGAAGCCTAGGTTGCCCGGAACGTAGAATAGACCATAACTTTCACACTGGTTGCAATTAATCCTGTTATACGATGGAAAAACTGTTGTATTTTTATTGCATTTTATGCTTCTGGCGTTCACTTCTTAGGCCCTAACTATTCGATCTGGTGGAACAACGCCCTAGGGTGAAGCCTAGGTTGCCCGGAACGTAGAAATGACCATAAGTTTCATAATGGTTGCAATTATTCGTTTTATAGGATGGAAAAACTGTTGTATTTCTATTGTATTTTATGCTTCAGGCGTTGACTTCTTAGGCCCTAACACTTCGATCTGGTGGAGCAACGCCCTACAGTGAAGCCTAGGTTGCCCGGAACGTAGATATGACCATAACCTTCACACAGTTTGCAATTATTCGTTTTATACGGTGTAAAGGCTGTTGTATTCATTTTGAATTTTATTCTTCTGGTGTTGACTTCTTAGGCCCTAACTATTCGACCTGGTGGAACAGCGCCGTAGAGTGAAGCCTAGGTTGCCCGGAACGTAGAAATGACCATTACTTTCACACTATTTGCAATTATTCCTTTTATACGATGGAAAAGCTGCAGTATTTATATCGTATTTTATGCTTCTGGCGTTGACTTCTAAGGACCTAACTATTCGATCTGGTGGAGCAACGCCCTAGAGTGAAGCCTAGGTTGCTGGGAATGTAGAAATGACCATAACTTTCACACTGGTTGCAATTATTCGTTTTATACGATGGAAAAACTGTTGTATTTATATTGTATTTTATGCTTCTGGCGTTCACTTCTTGGGCCCTAACTATTCGATATGGTGGCACAACGCCCTAGGGTGAAGCCTAGTTTGCCCGGAACGTAGAAATGACCATTACTTCCACACTGTTTGCAAATATACTTTATATACGATGGAAAAGCTGTTGTACTTATATTGTAATTTATGCTTCTGGCGTTGACTTCTTAGGCCGTAACTATTTGATCTGGTGGAGCACCGCCCTAGAGTGAAGCCTAGGTTGCCCGGAACGTAGAACATACCATTACCTTCACACGGTTTGCAATTATTCCGGTTATACGATGGAAAAACTGTTGTACTTATATCGTATTTTATTCTTCTGGCGTTGACTTCTTAGGCCCTAACTATTTGATCTGGTGGAGCACCGCCCTAGAGTGAAGCCTAGGTTGCCCGGAACGTAGACCATACCATTACCTTCACACTGGTGGAAATTATTCCTGTTATGCGATGGAAAAACCCTTTCATCTTTATTGTATTTTATGCTTCGGGCATTGACTTCTAAAGCCCTAACTATTCGATCTGGTGGAGCAGGCCCTAGAGTGAAGGCTAGGTTGCCCGGAACGTAGAAATGACCATAACTTTCACACTGGTTGCTATTATTCGTTTTAAACGATGGAAAAGCTATTCTATTTATATTGCATTTTATGCTTCTGGCATTGAATTCTAAGTCCCTAGCTATTCGGTCTGGTGGAGCAACGCCCTAGAGTGAAGCCTAGGTTGCCCGGAACGTAGAAATGACCATAACTTTCGCACTGGTTACCATTATTCGTTTTATACGATGGAAAAGCTGTTGAATTTATATCGTATTTTATGCTTCTGGCGTTGACTTCTTAGGCCCTAACTATTCCATCTGATGGAACAACGCCCTAGGGTGAAGCCTCGGTTGCCCGGAACGTAGAAATGACCAGTACTTTCACACTGGTTGCAGTTATTCGTTTTATACGATGGAAAAACTGTTCTATTTATTTTGCATTTTATGCTTCGCGCGTTGACTCCTTAGGCCGTAACTATTCAATCTGGTGGAGCAATGCGTCAGAGTTAAGTCTAGTATGCCCGAAACGCCGAAATGATCATTACTTTCACGCATGTTGCTATTATTCCGGTTATACGATGAAAAGACTGTTGTATTTTTATTGTATTTTATGCTTCAGGCGTAGGCTTCTAGGGCCGTAGCTATTCGGTATGGTGCATCACCGCCCTAGAGTGAAGCCTAGGTTGCTCGGAACGCAGAAATGACCACTACTTTCACACAGTTTGCAATTACTTATTTAATACGATGGAAAAGCTGTTGTATTTATATCGTATTTTATGCTTCGGGCGTTGACTTCTTAGGCCCTAACACTTCGATCTGGTGGAGCAACGCCCTACAGTGAAGCCTAGGTTGCCCGGAACGTAGATATGACCATAACCTTCACACAGGTTGCAATTATTCGTTTTATACGGTGTAAAGGCTGTTGTATTTATTTTGTATTTTATTCTTCTGGCGTTGACTTCTAAGGACCTTACTATTCGATCTGGTGGAGCAACGCCCTAGAGTGAAGCCTAGGTTTCCCGGAACGTAGAAATGACCATAACTTTTACACTGGTAGCAATTATTCGTTTTATACAATGGAAAAACTGTCCTATTTATTTTGTATTTTATGCTTCGGGCGTTGACTTCTTTGGCCCTAACAATTCGATCTGGTGGAGCAACGCCCTAGAGTGAAGCCTAGGTTCCCTGGAACGTACAAATGACCATCACTTTCACACGGGTTGCAATTATTCCTGTTATAGTATGGAAAGACTGTTGTATTTTTATTGCATTTTATGCTTCTGGCGTTCACTTCTTAGGCCCTGACTATTCGATCTGGTGGAACAACGCCCTAAGGTGAAGCCTAGGTTGCCCGGAACGTAGAAATGACAATTACTTTCACACTGTTTGCAATAATTCCTTTTATACGATGGAAAAACTATTGTATTTTTATTGCATTTTATGCTTCGTGCGTTGACTTCTAAGGCCCTAACTATTCAATCTGTTCGAGCAACGCCCTAGAGTGAAGCCTAGGTTGCTCGGAATGTAGAAATGACCATAACTTTCACACTGGCTGCAATTATTCGTTTTATACGATGGAAAAGCTGTTGTATTTATATCGTATTTTATGCTTCTGGCGTTGACTTCTTAGGCCCTAACTATTCGATCTGGTGGAGCAACGCCCTAGAGTGAAGCCTAGGTTGCACGGAACGTAGAAATGACCATTACCTTCACACTGTTTGCAATTATTCATTTTATACGATGGCAAAGTTGTTGTACTTATACTGTATTTTATGCTTCGGGCGTTGACTTCTAAGGCCCTAACTATTCGATTTGGTGGAGCAACGCCCTACAGTGAAGCCTAGGTTGCCCAGAACGTAGAAATGACCATAACTTTCACACTGGTTACCATTATTCGTATTATATGATGGAAAAGCTGTTGTATTTATATCGTATTTTATGCTTCAGTCGTTGACTTTGAAGGCCGTAGCTATTAGATGTGGTGGGGCAACGCCCTAGAGTGTCGCATGGGTTGCCCGGAACGTAGAAATGACCATTACTTTCACAATGTTTGCAAATATTCATTTCATACGATGTGTAACGTCCCTAAAGCGATGCTACGTTGTCCATGGAAGAGCGGCTTTCCGATGGACGAAAAGTGGGGTTCGTGTGGCGTGCGGTTAAGGAGTTAAAATCCAAAGCTTAGATCTTTCTTGACATTAATTTATTCAGTAAAACCCTATTCTAATTCTAACGTAAATACAATACTAATGCCTATTCTAATTCGTTAAATATTTATAAGAACAAATAAGGTTAATTATTATGTACAGACGAGGTCATGTTGATCGTAATCGTTATGCGATATACTTCGCGAGAGTTAGGTTATGTGTCTATGATTCGTGAATAGAAATTAGGTTATGTGTCTAAGCTTTTACATTCGTGTACAAGAGTAATTATGCTGTTATTAATTAATCCGTATTAATTGCGGTAGAGGATCCTCTGTATTAGACGATACGCAGTGTAAGTGTGTGTGTGTGTGTGTGCAATAGATCTTGTCTCGTATGCCCTGGTCGCTGCCGAAGTTATAGATGGCTATAACCTAAGAGCGGTCTCAAGGTTTCATGAAACATATAATCTTTGCTTGATTGCCTAAGCATCCGTAAGCCCTCCGTTATCTTTTCTACATCAGTCGCTACCTTGGAGAAAAGACTCCTCAGGAGCGGTCTTAGAAATGCGTCCGACTTAGAATGGCTTCTAGCGCTTGTTGGCAAGCGATTCGTCTGCCTACGGCAAGCACGAACTCTATATTAAAGGAGCATCAATTACTATTTGGTAGAACGGTCGCTACCCCTAAAGGAGCGGTCTCGATCTTTAGTATCTCAGCTACCTCCAAGATGTTGCCCGTACTGCACTTGCTTAGAATCGTCGTAGTGCACCTGTCATAAAGCTACTCAAGATTGAACCCGTAAAGGAGCATCGAATACTCTTGATCTCTGGAAAACGGTCGCTACCCCTAAAGGAGCGGTCTCGATCTCACTGGACGAGTATCTCAGCTGCCTCCCAGATCCTCGTCTATTCGCAACTTGATGCCAGAGAGAAGTGTGTTCCTGCTGCTTTCGCAGCTCCTTTTATACTCGCCAGTCGGAGTTCGCACATGCGCAGTTGTTCTAATTCTAATGGCGCTCTTATTCTAATAGTGGCTGTTTTAACATGAAAACGTACGAAATCTGCTATACTTATATGAAAATGTAATTAAAATCTATAATATATAATATGTGTCATAATACAAAAATGTTTATTAATAATTGGATAACAGAATACGCGCTATTATATAGTTATAAGATAGAAATAGAAAAAGATAGATATGTTTACAATAAGATGGAGAGAGACAGCGATAGTAGAGAGAGATAGAGTGAAATAGGAAGAGACAGAGACAAGGACAGAGACAGAGACAGAGTCGCGGGGCGTTACACCTCCCCCCTTACGGAATCTCTCGTCCTCGAGAGATCGAGTCTTGACTTGGATTTTACCCATTGCTTTTTCAAGGCTTTTGGGATTTCCTTTGTCTTTCTGCGCTGAGATGGGTCTTCTTTTGGTGGCCTCGTGCATCGGGCGCACCTGCAGTTCCCATTTGAATTTGGGGGACCCGCAGCTCCGGTTCCAAATAGGCTTCCTATTTGCCACAATTTTTTTCGGGGGTCGTTTTGGGGTAGGTTCTTGTATTGGTTCCAGTCTGGCTCTGGGACGTCCACTTGTACTAGCCGGTACGGGATCGTGGGTTTTGGGAGGGGTCCAGGGTCCGGGGTTATTGGTCTGGTCGGGGTGACTGGGAGGGACCAGGTTTCCTCTGGAGGCTGGACGGCTGGAGCGTCTTCTGCAGGGGCAGCTGCTGCTACCATTATCCTGGTCTCTGGAACGACTGGCACATTGCTCCGCACAGTCGGCTTTGACTGTGTTTCTTGGTGCTGCTTCGTTAGATTAGAGGCTATTAATATTTTTTAAAATGAAAGAATAAAGAAAATTTTCAGTTAATGGTTACCGGTCCTAAGACGGATTCTGGGATAGGGAGAATGGGAGCGGGTATCTGGAGTAAATTATCCATAATTCTTTCCAGGTTAGCTCTGTAAGTTCTTCGTTTGCCTGCTCGCTTCGGCATGATGTTCTCTTCTGTGGCGATTGTGATTTTTTTTCGCTCTTTTATACCCTTTTTCGAAGCTGTCGAAAAATCTTGTAGGTTTCTGATTGGTCCCTTTGTTTTTCCTGTTTCCCTATTGGTGCGCTTCCAGCTTTGCGCAGGAGTATTTATATCGTTTGAATTTTCCTCTTGCGCATTTGCTTCTTATCGGTCGTGGGGCGCACTTTGGTCGCGCCATCTTGGTTTTGTAATAATGTTCAAAGAAGGTTATGGTTATCTGGATGAAATAAATGAAACCCTTTTTTTTTTTTTTTTTTTATTTATTTATTTATTATTATTATTATTATTATTATTATTATTATTATTATTATTATTATTATTATTATTATATGTATATATATATTTACATAATGATTCGGCGGTTCTGTCTGCGGTGGTACGCTTGAAAGAACGCTGTTCGGCAGTCCGTGCAATTATATATTGGTTGTGGTTCGATTATTAGTTTAATGCATCTTTCGCATCTGCTAGCGTAGTCTACGCTCAGGTGGTGCGAGTGGTACACTTCTATTATGTTGTAGTTCGTACTGCACTGGCGGCAGTAGTCATTTCCATTTACATCTGTATAAATTTTTCCTTTTATACAGTATACATTATACCACAAGTCCATTGTTCTTAGTATTTTGTCATTAGTGTTGTACAACAATCTCCTGTGTCCGCACATGTTTTTTTTCTGGAAAATTGTATGTTCTATATCTTTATTTATTTTATTTATTTTATTCTTCTTATACGTATATTCTACTTACGGTCTTAGCTCTTTTGATTGTCAGTTGCGTCGGTAATGGCCGCTGTCTTTGTCTTAAGGTATGTATTTTATGATAGATGGGCTTTTTTAATTCTGTCCATATGGACAACCTTAAGTCGTTTCGGTCCTATAGCAATTTTTACATTATTATTCTCTAGGATTTCAATGACCTGGTAAGGCCCTCTGTATTCGCTACTTAGTTTATCACGTCGCGGATTGAGTAGCATCACATAATCTCCAACTTTGTAGATTTCAGGATGAATTTTCCTGTCATAGTAATATTTTTGTCTATACTTTGATTGTTCGAGATTAGTTCGTGCTAATTCCCGAATGGAATGTAATTTGGAAATTAAATTGTCTACATAATCTGTATAAGTGCCTAGACTGTCATTTGAAGGAATGCTTGAGGGTAAGCGCGCTTTTCTGCCGAAGACAAGTTCGTGCGGAGTGAATTTTGTTCCTTCGTGTGTGCTTGTATTATAGGAGAACATTGCCTGAGGTAACCATAGATCCCATTGTTTCTCCTTGGATACGTAATGCTTCAAGTATTCGATGAGAACATGATGACTTCTTTCAATGGAACCATTCGACTGAGGGTGAAAAGCGGAGGTTCGATATTGCTTGATGTGGAAGGCTTGTGCAAATTTCCTCATAAGGGATCCTGTGAAATTAGTGCCTTGATCTGTTAATATTGCCTTTGGGCTACCAAATCTGCATATGAAATGTTCAGTGAACGCTTTGGCAACATCTTCAGATGTGGTCGCCATTAATGGGACTGCAAGGGAGTATTTTGTGAGGTTATCTTGGATTGTCAGAATGTGACTATGATTCCTTTCAGTGTAGGGAAGTGGTCCTAAGATATCCATGGAAATTTTGTCAAATGCATCCACAGGTGTGTCTGTTATTATCATTGGTTCCTTGTTTTTTACTCTAACTAATTTATTTCTTTGACATTGTAGGCAAGTTTTGATGAAATTTGTAACATCATATTTCATGTTTTTCCAGTAGTATTGACTTCTGATGCGATGGTAAGTCTTCTTAATACCCTTATGACCTCCTATTGGTGATTCATGGTTTTCCTTCATGATTTGTAGGCGATCTTGCTGTGGTGGAATCTGGATGGTGCCTTTACACAAAATAAACTTCATATTTGTTTGCAGAAAATTTAACCGGATTAAATTTTGTAATTTATTCCACGGAATTTTTCCCTTTTCTCCTGATATGCATGCTTGCATTATGTTTTCTTGTTGCAGCTTAATCCTTAGTGACTTCAATACCTTATGGAGGGTTTCTTCTGAAGGATTGCTGGTAGTGACTATACCAAAGACAGTGTTCCTACCTTTCTTTAATTCTACTATTTGTCCTGCTTGCAGTGGTTTGCATGGTTTGATTTTTTTTTGTTTTATTAATTCTTCCCCTAATGTTCCTAATGGTTTGCCATTCTCATTAATGAATATTATTATCGTTTCCTTCCTCATCCATAGGTGATCGTTGGACTCCTGAATATTAACTCCTACAGGCACATTACTAACAACTTTTGGTTTCTTGTGCACTTCTTTTGTTGTCTTCTTCTGCACTGGTCCATAGACTTGAGGGGTAAGTATTCTGTGTTCCTTCTTGCTGATTCTTATAGGGGATACGGGGGCTGTTAATGTACCACTAGAGTCTGACATTGGTTCCCTTTTAGGTGCGGTAAGTGTTGCTTCGCTGGAACTTGTACTGCTACTAGTTTTTGAGCAAGACTCTATTTTTGGTGGGTCTCTAAATTGATGTTTGGGGACTATTGTTTCCTCGTCAGCTTCCATAATTTCATTCCAGTCAGTAGGTTCTGGTTTTTGCTTAAGGGGAGTTGGTTTACTAGGATTTTTGGCAGGAGGTGATCTTGGGGTTTCATGGACTTCCACTTGAATTGTTCGTTTCTTAGGTGCAGGTTGGTTGGAGGAGGAAGTTGTTTGGCTCTTTTTCCTTTTTTGTTTCTTTTTTTCGTTAATTTCTACTTCTGTTTCGTTATCTGTATCGCTTGAATATATTCTTGCTTGTTTCTTTGGGGCTGGATTCCCAGATGCTGAAGTTGTGGTGCTTCTCTGGCGTGTTGGGAACTGGTGATATTCCTTTTTCTTCTTGTGATCTTCAGGATCAGAGCTAGAGTGAGATGTTGATCTCTGACGTGTTCTGTACTGGTGAACTTCTTTTTTCCTTTTGTGACCATGGTCAGAGCTAGAGCGAGATGTTGATCTTTGACGGGTTCTGTACTGGTGAAATTCCTTTTTCCTCTTGAATTCATCCGAATCTGGGCTTGAGTGAGTAATTGCTCGTTTTGCATATACAGGAAGTGAAGTCGGGTTCCTGGATAAGGCGTCGGCGTTAGTATTATATTTGCCAGGTTTATAAACGATTTTAAACTCATACTCAGCTAGTTTTAGTTTCCAACGCATTAACCGTGACGTTGGGTTAGTGAGATTTTGTAACCATTCTAATGGTTTGTGGTCTGTGATGAGAAGGAATTTCTTGCCATACACATAAGGTCTAAAGTGATGCACAGCATATACTACAGCAAGTAATTCTCGCTCTGTTGGAGAGTATCTTGTCTCGGCATCGTTCAGGACTCTGGATGCATATGCTATGGGAAGGTCCTTACCGATTTCTCCTTGGCTGAGAACAGCACCTACAGCAAAGCCAGATGCATCTGTTGTTATGTTGAACATCCTGTTAAAATCAGGGTACTGTAAGATAGGTTCTTTACAAAGTGCATCTCGTAGAAATTCGAATGCTTTATGTTGATTTCCTGTCCACTCGAAAGTGTAGTCCTTTTTTGTTAAGTTTGTTAAAGGTCTAGCAATTTTAGAAAAATCCTTAATGAATCGACGATAGTATCCGCACAGTCCCAAAAATTGTTTTACATTCTTCTGTGTTTTGGGAATTGGAAAATTTTTTACGGCTTCCAGCTTTTTTGGATCAGGTTTAACACCATTTTCGCTGATGATGTGCCCTAAGTATGCGACTTCTTTCTTTAAGAACTCGCATTTTTCTGGTTGTAGTGAGAGGTTGGCCTCTTGTAAACGTTTCATTAGTTTCTTGAACTTAATTGCATGTTCACTAAGTGAACTTGCATAGAGGACTATGTCGTCGACGTATACTAACAGTTCTACCCCTTGTAGGCCGATTAGAACTTCGTCCATTAGCCTCTGGAAGGTTGCAGGAGAATTTTTGAGACCAAAGGGCATCCGTACATATTCATAATGCCCGTAGGTGGTGGAGAAGGCGGTTTTGTGCCGGTCTTCAGGGTGCATGGGGATTTGGTGGAATCCAGAAGCCAAGTCGAATACAGAAAAGTATTTGGCGCTTCCTAATTGGTCCAATATATCTGCGATATTTGGAAGTGGATAACCATCTCCCATAGTTATTTCGTTGAGTTTCCTGAAGTCGATAACCATCCTCCACTTCTTTTTCCCTTGGGAATCTTCCTTCTTCGGAACGATCCAGACGGGGGAGTTATATGGGGAGGAAGAGGGTCTAATAATTCCCTTATCGAGAAGGTCATTTACTTGATTTTTTATTTCCTCCTTGTGTACTTGAGGATAGCGGTATTGCTTAACGTGTATAGGAACTTCATTTTCGGTAATTATCCTATGGTACACCTTGTTTGTAGCTTGTAGCTCTTCTCCAGGAAGTAGGAATCTGTCTGCATGTTGCTTTACCAAGGTCTCTACACTGGCTCTTTCTTCAGAGTTAAGGTGATTTAGGCGCATGTGTTGGAGTACCTTGTAAGCTCGACACGGGTCCTTATATCCTCTTGTGCAGTTTTCAGCTGAAGGTGCCTCTTCAAAAGGCTGTATTTCGACCGTGGGCACTGGAATTTCGATATCTTCAGTTGAAGAGTTAATAGCAAAGAGATAGGCGGTGCCATTATGGTTTGCTACTACAGCATTTCCCATGTAGATGTTGGGATGTATGTTCATTTTGGGAATATACCCTGTGGTTGCTTGTAAATTAGCGACGCGTACGTAGATTTGAGTTCTTGTTCTTGCGGGAATTGTAATAGTTTCTGGATCTGCAAAGGGTAATACCTCATTCCCTAATGTTATTGCAGATTTTGTGTAATCGATGGTCGCCTTGTTACTTCCAAAAAATTCGGTTCCCAGTATGCCGTCCTGAGGTATAGGAAGGTTTTCAACGATGTGAAAGATGATTTCTGTATTTAAGGTCTTTACTTTTATATACCCTAGGGTAGTAAGTCGTCCTTCCGTAATTCCGTTGAGATCGAAGATGAGATTGGTTGATATAGGTGCATAAGCAGAGATGGCAGACTTCTTTATGACATTTAAGTCAGAGCCTGTATCCACCATTAAGGTTGCTCGCCCATTGTCGAATTCATTCTTGGTTGTACTGGTTCTCTTCGAGGTCTCTCCTGGTTAGCGGTTTTTGCAGCTTCCCGTTGGTCGAAGTATTTCTTCTTCCTGCATTGCTCAATTGTGTGTCCCTTAAATTTGCAGAATTGACATGTAGGAACGTCTGTAAGTTGAGCGTTTCTTCTAGGACGGTTTAGACTTCGGCATTCTTGAACTGTATGACCTCTCTTCTGACAGAATTGACAGTGTTTCATCTGCCAATCTACTCGAGAAACTTGTTGTTGATTTCCCATAGGCTGACTACTACAGGTATTTGTATTATGGCCGTAGCCGAAACAATTTGTGCATTGGGTATTCTGAATAAGACCTTCTGCCATTCGAATTCGCATTTGATTTTCGTGATGTTCGGCCTCTGCCCTAATAGCTGCGCTAATAGTTGCGTCGAGAGTACTATAATCACAATATCGCATACGGGAAAATATCTCGGGTTTTAACCCTGTTAAGAAAGCCTTGATAGCGTTGCGTTCCGCAGTTATATTGTATTGCACGGTATGATCGGGTACTTCGATCTCGTTACAATTCCTTATTTGTAGTAGAATGTTCGAAACGCGACTACTATAATCTACGACGGCTTCATTTGGCATCTGAGCAATTTTAGACATGTCGCCATATAATTGTATTGACGAGTGTAATGGAGCGAAACGCGAACTGAGCACGGAAATAAGGTCTTCAATGGTGTTATAATCACCACTTAAAACTACTCGTGAAGCTTGTCCAAAGAGTTTGTTTTTTATTAACTGTACTAATCCGTACTCAGCGTTTGGAGCAATCATTCGCCTAGCACTGCGACAGCTTTTTGCAAATTGAGAAACGGCTAAGTTTCTACCGTCAAAAGAAGGAACTGTATCAGCGGCATCTCTAATGCTCATATGTGGAAAAGGAGGAGTAGTATGAACAGGCGTCGCATTACCAGTGTTTAATTGTAATTGCTCCAAATCGTTCGCTAGGTTATCTACGCCGGGGTTGTTAGTCGATGCCATTATGCCAAGTTAGATATAAGCCCCGCTGAGAAGTAATTCTCGTTGCCACAACTTAATCGATAGTACTCACTTATATTTTGGAGTAGGTTTCACAAAGCTTATTATCCTAAGATATTAAGCTTATCGTGGGTTGATTCTATCGAAATTACACGCGGTTCTACGCTTCGTATATCCCACCCCGCTGTCACCAAAAAGTGTATACGTAGTCTGTAACGTCCCTAAAGCGATGCTACGTTGTCCATGGAAGAGCGGCTTTCCGATGGACGAAAAGTGGGGTTCGTGTGGCGTGCGGTTAAGGAGTTAAAATCCAAAGCTTAGATCTTTCTTGACATTAATTTATTCAGTAAAACCCTATTCTAATTCTAACGTAAATACAATACTAATGCCTATTCTAATTCGTTAAATATTTATAAGAACAAATAAGGTTAATTATTATGTACAGACGAGGTCATGTTGATCGTAATCGTTATGCGATATACTTCGCGAGAGTTAGGTTATGTGTCTATGATTCGTGAATAGAAATTAGGTTATGTGTCTAAGCTTTTACATTCGTGTACAAGAGTAATTATGCTGTTATTAATTAATCCGTATTAATTGCGGTAGAGGATCCTCTGTATTAGACGATACGCAGTGTAAGTGTGTGTGTGTGTGTGTGCAATAGATCTTGTCTCGTATGCCCTGGTCGCTGCCGAAGTTATAGATGGCTATAACCTAAGAGCGGTCTCAAGGTTTCATGAAACATATAATCTTTGCTTGATTGCCTAAGCATCCGTAAGCCCTCCGTTATCTTTTCTACATCAGTCGCTACCTTGGAGAAAAGACTCCTCAGGAGCGGTCTTAGAAATGCGTCCGACTTAGAATGGCTTCTAGCGCTTGTTGGCAAGCGATTCGTCTGCCTACGGCAAGCACGAACTCTATATTAAAGGAGCATCAATTACTATTTGGTAGAACGGTCGCTACCCCTAAAGGAGCGGTCTCGATCTTTAGTATCTCAGCTACCTCCAAGATGTTGCCCGTACTGCACTTGCTTAGAATCGTCGTAGTGCACCTGTCATAAAGCTACTCAAGATTGAACCCGTAAAGGAGCATCGAATACTCTTGATCTCTGGAAAACGGTCGCTACCCCTAAAGGAGCGGTCTCGATCTCACTGGACGAGTATCTCAGCTGCCTCCCAGATCCTCGTCTATTCGCAACTTGATGCCAGAGAGAAGTGTGTTCCTGCTGCTTTCGCAGCTCCTTTTATACTCGCCAGTCGGAGTTCGCACATGCGCAGTTGTTCTAATTCTAATGGCGCTCTTATTCTAATAGTGGCTGTTTTAACATGAAAACGTACGAAATCTGCTATACTTATATGAAAATGTAATTAAAATCTATAATATATAATATGTGTCATAATACAAAAATGTTTATTAATAATTGGATAACAGAATACGCGCTATTATATAGTTATAAGATAGAAATAGAAAAAGATAGATATGTTTACAATAAGATGGAGAGAGACAGCGATAGTAGAGAGAGATAGAGTGAAATAGGAAGAGACAGAGACAAGGACAGAGACAGAGACAGAGTCGCGGGGCGTTACAGATGGAAAAACTGTTGTACTTATATTGTATTTTATCCTTCTGGCGTTGAATTCTAAGTGCCTAGCTATTCTATGTGGTGGAGCAACGCCCTAGAGTGAAACCTAGGTTACCCGGAACGTAGAAATGACCAGTACTTTCACACTGGTTGGAGTTATCCGTTTTATACAATGGAAAAACTGTTCTATTTATTTTGCATTTTATGCTTCGGGCGTTGACTTCTAAGGCCCTAGCTATTCCATCTGGTGGAGCAACACCCTAGCGAGAAGCCTAGGTTGCGCGGAACGTAGAAATGACCATTACTTCCACACTGTTTGCAAATATACATTATATACGATGGAAAAGCTGTTGTACTTATATTGTAATTTATGCTTCTGGCGTTGACTTCTTAGGCCCTAACTATTTGATCTGGTGGAGCACCGCCCTGGAGAGAAGCCTAGGTTACCCGGAACGTAGAAATGACCACTACTTTCACACTGTTTGCAGTTACTCCTGCTATACGATGGAAAAACTGTTGCATCTTTATTGAATTTTATGCTTCGGGCGTTGACTTCTGAGGCCGTAGCTATTCGATGTGGTGGATGAACGCCATAGAGTGAAGCCTAGGTTGCTCGGAACGAAGAAATGACCATAACTATCATACTGCTTGCAATCATTCGTTTTATATGATGGAAGAACTGATGTATTTATATTGTATTTTATGCTGCTGGCGTTCACTTCTTAGGCCCTAACTATTCAGTCTGGTGGAACAACGCCCTGGGGTGAAGCCTAGGTTGCCCGGAACGTAGAAATGACCACAACTTTCACACTGGTTGCTATTATTCGTTTTATGCGATGGAAAAACTGTTCTATTTATTTTGTGTTTTATGCTTCGGGCGTTGACTTCGAAGGCCCTAACTGTTTGATCTGGTGGAGCAACGCCCTAGAGTGAAGCCGAGGTTGCCCGGAACGTAGAAATGACCATCACTTTCACACGGGTTGCTATTATTCCTGTTATAGGATGGAAAGACTGTTGTATTTTTATTGTATTTTATGCTTCAGGCGTTGACTTCTGAGGCCGTAGCTATTGGATCTGGTGGAAGAACGCCATAGAGTGAAGCCTAGGTTGCCCGGAACGTAGAAATGACCAGAACTTTCATACTGGTTGCAATTATTCGTTTTATATGATGGAAAAACTGTTGTATTTATATTGTATTTTATGCTGCTGGCGTTCACTTCTTAGGCCCTAACTATTCGATCTGGTGGAACAACGCCCTAGCGTGAAACCTAGGTTGCCCGGAACGTAGAAACGGCCATAACTTTCAACTGGTTGCTATTATTCGTATTATACGATGGAAAAACTGTTCTATTTATTTTGTATTTTATGCTTCGGGCGTTAACTTCTAAGGCCCTAACTGTTTGATCTGGTGGAGCAACGCCCTAGAGTGAAGCCTAGGTTGCCCGGTACGTAGAAATGACCACAACTTTCACACTGATTGCTATTATTCATTTTATACGATGGAAAAACTGTTGTACTTATATTGCATTTTATTCTTCTGGCGTTGAATTCTAAGTCCCTAGCTATTCGATCCGGTGGAGCAGCGCCCTAGAGTGAAGCCTAGATTACCCGGAACGTAGAAATGTCCAGTACTTTCAGACTGGTTGCTATTATCCGTTTCATACGATGGAAAAGCTGTTATATTTATTTTGCATTTTATGCTTCGGGCGTTGACTTCTAAGGACCTAACTGTTTGGTCTGGTGGAGCAACGCCCTAGAGTGAAGCCTAGGTTGCCCGGAACGTAGAAATGATCATTACTTTCGCACTGGTTGCAATTAGTCATGCTATACGATGGAAAAACTGTTATATTTATGTTGTATATTATGCTTCTGGCGTTGCCTGCTAAGGCACTAACTATTCGATCTGGTGGTGCAACGCCCTAGGGTGAAGCCTAGGTTGCCCGTGACGTAGAATTGACCATAACTTTCACACTGGTAGCAATTACTCATTGTATACGATGGAAAAACTGTTGTACTTATATTGCATTTTATGCTTCCGGCATTGAATTCTAAGTCTCTATCTATTCCATCTGGTGGAGCAACACCCTAGAGTGCAGCCTAGGTTGCCCGGAACGTAGAAATGAGCATTACTTTCACAATGTCTGCAATTATTCATTACATACGATGGAAAAACTGTTGTACTTATATTGTATTTTATCCTTCTGGCTTTGAGTTCTAAGTCACTAGCTATTCGATCTGGTGGAGCAACGCCCTAGTGTGAAACCTAGGTTACCCGGAACGTAGAAATGAGCAGTACTTTCAGACTGGTTGCTGTTATTCGTTTCATACGATGGAAAAGCTGTTATATTTATTTTGCATTTTATGCTTCGGGCGTTGACTTCTAAGGCCCTAGCTATTCCATCTGGTGGAGCAACACCCTAGAGTGCAGCCGACGTTGCCCGGAACGTAGAAATGACCATTACTTTCACACTGTTTGCAATTATTCATTTTATACGATGGAAAAGCTGTTGTATTTATATTGTATTTTATGCTCCTGGCGTTGACTTCTAAAGCCGTAGCTATTAGCTGTGGTGGAGCAACGCCCTAGAGTGACACCTAGGTTTACCGGAACGCAGAAATGACCATTACTTTCACAATGTCTGCAATTATTCATTTTATACGATGGAAAAACTTTTGTTCTTATATTGTATTTTATACTTCTGGCGTTGAAGTCGATGTCCTTAGCTATTCGATCTGGTGGAGCAGCGCCCTAGAGTGAAGCCTAGATTACCCGGAACGTGGTAATGACCAGTACTATCACACTGTTTGCAGTTATTCCTGTTAAACGAAGGAAAGCTGTTGCATCTTTATGGTATTTTATGCTTCTGGCGTTGACTTCTAAGGCCCTAACTATTCGATCTGGTGGAGCAACGCCCTAGAGTGAAGCCTAGGTTGCTCGGAACGTAGAAATGACCATTACCTTCACACTGTTTGCAATTATTCATTTTATAAGATGGCAAAGCTGTAGTATTTATATTGTATTTTATGCTTCCGGCGTTAACTTCTAAGGCCGTAGCTATCAGATGTGGAGCAGCAACGCCCTAGAGTGACACCTAGGTTGCCGGGCACGTAGAAATGACCATTGCTTTCACAATGTTCGCAATCATTCATTTTATACGATGGAAAGACTGTTGTACTTATTCTGTATTTTATGCTTCGGGCGTTGACTTCTAAGGCCCTAACTATTCGATTTGGTGGAGCAACGCCCTACAGTGAAGCCTAGGTTGCCCGGAACGTAGAAATGACCATAACTTTCACACTGGTTACCATTATTCGTTTTATATGATGGAAAAGCTGTTGTATTTATATCGTATTTTATGCTTCTGGCGTTGACTTTGAAGGCCGTAGCTATTAGATGTGTTGGGGCAACACCCTAGGGTGTCGCATGGGTTGCCCGGAACGTAGAAATGACCATTACTTTCACAATGTTTGCAAATATTCATTTCATACGATGGAAAAACTGTTGTACTTATATTGTATTTTATCCTTCTGGCGTTGAATTCTAAGTCCCTAGCTATTCTATGTGTTGGAGCAACGCCCTAGAGTGAAACCTAGGTTACCCGGAACGTAGAAATGACCAGTACTTTCACACTGGTTGGAGTTATCCGTTTTATACAATGGAAAAACTGTTCTATTTATTTTGCATTTTATGCTTCGGGCGTTGACTTCTAAGGCCCTAGCTATTCCATCTGGTGGAGCAACACCCTAGCGAGAAGCCTAGGTTGCGCGGAACGTAGAAATGACCATTACTTCCACACTGTTTGCAAATATACATTATATACGATGGAAAAGCTGTTGTACTTATATTGTAATTTATGCTTCTGGCGTTGACTTCTTAGGCCCTAACTATTTGATCTGGTGGAGCACCGCCCTGGAGAGAAGCCTAGGTTACCTGGAACGTAGAACTGACCAGTACTTTCACACTGTTTGCAGTTACTCCTGCTATACGATGGAAAAACTGTTGCATCTTTATTGAATTTTATGCTTCTGGCGTTGACTTCTAAGGCCCTAACTGTTTGATCTGGTGGAGCAACGCCCTAGAGTGAAGCCTAGGTTGCCCGGAACGTAGAAATGACCACAACTTTCACACTGATTGCTATTATTCGTTTTATACGATGGAAAAACTGTTATATTTATGTTGTATATTATGCTTCTGGCGTTGCCTTCTAAGGCACTACCTATTCCATCTGGTGGAGCATGACTCTACAGTGAAGCCTAGGTTGCCCGGGACGTAGAAATGACCATAACTTTCACACTGGTAGCAATTATTCATTTTATACGATGGAAAAACTGTTGTACTTATATTGCATTTTATTCTTCTGGCGATGAATTCTAAGTCCCTAGCTATTCGATCCGGTGGAGCAGCGCCCTAGAGTGAAGCCTATATTACCCGGAACGTAGTAATGACCATTACCTTCACACTGTTTGCAATTATTCATTTTATACGATGGCAAAGCTGTTGTATTTATATTGTATTTTATGCTTCCGGCGTTAACTTCTAAGACCGTAGATATCGGATGTGGAGCAGCAACACCCTAGAGTGACACGTAGGTTGCCAGGCACGTAGAAATGACCATTACTTTCACGATGTTCGCAATTATTCATTTTATACGATGGAACAACTGTTGTACTTATATTTTATTTTATCCTTCTGGCGTTGAGTTCGAAGTCCCTAGCTATTCGATCTGGTGGAGCAACGCCCTAGTGTGAAACCTAGGTTACCCGGAACGTAGAAATGACCAGTACTTTCAGACTGGTTGCAGTTATTCGTTTTATACAATGGAAAAACTGTTCTATTTATTTTGCATTTTATGCTTCTGGCATTGAATTCTAAGTCCCTAGCTATTCCATCTGGTGGAGCAACACACTAGCGTGAAGCCTAGGTTGCCCGGAACGTAGAAATGTCCATTACTTCCACACTGTTTGCAAATATACATTATATACGATGGAAAAGCTGTTGTACTTATATTGTAATTTATGCTTCTGGAGTTGAATTCTAAGTCCCTAGCTATTCTATCTGGTCGAGCAACGGCCCAGAGTGAAACCTAGGTTACCCGGAACGTAGACATGACCATTACTTTCACACTGGTTGCAGTTATTCGTTTTATACGATGGAATAACCGTTCTATGTATTTTGCATTTTATGCTTCGGGCGTTGACTTCTAAGGACCTAACTATTCGATCCGGTGGAGCAACGCCCTAGAGTGAAGCCTAGGTTGCCCGGGAAGTAGAAATGACCATAACTTTCACACTGGTTGCTATTATTCGTTTTATACGATGGAAAAGCTGTTATATTTATATTGCATATTATGCTTCTGGCATTGAATTCTAAGTCCCTAGCTATTCCATCTGGTGGAGCAACACCCTAGCGTGATGCCTAGGTTGCCCGGAACGTTGAAATGACCATAACTTTCACACTGGTTGCTATTATTCCTTTTATACGATGGAAAAGCTGTTAAATTTATATTGCGTTTTATGCTTCTGGCATTGAATTCTCAGACCCTAGCAATTCCATCTGGTGGAGCAACACCCTAGAGTGAAGCCTAGGTTGACCGGAACGTAGAAATGACCATAACATTCACACTGGCTGCCATTAATCGTTTTCTACGATGGAAAAGCTGTTGTATTTATATCGTATTTTATGCTTCTGGCGTTGCCTGCTAAGGCACTAACTATTCGATCTGGTGGTGCAACGCCCTAGGGTGAAGCCTAGGTTGCCCGTGACGTAGAATTGACCATAACTTTCACACTGGTAGCAATTACTCATTGTATACGATGGAAAAACTGTTGTACTTATATTGCATTTTATGCTTCCGCCATTGAATTCTAAGTCTCTATCTATTCCATCTGGTGGAGCAACACCCTAGAGTGCAGCCTAGGTTGCCCGGAACGTAGAAATGAGCATTACTTTCACAATGTCTGCAATTATTCATTACATACGATGGAAAAACTGTTGTACTTATATTGTATTTTATCCTTCTGGCTTTGAGTTCTAAGTCCCTAGCTATTCGATCTGGTGGAGCAACGCCCTAGTGTGAAACCTAGGTTACCCGGAACGTAGAAATGAGCAGTACTTTCAGACTGGTTGCTGTTATTCGTTTCATACGATGGAAAAGCTGTTATATTTATTTTGCATTTTATGCTTCGGGCGTTGACTTCTAAGGCCCTAGCTATTCCATCTGGTGGAGCAACACCCTAGAGTGCAGCCGACGTTGCCCGGAACGTAGAAATGACCATTACTTTCACACTGTTTGCAATTATTCATTTTATACGATGGAAAAGCTGTTGTATTTATATTGTATTTTATGCTCCTGGCGTTGACTTCTAAAGCCGTAGCTATTAGCTGTGGTGGAGCAACGCCCTAGAGTGACACCTAGGTTTACCGGAACGCAGAAATGACCATTACTTTCACAATGTCTGCAATTATTCATTTTATACGATGGAAAAACTTTTGTTCTTATATTGTATTTTATACTTCTGGCGTTGAAGTCGATGTCCTTAGCTATTCGATCTGGTGGAGCAGCGCCCTAGAGTGAAGCCTAGATTACCCGGAACGTGGTAATGACCAGTACTATCACACTGTTTGCAGTTATTCCTGTTAAACGAAGGAAAGCTGTTGCATCTTTATGGTATTTTATGCTTCTGGCGTTGACTTCTAAGGCCCTAACTATTCGATCTGGTGGAGCAACGCCCTAGAGTGAAGCCTAGGTTGCTCGGAACGTAGAAATGACCATTACCTTCACACTGTTTGCAATTATTCATTTTATAAGATGGCAAAGCTGTAGTATTTATATTGTATTTTATGCTTCCGGCGTTAACTTCTAAGGCCGTAGCTATCAGATGTGGAGCAGCAACGCCCTAGAGTGACACCTAGGTTGCCGGGCACGTAGAAATGACCATTGCTTTCACAATGTTCGCAATCATACATTTTATACGATGGAAAGACTGTTGTACTTATACTGTATTTTATGCTTCGGGCGTTGACTTCTAAGGCCCTAACTATTCGATTTGGTGGAGCAACGCCCTACAGTGAAGCCTAGGTTGCCCGGAACGTAGAAATGACCATAACTTTCACACTGGTTACCATTATTCGTTTTATATGATGGAAAAGCTGTTGTATTTATATCGTATTTTATGCTTCTGGCGTTGACTTTGAAGGCCGTAGCTATTAGATGTGTTGGAGCAACACCCTAGGGTGTCGCATGGGGTGCCCGGAACGTAGAAATGACCATTACTTTCACAATGTTTGCAAATATTCATTTCATACGATGGAAAAACTGTTGTACTTATATTGTATTTTATCCTTCTGGCGTTGAATTCTAAGTCCCTAGCTATTCTATGTGTTGGAGCAACGCCCTAGAGTGAAACCTAGGTTACCCGGAACGTAGAAATGACCAGTACTTTCACACTGGTTGGAGTTATCCGTTTTATACAATGGAAAAACTGTTCTATTTATTTTGCATTTTATGCTTCGGGCGTTGACTTCTAAGGCCCTAGCTATTCCATCTGGTGGAGCAACACCCTAGCGAGAAGCCTAGGTTGCGCGGAACGTAGAAATGACCATTACTTCCACACTGTTTGCAAATATACATTATATACGATGGAAAAGCTGTTGTACTTATATTGTAATTTATGCTTCTGGCGTTGACTTCTTAGGCCCTAACTATTTGATCTGGTGGAGCACCGCCCTGGAGAGAAGCCTAGGTTACCTGGAACGTAGAACTGACCAGTACTTTCACACTGTTTGCAGTTACTCCTGCTATACGATGGAAAAACTGTTGCATCTTTATTGAATTTTATGCTTCTGGCGTTGACTTCTAAGGCCCTAACTGTTTGATCTGGTGGAGCAACGCCCTAGAGTGAAGCCTAGGTTGCCCGGAACGTAGAAATGACCACAACTTTCACACTGATTGCTATTATTCGTTTTATACGATGGAAAAACTGTTATATTTATGTTGTATATTATGCTTCTGGCGTTGCCTTCTAAGGCACTACCTATTCCATCTGGTGGAGCATGACTCTACAGTGAAGCCTAGGTTGCCCGGGACGTAGAAATGACCATAACTTTCACACTGGTTGCCATTATTCCTTTTATACGATGGAAAAGCTGTTAAATTTATATTGCGTTTTATGCTTCTGGCATTGAATTCTCAGTCCCTAGCAATTCCATCTGGTGGAGCAACACCCTAGAGTGAAGCCTAGGTTGACCGGAACGTAGAAATGACCATAACATTCACACTGGCTGCCATTAATCGTTTTCTACGATGGAAAAGCTGTTGTATTTATATCGTATTTTATGCTTCTGGCGTTGACTTCTTAGGCCCTAACTATTCGATCTGGTGGAGCAACGGCCTAGGTTGAAGCCTATGTCGCCCGGAACGTAGAAATGACCATAACTTTTACACTGGTAGCAATTACTCGTTTTATACAATGGAAAAACTGTTCTATTTATTTTGTATTTAATGCTTCGGGAGTTGGCTTCAAAGGCCCTAACTGTTTGACCTGGTGGAGCAACGCCCTATAGTGAAGCCTAGGTTGCGCGGTACGTAGAAATGACCATCACTTTCAAACTGGTTGCAATTATTCGTTTTATACGATGGAAAAGCTGTTGTATTTATATCGTATTTTATGCTTCTGGCGTTGACTTCTTGGGCCCTAACTATTCCATCAGGTGGAACAACGCCCTAGAGTGAAGCCTAGGTTAGCCGGAACGTAGAAATGACCATCACTTTCAAACTGGTTGCAATTAATCCTGTTATACGATGGAAAAACTGTTGTATTTTTATTGCATTTTGTCATTCGGGCATTGACTTCTAAGGCCCAAACTATTCAATCTGTTGGCGCAACGCCCCAGGGTGAAGCCTAGGTTGCCCGGAAAGTAGAAATGACCATAACTTTCATACTGGTTGCAATTATTCGTTTTATATGATGGAAAAACTGTTGTATTTATATTGTATTTTATGCTTCTGGCGTTCACTCCTTAGGCCCTAACTATTCGATCTGGTGGAACAACGGCCTAGGGTGAAGCCTAGGTAGCCCGGAACGTAGAAATGACCATAACTTTTACACTGTTAGCAATTATTCGTTTTATACAATGGAAAGACTGTTCTATTTGTTTTGTATTTAATGCTTCGGGCGTTGGCTTCTAAGGCCCTAACTGTTTGATCTGGTGGAGCAACGCCCTAGAGTGAAAGCTAGGTTGCCCGGAACGTAGAAATGACCATAACTTTCACACTGGTTGCTATTATTCGTTTTATACGATGGAAAAACTGTTATATTTATATTGTATTTTATTCTTCTGGCGTTCACATCTTAGGCCCGAACTATTCGATCTGGTGGAACAACGCCCTTGGGTGAAGCCTAGGTTGCCCGGAACGTAGAAATGACCATAACTTTTACACTGGTAGCAATTATGCGTTTTATACAATGGAATAACTGTTCTATTTATTTTGTATTTTATGCTTCGGGCGTTGACTTCTAAGGCCCTAACTGTTTCGTCTGGTGGAGCAACGCCCTAGAGTGAAGCCTAGGTTGCCCGGTACGTAGAAATGACCATCACCTTCAAACTGGTTGCAATTATTCGTTTTATACGATGGAAAAGCTGTTGTATTTATATCGTATTTTATGCTTCTGGCGTTGACTTCTAAGGCCGTAACTATTCGATCTGGTGGAGCAACGCCCTAGAGTGACGCCTAGGTTGCCCGGTACGTAGAAATGACCATCACTTTTACACTGTTAGCAATTATTCGTTTTATACAATGGAAAGACTGTTCTATTTGTTTTGTATTTAATGCTGCGGGCGTTGGCTTCTAAGGCCCTAACTGTTTGATCTGGTGGAGCAACGCCCTAGAGTGAAAGCTAGGTTGCCCGGAACGTAGAAATGACCATAACTTTCACACTGGTTGCTATTATTCGTTTTATACGATGGAAAAACTGTTATATTTATATTGTATTTTATTCTTCTGGCGTTCACATCTTAGGCCCGAACTATTCGATCTGGTGGAACAACGCCCTTGGGTGAAGCCTAGGTTGCCCGGAACGTAGAAATGACCATAACTTTTACACTGGTAGCAATTATGCGTTTTATACAATGGAATAACTGTTCTATTTATTTTGTATTTTATGCTTCGGGCGTTGACTTCTAAGGCCCTAACTGTTTCGTCTGGTGGAGCAACGCCCTAGAGTGAAGCCTAGGTTGCCCGGTACGTAGAAATGACCATCACCTTCAAACTGGTTGCAATTATTCGTTTTATACGATGGAAACGCAGTTGTATTTATATCGTATTTTATGCTTCTGGCGTTGACTTCTAAGGCCGTAACTATTCGATCTGGTGGAGCAACGCCCTAGAGTGACGCCTAGGTTGCCCGGTACGTAGAAATGACCATCACTTTCAAACTGGTTGCAATTATTCGTTTTATACGATGGAAACGCAGTTGTATTTATATCGTATTTTATGCTTCTGGCGTTGACTTCTTAGGCCCTAACTATTCCATCAGGTGGAACAACGCCCTAGGGTGAAGCCTAGGTTGCCCGGCAAGTAGAAATGACCATAACTTTCACACTGGGAGCAATTATTCGTTTTATACGATGGAAAAACTGTTCGATTTATCTTGTATTTTATGGTTCGGGAGTTGACTTCTAAGGCCCTAACTATTCGATCTGGTGGAGCTACGCCCTCGAGTGAAGCGTAGGTTGCCCGGTACGTATAAATGACCATCACTTTCAAACTGGTTGCAATTATTCGTTTTATACGATGGAAAAGCTGTTGTATTTATATCGTATTTTATGCTTCTGGCGTTGACTTCTTGGGCCCTAACTATTCCATCAGGTGGAAGAACGCCCTAGAGTGAAGCCTAGGTTAGCCGGAACGTAGAAATGACCATCACTTTCAAACTGGTTGCAATTAATCCTGTTATACGATGGAAAAACTGTTGTATTTTTATTGCATTTTATGATTCGGGCATTGACTTCTAAGGCCCAAACTATTCAATCTGATGGCGCAACGCCCCAGGGTGAAGCCTAGGTTGCCCGGAAAGTAGAAATGACCATAACTTTCATACTGGTTGCAATTATTCGTTTTATATGATGGAAAAACTGTTGTATTTATATTGTATTTTATGCTTCTGGCGTTCACTCCTTAGGCCCTACCTATTCGATCTGGTGGAACAACGGCCTAGGGTGAAGCCTAGGTAGCCCGGAACGTAGAAATGACCATAACTTTTACACTGTTAGCAATTATTCGTTTTATACAATGGAAAGACTGTTCTATTTATTTTGTATTTAATGCTTCGGGCGTTGGCTTCTAAGGCCCTAACTGTTTGATCTGGTGGAGCAGCGCCCTAGAGTGAAAGCTAGGTTGCCCGGAACGTAGAAATGACCATAACTTTCACACTGGTTGCTATTATTCGTTTTATACGATGGAAAAACTGTTATATTTATATTGTATTTTATTCTTCTGGAGTTCACATCTTAGGCCCGAACTATTCGATCTGGTGGAACAACGCCCTTGGGTGAAGCCTAGGTTGCCCGGAACGTACAAATGACCATAACTTTTACACTGGTAGCAATTATGCGTTTTATACAATGGAATAACTGTTCTATTTATTTTGTATTTTATGCTTCGGGCGTTGACTTCTAAGGCCCTAACAGTTTCGTCTGGTGGAGCAACGCCCTAGAGTGAAGCCTAGGTTGCCCGGAACGTAGAAATGACCACAACTTTCACACTGGTTGCTATTATTCGTTTTATACGATGGAAAAACTGTTATATTTATATTGTATTTTATCCTTCTGGCGTTCACTTCTTAGGCCCGAACTATTCGATCTGGTGGAGGAAGGCCCTAGACTCAAGCCTAGGTTGCCCGGAACGTAGAAATGACCATAACATTCACACTGGCTGCCATTAATCGTTTTCTACGATGGAAAAGCTGTTGTATTTATATCGTATTTTACGCTTCTGGCGTTGACTTCTTAGGCCCTAACTATTCGATCTGGTGGAGCAACGCCCTAGAGTGAAGCCTAGGTTGCTCGGAACGTAGAAATGACCATTACCTTCACACTGTTTGCAATTATTCATTTTATAAGATGGCAAAGCTGTAGTATTTATATTGTATTTTATGCTTCCGGCGTTAACTTCTAAGGCCGTAGCTATCAGATGTGGAGCAGCAACGCCCTAGAGTGACACCTAGGTTGCCAGGCACGTAGAAATGACCATTACTTTCACAATGTTCGTAATCATTCATTTTATACGATGGAAAAACTGTTGTACTTATACTGTATTTTATGCTTCGGGCGTTGACTTCTAAGGCCCTAACTATTCGATTTGGTGGAGCAACGCCCTACAGTGAAGCCTATGTTGCCCGGAACGTAGAAATGACCATAACTTTCACACTGGTTACCATTATTCGTTTTATATGATGGAAAAGCTGTTGTATTTATATCGTATTTTATGCTTCTGGCGTTGACTTTGCAGGCCGTAGCTATTAGATGTGGTGGGGCAACGCCCTAGGGTGTCGCATGGGTTGCCCGGAACGTAGAAATGACCATTACTTTCACAATGTTTGCAAATATTCATTTCATACGATGGAAAAACTGTTGTACTTATATTGTATTTTATCCTTCTGGCGTTGAATTCTAAGTGCCTAGCTATTCTATGTGGTGGAGCAACGCCCTAGAGTGAAACCTAGGTTACCCGGAACGTAGAAATGACCAGTAATTTCACACTGGATGGAGTTATCCGTTTTACACAATGGAAAAACTGTTCTATTTATTTTGCATTTTATGCTTCGGGCGTTGACTTCTAAGGCCCTAGCTATTCCATCTGGTGGAGCAACACCCTAGCGAGAAGCCTAGGTTGCGCGGAACGTAGAAATGACCATTACTTCCACACTGTTTGCAAATATAAATTATATACGATGGAAAAGCTGTTGTACTTATATTGTAATTTATGCTTCTGGCGTTGACTTCTTAGGCCCTATCTATTTGATCTGGTGGAGCACCGCCCTGGAGAGAAGCCTAGGTTACCTGGAACGTAGAAATGACCAGTACTTTCACACTGTTTGCAGTTACTCCTGCTATACAATGGAAAAACTGTTGCATCTTTATTGAATTTTATGCTTCTGGCGTTGACTTCTAAGGCACTAACTATTCGATCTGGTGGAGCAACGCCCTAGAGTGAAGCCTAGGTTGCCCGGAACGTAGAAATGACCATTACTTTCGCAATGTTTAAAATTATTCATTTTATCCGATGGAAAAACTGTAGTACTTATATTGTATTTTATGCTTCTAGCGTTGACTTCTAAGGCACTAACTATTCGATCTGGTGGTGCAACGCCCTAGGGTGAAGCCTAGGCTGCCCGGAACGTAGAATGGGCCATCACTTTCAAACTGGTTGCAATTATTCCTGTTATATGATGGAAACGCTGTTGTACTTTTATTGCATTTTATGCTTCGGGCGTTGACTTCTGAGGCTGTAGCCATTCGATGTCATAGTGTGAAGCCTAGGTTGCCCGGAACGTAGAAATGACCATAACTTTCATACTGGTTGCAATCATTCGTTTTATATGATGGAAGAACTGTTGTATTTATATTGTATTTTATGCTGCTGGCGTTCACTTCTTAGGCCCTAACTATTCGATCTGGTGGAACAACGCCCTGGGGTGAAACCTAGGTTGCCCGGAACGTAGAAATGACCATAACTTTCAACTGGTTGCTATTATTCGTTTTATACGATGGAAAAACTGTTCTATTTATTTTGTATTTTATGCTTCGGGCGTTAACTTCTAAGGCCCTAACTGTTTGATCTGGTGGAGCAACGCCCTAGAGTGAAGCCTAGGTTGCCCGGAACGTAGAAATGACCACAACTTTCACACTGATTGCTATTATTCGTTTTATACGATGGAAAAACTGTTGTACTTATATTGCATTTTATTCCTCTGGCGTTGAATTCTAAGTCCCTAGCTATTCGATCCGGTGGAGCAGCGCCCTAGAGTGAAGCCTAGATTACCCGGAACGTAGTAATGACCAGTACTATCACACTGTTTGCAGTTATTCCTGTTATACGATGAAAAGCTGTTGCATCTTTATCGTATTTTATGCTTCTGGCGTTGACTTCTAAGGCCCTAACTATCCGAGCTGGTGGAGCAAGGCCCTAGACTGAAGCCTAGGTTGCCCGGAACGTAGAAATGACCATAACATTCACACTGGTTGCCATTAATCGTTTTCGACGATGGCAAAGCTGTTGTATTTATATTGTATTTTATGCTTCCGGCGTTAACTTCTAAGGCCGTAGCTATCAGATGTGGAGCAGCAACGCCCTAGAGTGACACGTAGGTTGCCAGGCACGTAGAAATGACCATTACTTTCACAATGTTCGCAATTATTCATTTTATACGATGGAACAACTGTTGTACTTATATTGTATTTTATGCTTCGGGCGTTGACTTCTATGGCCCTAACTATTCGATTTGGTGGAGCAATGCCCTACAGTGAAGCCTAGGTTGCCCGGAACGTAGAAATGACCAGTACTTTCACACTGGTTACAGTTATTCATTTTATAAGATGGAAAAACTGTTGTACTTATATTGTATTTTATCCTTCTGGCGTTGAAGTCGAAGTCCCTAACTATTCGATCTGGTGGAGCAACGCCCTAGAGTGAAGCCTAGGTTGCCTGGGAAGTAGAAATGACCATAATTTTCACACTGGTTGCTATTATTCGTTTTATACGATGGAAAAGCTGTTACATTTATATTGCATATTATGCTTCTGGCATTGAATTCTAAGTCCCTAGCTATTCCATGTGGTGGAGCAACACCCTAGCGTGATGCCTAGGTTGCCCGGAACGTTGAAATGACCATAACTTTCACACTGGTTGCTATTATTCCTTTTATGCGATGGAAAAGCTGTAAAATTTATATTGCATTTTATGCTTCTGGCATTGAATTCTCAGTCCCTAGCAATTCCATCTGGTGGAGCAACACCCTAGAGTGAAGCCTAGGTTGCCCGGAACGTAGAAGTGACCATTACTTCCACACTGTTTGCAAGTATACATTATATACGATGGAAAAGCTGTTGTACTTATATTGTAATTTATGCTTCTGGCGTTGACTTCTTATGCCCTAACTATTTGATCTGGTGGAGCACCGCCCTAGAGAGAAGCCTAGGTTGCCCGGAACGTAGAATATACCATTACCTCCACACTGGTTGCAATTATTCCTGTTATACGATGGAAAAACTGTTGCACCTTTATTGTATTTTAGCTTCTGGCGTTGACTTCATAGCCCCTAACTATTCGATCTGGTGGAGCAACGTCCTAGAGTGAAGCCTAGGTTGACCGGAACGTAGAAATGACCATAACATTCACACTGGCTGCCATTAATCGTTTTCTACGATGGAAAAGCTGTTGTATTTATATCGTATTTTATGCTTCTGGCGTTGACTTCTTAGGCCCTAACTATTCGATCTGGTGGAGCAACGCCCTAGAGTGAAGCCTAGGTTGCTCGGAACGTAGAAATGACCATTACCTTCACACTGTTTACAATTATTCATTTTATAAGATGGCAAAGCTGTTGTATTTATATTGTATTTTATGCTTCCGGCGTTAACTTCTAAGGCCGTAGCTATCAGATGTGGAGCAGCAACGCCCTAGAGTGACACGTAGGTTGCCAGGCACGTAGAAATGACCATTACTTTCAGAATGTTCGCAATCATTCATTTTATACGATGGAAAAACTGTTGTAGTTATATTGTATTTTATGCTTCGGGCGTTGACTTCTAAGGCCCTAAGTATCCGATTTGGTGGAGCAACGCCCTACAGTGAAGCCTAGGTTGCCCGGAACGTAGAAATGGCCAGTACTTTCACACTGGTTACAGTTATTCGTTTTATACAATGGAAAAACTGTTCTATTTATTTTGCATATTATGCTTCGGCCGTTGACTTCTAAGGCCCTAACTATTCGATCTGTTGGAGCAACGCCCTAGGGTGAAGCCTAGGTTGCCCGGAAAGTAGAAATGACCATAACTTTCACACTGGTAGCAATTATTCGTTTTATACAATGGAAAAACTGTTCTATTTATTCTGTATTTTATGCTTCGGGCGTTGACTTCTAAGGCCCTAACTATTCGATCTGGTTGAGCAACGCCCTCGAGTGAAGCCTAGGTTGCCCGGTACATATAAATGACCATCACTTTCAAATTGGTAGCAATTATTCCTGTTATATGATGGAAAAACTGTTGTATTTTTATTGCATTTTATGCTTCGGGCATTGACTTCTAAGGCCCTAACTATACAAGCTGTTGGAGCAACGCCCTAGGGTGAAGCCTAGGTTGCCCGGCATGTAGAAATGACCATAACCTTCATACTGGTTGCAATTATTCGTTTTATATGATGGAGAAACTGTTGTATTTATATTGTGTTTTATGCTTCGGGCATTGACTTCTAAGGCCCTAACTATTCAATCTGTTGGAGCAGCGCCCTAGGCTGAAGCCTAGGTTGCGCGGAAAGTAGAAATGACCATAACTTTCACACTGGTAGCAATTATTCGTTTTACACAATGGAAAGACTGTTCTATTTATTTTGTATTTAATGCTTCGGGCGTTGGCTTCTAAGGCCCTAACTGTTTGATCTGGTGGAGCAACGCCCTAGAGTGAAAGCTAGGTTGCCCGGAACGTAGAAATGACCATAAATTTCACACTGGTTGCTATTATTCGTTTTATACGATGGAAAAACTGTTATATTTATATTGTATTTTATTCTTCTGGCGTTCACATCTTAGGCCCGAACTATTCGATCTGGTGGAACAACGCCCTTGGGTGAAGCCTAGGTTGCCCGGAACGCAGAAATGACCATCACCTTCACACGGGTTGCAATTATTCCTGTTATAGGGTGGAAAGACTGTTGTATTTTTATTGTATTTTAGACTTCAGGTGTTGACTTCTGAGGCCGTAGCTATTCGATGTTGTGGAAGAACGCCATAGAGTGAAGCCTAGGTTGCCCGGAACGTAGAAATGGCCATAACTTTTACACTGGTAGCAATTATTCGTTTTACACAATGGAAAAACTCTTCTATTTATCTTGTATTTTATGCTTCGGGCGTTGACTTCTGAGGCCCTAACTGTTTGATCTGGTGGAGCAACGCCCTAGAGTGAAGCCTAGGTTGCCCGGAAAGTAGAAATGACCATAACTTTCACACTGGTAGCAATTATTCGTTTTATACGATGGAAAAGCTGTTGTATTTATATCGTATTTTATGCTTCTGGCGTTGACTTCTAAGGCCGTAACTATTCGATCTGGTGGAGCAACGCCCTAGAGTGACGCCTAGGTTGCCCGGTACGTAGAAATGACCATCACTTTCAAACTGGTTGCAATTATTCGTTTTATACGATGGAAAAGCTGTTGTATTTATATCGTATTTTATGCTTCTGGCGTTGACTTCTTGGGCCCTAACTATTCCATCAGGTGGAAGAACGCCCTAGAGTGAAGCCTAGGTTAGCCGGAACGTAGAAATGACCATCACTTTCAAACTGGTTGCAATTAATCCTGTTATACGATGGAAAAACTGTTGTATTTTTATTGCATTTTATGATTCGGGCATTGACTTCTAAGGCCCAAACTATTCAATCTGTTGGCGCAACGCCCCAGGGTGAAGCCTAGGTTGCCCGGAAAGTAGAAATGACCATAACTTTCATACTGGTTGCAATTATTCGTTTTATATGATGGAAAAACTGTTGTATTTATATTGTATTTTATGCTTCTGGCGTTCACTCCTTAGGCCCTAACTATTCGATCTGGTGGAACAACGGCCTAGGGTGAAGCCTAGGTAGCCCGGAACGTAGAAATGACCGTAACTTTTACACTGTTAGCAATTATTCGTTTTATACAATGGAAAGACTGTTCTATTTATTTTGTATTTAATGCTTCGGGCGTTGGCTTCTAAGGCCCTAACTGTTTGATCTGGTGGAGCAACGCCTTAGAGTGAAAGCTAGGTTGCCCGGAACGTAGAAATGACCATAACTTTCACACTGGTAGCAATTATTGGTTTTATACAATGGAAAATCTGTTGTATTTATATTGTATTTTATGCTTCGGGCGTTGACTTCTTAGGCCCTAACTATTCGATCTGGTGGAGCAACGCCCTACAGTGAAGCCTAAGTTGCCCGGAACGTAGATATGACCATAACCTTCACAAAGGTTGCAATTATTCGTTTTATACGGTGTAAAGGCTGTTGTATTTATTTTGTATTTTATTCTTCTGGTGTTGACTTCTTAGGCCCTAACTATTCGATATGGTGGAATCACGCCCTAGAGTGAAGCCTAGGTTGCCCGGAACGTAGAAATGACCATTACTTTCACACTGTTTGCAATTATTCCTTTTATGCGATGGAAAAGCTGCTGTATTTATATCGTATTTTATGTTTCTGGCGTTGACTTCTAAGGACCTAACTATTCGATCTGGTGGAGCAACGCCCTAGAGTGTAGCCTAGGTTGCTCGGAATGTAGAAATGACCATAACTTTCACACTGGTTGCAATTATTCGTTTTATACGATGGAAAAGCTGTTGTATTTATATTGTATTTTATGTTTCTGCCGTTCACTTCTTGGTCCCTAACTATTCGATCTGTTGGAACACCGCCCTAGGGTGAAGCCTAGGTTGCCCGGAACGTAGAAATGACCATAACATTTACAATGGTAGCAATTATTCGTTTTATACAATGGAAAAACTGTTCTTTTTATTTTGTATTTTATGCTTCAGGCGTTGACTTCTAAGGCCCTAACTGTTTGATCTGGTGGAGCAACGCCCTAGAGTTAAGCCTAGGTTGCCCGGAACGTAGAAATGACGATCACTATCAAACTGGTTGCAATTAATCCTGTTATACGATGGAAAAACTGTTGTATTTTTATTGCATTTTATGCTTCGGGCGTTGACTTCTAAGGCCCTAACTATTCAATCTGTTGGAGCAACGCCCTAGAGTGAAGCCTAGGTTGCTCGGAATGTATAAATGACCATAACTTTCACACTGGCTGCAATTATTCGTTTTATACGATGGAAAAACTGTTGTATTTATATAGGATTTTATGCTTCTGGCGTTCACTTCTTAGGCCCTAACTATTCGATGTGGTGGAACAGCTCCCTAGGGTGAAGCCTAGGTTGCCCGGAACGTAGAAATGACCATAACTTTTACACTGGTAGTAATTATTCGTTTTATACAATGGAAAAACTGTTCTATTTATTTTGTATTTTTTGCTTCGGGCGTTGACTTCTAAGGCCCTAACTGTTTCATCTGGTGGAGCAACGCCCTAGGGTGAAGCCTAGGTTGCCCGGAACGTAGAAATGGCCATTACTTTCACACTGCTTGCAATTATTCCTGTTATACGATGAAAAGACCGTTGTATTTTTATTGTATTTTATGCTTCAGGCGTAGGCTTCTAAGGCCGTAGCTATTCGATATGGTGGAGCACCGCCCTAGAGTGAAGCCTAGGTTGCTCGGAATATAGAAATGACCATAACTTTCACACTGGTTGCAATTATTCGTTTTCTACGATGGAAAAACTGTTGTATTTATATTGTATTTTATGCTTCTGGCGTTCACTTCTTAGGGTCTAACTATTCGATCTGATGGAACAATGCCCTAGGGTGAAGCCTATGTTGCCCGGAACGTAGAAATGACCATAACTTTTACACTGGTGGCAATTATTCGTTTTATACAATGGAAAATCTGTTCTATTTAATTTGTATTTTATGCTTGGGGCGTTGACTTCTAAGGCCCTAACTGTTTGATCTGGTGGAGCAACGCCCTAGAGTGAAGCCTAGGTTGCCCGGAACGTAGAAATGACCATCACTTTCAAACTGGTTGCAATTAATCCTGTTATACGATGGAAAAACTGTTGTATTTTTATTGCATTTTATGCTTCTGGCGTTCACTACTTAGGGCCTAACTATTCGATCTGATGGAACAATGCCCTAGTGTGAAGCCTAGGTTGCCCGGAACGTAGAAATGACCATAACTTTTACACTGGTAGCAATTATTCGTTTTATACAATGGAAAAACTGTTCAATTTATTTTGTATTTTATGCTTCGGGCGTTGACTTCTTTGGCCCTAACAACTCGATCTGGTGGAGCAACGCCCTAGAGTGAAGCCTAGGTTCCCTGGAACGTACAAATGACCATCACTTTCACAGGGGTTGCAATTATTCCTGTCATAGGATTGAAAGACTGTTGTATTTTTATTGCATTTTATGCTTCTGGCGTTCACTTCTTAGGCCCTGACTATTCGATCTGGTGGAACAACGCCCTAGGGTGAAGCCTAGGTTGCCCGGAACGTAGAAATGACCATACCTTTTACACTGGTAGCAATTATTCGTTTTCTACAATGGAAAATCTGTTCTATTTATTTTGTATTTTATGCTTGGGGCGTTGACTTCTAAGGCCCTAACTGTTTGATCTGGTGGAGCAACGCCCTAGAGTGAAGCCTAGGTTGCCCGGAACGTAGAAATGACAATTACATTCACACTGTTTGCAATTATTCCTTTTATACGATGCAAAAGCTGTTTTATTTATATCGTATTTTATGCTTCTGGCGTTGACTTCTAAGGACCTAACAATTCGATCTGGTGGAGCAACGCCCTAGAGTGAAGCCTAGGTTGCCCGGAACGTAGAAATGACCATCACTTTCAAACTGGTTGCAATAAATCCTGTTATACGATGGAAAAACTGTTGTATTTTTATTGCATTTTATGCTTCGGGCGTTGTCTTCTAAGGCCCTAACTATTCAATCTGTTGGAGCAACGCCCTAGAGTGAAGCCTAGGTTGCTCGGAATGTAGAAATGACCATAACTTTCACACTGGTTGCAATTATTCGTTTTATACGATGGAAAAACTGTTGTATTTATATTGCATTTAATGCTTCTGGCGTTCACTTATTAGGCCCTAACACTTCGATCTGGTGGAGCAACGCCCTACAGTGAAGCCTAGGTTGCCCGGAACGTAGATATGACCATAACCTTCACACAGGTTGCAATTATTCGTTTTATACGGTGTAAAGGCTGCTGTATTTATTTTGTATTTTATTCTTCTGGTGTTGAATTCTTAGGCCCGAACTATTCGATCTGGTGAAACAACGCCGTAGAGTGAAGCCTAGGTTGCCCGGAACGCAGAAATGACCATTACTTTCACACTGTTTGCAATTATTCCTGTTATACGATGAAAAGACCGTTGTATTTTTATTGTATTTTATGCTTCAGGCGTAGGCTTCTAAGGCCGTAGCTATTCAATATGGTGGAGCACCGCCCTAGAGTGAAGCCTAGGTAGCTCGGAATATAGAAATGACCATAACTTTCACACTGGTTGCAATTATTCGTTTTCTACGATGGAAAAACTGTTGTATTTATATTGTATTTTATGCTTCTGGCGTTCACTTCTTAGGGCCTAACTATTCGATCTGATGGAACAATGCCCTAGGGTGAAGCCTAGGTTGCCCGGAACGTAGAAATGACCATAACTTTTACACTGGTAGCAATTATTCGTTTTATACAATGGAAAAACTATTCTATTTATTTTGTATTTTATGCTTCGGGCGTTGACTTCTTTGGCCCTAACAATTCGATCTGGTGGAGCAACGCCCTAGAGTGAAGCCTAGGTTCCCTGGAACGTACAAATGACCATCACTTTCACACGGGTTGCAATTATTCCTGTTATAGGATGGAAAGACTGTTGTATTTTTATTGCATTTTATGCTTCTGGCGTTCACTTCTTAGGCCCTGACTATTCGATCTGGTGGAACAACGCCCTAGGGTGAAGCCTAGGTTGCCCGGAACGTAGAAATGAACATAACTTTTACACTGGTAGCAATTATTCGTTTTATACAATTTAAAAACTGTTGTATTTATATTGTATTTTATGCTTCTGGCGTTGACTTCATAGGCCCTAACTATTCGATCTGGTGGAGCAATGCCTCAGAGTTAAGTCTAGGATGCCCGAAACGCGGAAATGATCATTACTGTCTCGCTTGTTGCAATTATTCCTGTTATACGATGAAAAGACCGTTGTATTTTTATTGCATTTTATGCTTCTGGCGTTCACTTCTTAGGCCCTAACTATTCGATCTGGTGGAAAAACGTCCTAGGGTGAAGCCTAGGTTGCCCGGAAGGTAGAAATTACCATAAGTTTCATAATGGTTGCAATTATTCGTTTTATACGATGGAAAAACTGTTGTATTTCTATTGTATTTTATGCTTCGGGCGTTGACTTCTTAGGCCCTAACACTTCGATCTGGTGGAGCAACGCCCTACAGTGAAGCCTAAGTTGCCCGGAACGTAGATATGACCATAACCTTCACAAAGGTTGCAATTATTCGTTTTATACGGTGTAAAGGCTGTTGTATTTATTTTGTATTTTATTCTTCTGGTGTTGACTTCTTAGGCCCTAACTATTCGATATGGTGGAATCACGCCGTAGAGTGAAGCCTAGGTTGCCCGGAACGTAGAAATGACCATTACTTTCACACTGTTTGCAATTATTCCTTTTATGCGATGGAAAAGCTGCTGTATTTATATCGTATTTTATGTTTCTGGCGTTGACTTCTAAGGACCTAACTATTCGATCTGGTGGAGCAACGCCCTAGAGTGTAGCCTAGGTTGCTCGGAATGTAGAAATGACCATAACTTTCACACTGGTTGCAATTATTCGTTTTATACGATGGAAAAGCTGTTGTATTTATATTGTATTTTATGTTTCTGCCGTTCACTTCTTGGTCCCTAACTATTCGATCTGTTGGAACACCGCCCTAGGGTGAAGCCTAGGTTGCCCGTCACGTAGAAATGACCATAACATTTACACTGGTAGCAATTATTCGTTTTATACAATGGAAAAACTGTTCTTTTTATTTTGTATTTTATGCTTCAGGCGTTGACTTCTAAGGCCCTAACTGTTTGATCTGGTGGAGCAACGCCCTAGAGTTAAGCCTAGGTTGCCCGGAACGTAGAAATGACGATCACTATCAAACTGGTTGCAATTAATCCTGTTATACGATGGAAAAACTGTTGTATTTTTATTGCATTTTATGCTTCGGGCGTTGACTTCTAAGGCCCTAACTATTCAATCTGTTGGAGCAACGCCCTAGAGTGAAGCCTAGGTTGCTCGGAATGTATAAATGACCATAACTTTCACACTGGCTGCAATTATTCGTTTTATACGATGGAAAAACTGTTGTATTTATATAGGATTTTATGCTTCTGGCGTTCACTTCTTAGGCCCTAACTATTCGATGTGGTGGAACAGCTCCCTAGGGTGAAGCCTAGGTTGCCCGGGACGTAGAAATGACCATAACTTTTACACTGGTAGTAATTATTCGTTTTATACAATGGAAAAACTGTTCTATTTATTTTGTATTTTTTGCTTCGGGCGTTGACTTCTAAGGCCCTAACTGTTTCATCTGGTGGAGCAACGCCCTAGGGTGAAGCCTAGGTTGCCCGGAACGTAGAAATGGCCATTACTTTCACACTGTTTGCAATTATTCCTTTTATACGATGGAAAAGCTGTTGTATTTATATCGTATTTTATGCTTCAGGCGTAGGCTGCTAAGCCCGTAGCTATTCGATATGGTGGAGCACCGCCCTAGAGTGAAGCCTAGGTAGCTCGGAATATAGAAATGACCATAACTTTCACACTGGTTGCAATTATTCGTTTTCTACGATGGAAAAACTGTTGTATTTATATTGTATTTTATGCTTCTGGCGTTCACTTCTTAGGGCCTAACTATTCGATCTGATGGAACAATGCCCTAGGGTGAAGCCTAGGTTGCCCGGAACGTAGAAATGACCATAACTTTTACACTGGTAGCAATTATTCGTTTTATACAATGGAAAAACTATTCTATTTATTTTGTATTTTATGCTTCGGGCGTTGACTTCTTTGGCCCTAACAATTCGATCTGGTGGAGCAACGCCCTAGAGTGAAGCCTAGGTTCCCTGGAACGTACAAATGACCATCACTTTCACACGGGTTGCAATTATTCCTGTTATAGGATGGAAAGACTGTTGTATTTTTATTGCATTTTATGCTTCTGGCGTTCACTTCTTAGGCCCTGACTATTCGATCTGGTGGAACAACGCCCTAGGGTGAAGCCTAGGTTGCCCGGAACGTAGAAATGAACATAACTTTTACACTGGTAGCAATTATTCGTTTTATACAATTTAAAAACTGTTGTATTTATATTGTATTTTATGCTTCTGGCGTTGACTTCATAGGCCCTAACTATTCGATCTGGTGGAGCAATGCCTCAGAGTTAAGTCTAGGATGCCCGAAACGCGGAAATGATCATTACTTTCTCGCTTGTTGCAATTATTCCTGTTATACGATGAAAAGACCGTTGTATTTTTATTGCATTTTATGCTTCAGGCGTTCACTTCTTAGGCCCTAACTATTCGATCTGGTGGAAAAACGTCCTAGGGTGAAGCCTAGGTTGCCCGGAAGGTAGAAATTACCATAAGTTTCATAATGGTTGCAATTATTCGTTTTATACGATGGAAAAACTGTTGTATTTCTATTGTATTTTATGCTTCGGGCGTTGACTTCTTAGGCCCTAACACTTCGATCTGGTGGAGCAACGCCCTACAGTGAAGCCTAAGTTGCCCGGAACGTAGATATGACCATAACCTTCACAAAGGTTGCAATTATTCGTTTTATACGGTGTAAAGGCTGTTGTATTTATTTTGTATTTTATTCTTCTGGTGTTGACTTCTTAGGCCCTAACTATTCGATATGGTGGAATCACGCCGTAGAGTGAAGCCTAGGTTGCCCGGAACGTAGAAATGACCATTACTTTCACACTGTTTGCAATTATTCCTTTTATGCGATGGAAAAGCTGCTGTATTTATATCGTATTTTATGTTTCTGGCGTTGACTTCTAAGGACCTAACTATTCGATCTGGTGGAGCAACGCCCTAGAGTGTAGCCTAGGTTGCTCGGAATGTAGAAATGACCATAACTTTCACACTGGTTGCAATTATTCGTTTTATACGATGGAAAAGCTGTTGTATTTATATTGTATTTTATGTTTCTGCCGTTCACTTCTTGGTCCCTAACTATTCGATCTGTTGGAACACCGCCCTAGGGTGAAGCCTAGGTTGCCCGGAACGTAGAAATGACCATAACATTTACACTGGTAGCAATTATTCGTTTTATACAATGGAAAAACTGTTCTTTTTATTTTGTATTTTATGCTTCAGGCGTTGACTTCTAAGGCCCTAACTGTTTGATCTGGTGGAGCAACGCCCTAGAGTTAAGCCTAGGTTGCCCGGAACGTAGAAATGACGATCACTATCAAACTGGTTGCAATTAATCCTGTTATACGATGGAAAAACTGTTGTATTTTTATTGCATTTTATGCTTCGGGCGTTGACTTCTAAGGCCCTAACTATTCAATCTGTTGGAGCAACGCCCTAGAGTGAAGCCTAGGTTGCTCGGAATGTATAAATGACCATAACTTTCACACTGGCTGCAATTATTCGTTTTATACGATGGAAAAACTGTTGTATTTATATAGGATTTTATGCTTCTGGCGTTCACTTCTTAGGCCCTAACTATTCGATGTGGTGGAACAGCTCCCTAGGGTGAAGCCTAGGTTGCCCGGAACGTAGAAATGACCATAACTTTTACACTGGTAGTAATTATTCGTTTTATACAATGGAAAAACTGTTCTATTTATTTTGTATTTTTTGCTTCGGGCGTTGACTTCTAAGGCCCTAACTGTTTCATCTGGTGGAGCAACGCCCTAGGGTGAAGCCTAGGTTGCCCGGAACGTAGAAATGGCCATTACTTTCACACTGTTTGCAATTATTCCTTTTATACGATGGAAAAGCTGTTGTATTTATATCGTATTTTATGCTTCAGGCGTAGGCTGCTAAGCCCGTAGCTATTCGATATGGTGGAGCACCGCCCTAGAGTGAAGCCTAGGTAGCTCGGAATATAGAAATGACCATAACTTTCACACTGGTTGCAATTATTCGTTTTCTACGATGGAAAAACTGTTGTATTTATATTGTATTTTATGCTTCTGGCGTTCACTTCTTAGGGCCTAACTATTCGATCTGATGGAACAATGCCCTAGGGTGAAGCCTAGGTTGCCCGGAACGTAGAAATGACCATAACTTTTATACTGGTAGCAATTATTCGTTTTATACAATGGAAAAACTATTCTATTTATTTTGTATTTTATGCTTCGGGCGTTGACTTCTTTGGCCCTAACAATTCGATCTGGTGGAGCAACGCCCTCGAGTGAAGCCTAGGTTCCCTGGAACGTACAAATGACCATCACTTTCACACGGGTTGCAATTATTCCTGTTATAGGATGGAAAGACTGTTGTATTTTTATTGCATTTTATGCTTCTGGCGTTCACTTCTTAGGCCCTGACTATTCGATCTGGTGGAACAACGCCCTAGGGTGAAGCCTAGGTTGCCCGGAACGTAGAAATGAACATAACTTTTACACTGGTAGCAATTATTCGTTTTATACAATTTAAAAACTGTTGTATTTATATTGTATTTTATGCTTCTGGCGTTCACTTCTTAGGGTCTAACTATTCGATCTGATGGAACAATGCCCTAGGGTGAAGCCTAGGTTGCCCGGAACGTAGAAATGACCATAACTTTTACACTGGTGGCAATTATTCGTTTTATACAATGGAAAATCTGTTCTATTTAATTTGTATTTTATGCTTGAGGCGTTGACTTCTAAGGCCCTAACTGTTTGATCTGGTGGAGCAACGCCCTAGAGTGAAGCCTAGGTTGCCCGGAACGTAGAAATGACAATTACATTCACACTGTTTGCAATTATTCCTTTTATACGATGCAAAAGCTTTTTTATTTATATCGTATTTTAAGCTTCTGGCGTTGACTTCTAAGGACCTAACTATTCGATCTGGTGGAGCAACGCCCTAGAGTGAAGCCTAGGTTGCCCGGAACGTAGAAATGACCATCACTTTCAAACTGGTTGCAATTAATCCTGTTATACGATGGAAAAACTGTTGTATTTTTATTGCATTTTATGCTTCTGGCGTTCACTTCTTAGGGCCTAACTATTCGATCTGATGGAACAATGCCCTAGTGTGAAGCCTAGGTTGCCCGGAACGTAGAAATGACCATAACTTTTACACTGGTAGCAATTATTCGTTTTATACAATGGAAAAACTGTTCAATTTATTTTGTATTTTATGCTTCGGGCGTTGACTTCTTTGGCCCTAACAACTCGATCTGGTGGAGCAACGCCCTAGAGTGAAGCCTAGGTTCCCTGGAACGTACAAATGACCATCACTTTCACACGGGTTGCAATTATTCCTGTTATAGGATTGAAAGACTGTTGTATTTTTATTGCATTTTATGCTTCTGGCGTTCACTTCTTAGGCCCTGACTATTCGATCTGGTGGAACAACGCCCTAGGGTGAAGCCTAGGTTGCCCGGAACGTAGAAATGACCATACCTTTTACACTGGTAGCAATTATTCGTTTTCTACAATGGAAAATCTGTTCTATTTATTTTGTATTTTATGCTTGGGGCGTTGACTTCTAAGGCCCTAACTGTTTGATCTGGTGGAGCAACGCCCTAGAGTGAAGCCTAGGTTGCCCGGAACGTAGAAATGACAATTACATTCACACTGTTTGCATTTACTCCTTTTATACGATGCAAAAGCTGTTTTATTTATATCGTATTTTATGCTTCTGGCGTTGACTTCTAAGGACCTAACAATTCGATCTGGTGGAGCAACGCCCTAGAGTGAAGCCTAGGTTGCCCGGAACGTAGAGATGACCATCACTTTCAAACTGGTTGCAATAAATCCTGTTATACGATGGAAAAACTGTTGTATTTTTATTGCATTTTATGCTTCGGGCGTTGACTTCTAAGGCCCTGACTATTCAATCTGTTGGAACTACGCGCTAGAGTGAAGCCTAGGTTGCTCGGAATGTATAAATGACCATAGCTTTCACACTGGTTGCAATTATTCGTTTTATACAATGGAAAAGCTGTTGTATTTACATTGTATTTTATGCTTCTGCCGTTCACTTCTTGGTCCCTAACTATTCGATCTGTTGGAACACCGCCCTAGGGTGAAGCCTAGGTTGCCCGGAACGTAGAAATGACCATAACATTTACACTGGTAGCAATTATTCGTTTTATACAATGGAAAAACTGTTCTTTTTATTTTGTATTTTATGCTTCGGGCGTTGACTTCTAAGGCCCTAACTGTTTGATCTGGTGGAGCAACGCCCTAGAGTTAAGCCTAGGTTGCCCGGAACGTAGAAATGACGATCACTATCAAACTGGTTGCAATGAATCCTGTTATACGATGGAAAAACTGTTGTATTTTTATTGCATTTTATGCTTCGGGCGTTGACTTCTAAGGCCCTAACTATTCAATCTGTTGGAGCAACGCCCTAGAGTGAAGCCTAGGTTGCTCGGAATGTATAAATGACCATAACTTTCACACTGGCTGCAATTATTCGTTTTATACGATGGAAAAACTGTTGTATTTATATAGGATTTTATGCTTCTGGCGTTCACTTCTTAGGCCCTAACTATTCGATCTGGTGGAACAGCTCCCTAGGGTGAAGCCTAGGTTGCCCGGAACGAAGAAATGACCATAACTTTTACACTGGTAGTAATTATTCGTTTTATGCAATGGAAAAACTGTTCTATTTATTTTGTATTTTTTGCTTCGGGCGTTGACTTCTAAGGCCCTAACTGTTTCATCTGGTGGAGCAACGCCCTAGGGTGAAGCCTAGGTTGCCCGGAACGTAGAAATGACAATTACATTCACACTGTTTGCAATTATTCCTTTTATACGATGCAAAAGCTTTTTTATTTATATCGTATTTTAAGCTTCTGGCGTTGACTTCTAAGGACCTAACTATTCGATCTGGTGGAGCAACGCCCTAGAGTGAAGCCTAGGTTGCCCGGAACGTAGAAATGACCATCACTTTCAAACTGGTTGCAATTAATCCTGTTATACGATGGAAAAACTGTTGTATTTTAATTGCATTTTATGCTTCTGGCGTTCACTTCTTAGGGCCTAACTATTCGGTCTGATGGCACAATGCCCTAGTGTGAAGCCTAGGTTGCCCGGAACGTAGAACTGACCATAACTTTTACACTGGTAGCAATTATTCGTTTTATACAATGGAAAGCTGTTCAATTTATTTTGTATTTTATGCTTCGGGCGTTGACTTCTTTGGCCCTAACTGTTTGATCTGGTGGAGCAACGCCCTAGAGTGAAGCCTAGGTTGCCCGGAACGTAGAAATGACCATCACTTTCAAACTGGTTGCAATTAATCCTGTTATACGATGGAAAAACTGTTGTATTTTTATTGCATTTTATGCTTCGGGCGTTGACTTCTAAGGCCCTGACTATTCAATCTGTTGGAACTACGCGCTAGAGTGAAGCCTAGGTTGCTCGGAATGTATAAATGACCATAGCTTTCACACTGGTTGCAATTATTCGTTTTATACAATGGAAAAACTGTTGTATTTATATTGTATTTTATGCTTCTGGCGTTCACTTCTTAGGCCCTAACTGTTTGATCTGGTGGAGCAACGCCCTAGAGTGAAGCCTAGGTTTCGCGGAACGTAGAAATGACCATCACTTTCAAACTGGTTGCAATTAATCCTGTTATACGATGGAAAAGCTGTTGTATTTATATCGTATTTTATGCTTCTGGCGTTGACTTCTATGGCCCTAGCTATTCGATCTAGTGGAGCAACGCCCTAGAGTGAAGCCTAGGTTGCCCGGAACGTAGAAATTACAATCACTTTCAAACTGGTTGCAATTAATCCTGTTATACGATGGAAAAACTGTTGTATTTTTATTGCATTTTATGCTTCGGGCGTTGTCTTCTAAGGCCCTAACTATTCAATCTGTTGGAGCAACGCCCTAGAGTGAAGCCTAGGTTGCTCGGAATGTAGAAATGACCATAACTTTCACACTGGTTGCAATTATTCGTTTTATACGATGGAAAAACTGTTGTATTTATATTGCATTTAATGCTTCTGGCGTTCACTTATTAGGCCCTAACACTTCGATCTGGTGGAGCAACGCCCTACAGTGAAGCCTAGGTTGCCCGGAACGTAGATATGACCATAACCTTCACACAGGTTGCAATTATTCGTTTTATACGGTGTAAAGGCTGCTGTATTTATTTTGTATTTTATTCTTCTGGTGTTGAATTCTTAGGCCCGAACTATTCGATCTGGTGGAACAACGCCGTAGAGTGAAGCCTAGGTTGCCCGGAACGCAGAAATGACCATTACTTTCACACTGTTTGCAATTATTCCTGTTATACGATGAAAAGACCGTTGTATTTTTATTGTATTTTATGCTTCAGGCGTAGGCTTCTAAGGCCGTAGCTATTCAATATGGTGGAGCACCGCCCTAGAGTGAAGCCTAGGTAGCTCGGAATATAGAAATGACCATAACTTTCACACTGGTTGCAATTATTCGTTTTCTACGATGGAAAAACTGTTGTATTTATATTGTATTTTATGCTTCTGGCGTTCACTTCTTAGGGCCTAACTATTCGATCTGATGGAACAATGCCCTAGGGTGAAGCCTAGGTTGCCCGGAACGTAGAAATAACCATAACTTTTACACTGGTAGCAATTATTCGTTTTATACAATGGAAAAACTATTCTATTTATTTTGTATTTTATGCTTCGGGCGTTGACTTCTTTGGCCCTAACAATTCGATCTGGTGGAGCAACGCCCTAGAGTGAAGCCTAGGTTCCCTGGAACGTACAAATGACCATCACTTTCACACGGGTTGCAATTATTCCTGTTATAGGATGGAAAGACTGTTGTATTTTTATTGCATTTTATGCTTCTGGCGTTCACTTCTTAGGCCCTGACTATTCGATCTGGTGGTGCAACGCCCTAGGGTGAAGCCTAGGTTGCCCGGAACGTAGAAATGAACATAACTTTTACACTGGTAGCAATTATTCGTTTTATACAATTTAAAAACTGTTGTATTTATATTGTATTTTATGCTTCTGGCGTTGACTTCATAGGCCCTAACTATTCGATCTGGTGGAGCAATGCCTCAGAGTTAAGTCTAGGATGCCCGAAACGCGGAAATGATCATTACTTTCTCGCTTGTTGCAATTATTCCTGTTATACGATGAAAAGACCGTTGTATTTTTATTGTATTTTATGCTTCAGGCGTAGGCTTCTAAGGCCGTAGCTATTCGATATGGTGGAGCACCGCCCTAGAGTGAAGCCTAGGTTGCCCGGAACGTAGAAATGACCATAACTATTACACTGGTAGCAATTATTCGTTTTATACAATGGAAAAACTGTTCTATTTATTTTGTATTTTATGCTTCGGGCGTTGACTTCTAAGGCCCTAACTGTTTGATCTGGTGGAGCAACGCCCTAGAGTGAAGCCTAGGTTGCCCGGAACGTAGAAATGACCATCACTTTCAAACTGGTTGCAATTAATCCTGTTATACGATGGAAAAACTGTTGTATTTTTATTGCATTTTATGTTTCTGGTGTTCACTTCTTAGGGCCTAACTATTCGATCTGATGGAACAATGCCCTAGTGTGAAGCCTAGGTTGCCCGGAACGTAGAAATGACCATAACTTTTACACTGGTAGCAATTATTCGTTTTATACAATGGAAAAACTGTTCAATTTATTTTGTATTTTATGCTTCGGGCGTTGACTTCTTTGGCCCTAACAACTCGATCTGGTGGAGCAACGCCCTAGAGTGAAGCCTAGGTTCCCTGGAACGTACAAATGACCATCACTTTCACACGGGTTGCAATTATTCCTGTTATAGGATTGAAAGACTGTTGTATTTTTATTGCATTTTATGCTTCTGGCGTTCACTTCTTAGGCCCTGACTATTCGATCTGGTGGAACAACGCCCTAGGGTGAAGCCTAGGTTGCCCGGAACGTAGAAATGACCATAACTTTTACACTGGTAGCAATTATTCGTTTTCTACAATGGAAAATCTGTTCTATTTATTTTGTATTTTATGCTTGGGGCGTTGACTTCTAAGGCCCTAACTGTTTGATCTGGTGGAGCAACGCCCTACAGTGAAGCCTAGGTTGCCCGGAACGTAGAAATGACAATTACATTCACACTGTTTGCAATTATTCCTTTTATACGATGCAAAAGCTGTTTTATTTATATCGTATTTTATGCTTCTGGCGTTGACTTCTAAGGACCTAACTATTCGATCTGGTGGAGCAACGCCCTAGAGTGAAGCCTAGGTTGCCCGGAACGTAGAAATGACCATCACTTTCAAACTGGTTGCAATTAATCCTGTTATACGATGGAAAAACTGTTGTATTTTTATTGCATTTTATGCTTCGGGCGTTGACTTCTAAGGCCCTGACTATTCAATCTGTTGGAGCTACGCGCTAGAGTGAAGCCTAGGTTGCTCGGAATGTTTAAATGACCATAGCTTTCACACTGGTTGCAATTATTCGTTTTATACAATGGAAAAACTGTTGTATTTATATTGTATTTTATGCTTCTGGCGTTCACTTCTTAGGCCCTAACTATTCGATCTGGTGGAACAACGCCCTAGGGTGAAGCCTAGGTTGCCCGGAACGTAGAAATGACCATAACTTTTACACTGGTAGCAATTATTCGTTTTATACAATGGAAAAACTGTTCTATTTATTTTGTATTTTATGCTTCGGGCGTTGACTTCTAAGGCCCTAACTGTTTAATCTGGTGGAGCAACGCCCTAGGGTGAAGCCTAGGTTGCCCGGAACGTAGAAATGACCATTACTTTCGCACTGTTTGCAATTATTCCTTTTATACGATGGAAAAGCTGTTGTATTTATATCGTATTTTATGCTTCTGGCGTTGACTTCTATGGCCCTAGCTATTCGATCTAGTGGAGCAACGCCCTAGAGTGAAGCCTAGGTTGCCCGGAACGTAGAAATTACAATCACTTTCAAACTGGTTGCAATTAATCCTGTTATACGATGGAAAAACTGTTGTATTCTTATTGCATTTTATGCTTCGGGCGTTGCCTTCTAAGGCCCTAACTATTCAATCTGTTGGAGCAACGCCCTAGAGTGAAGCCTAGGTTGCTCGGAATGTAGAAATGACCATAACTTTCACACTGGTTGCAATTATTCGTTTTATACGATGGAAAAACTGTTGTATTTATATTGCATTTAATGCTTCTGGTGTTCACTTCTTAGGCCCTAACACTTCGATCTGGTGGAGCAACGCCCTAGAGTGAAGCCTAGGTTGCCCGGAACGTAGATATGATCATAACCTTCACACAGGTTGCAATTATTCGTTTTATACGGTGTAAAGGCTGTTGTATTTATTTTGTATTTTATTCTTCTGGTGTTGAATTCTTAGGCCCAAACTATTCGATCTGGTGGAACAACGCCGTAGAGTGAAGCCTAGGTTGCCCGGAACGCAGAAATGACCATCACTTTCAAACTGGTTGCAATTATTCCTGTTATAGGATGGAAAGACTGTTGTATTTTTATTGCATTTTATGCTTCTGGCGTTCACTTCTTAGGCCCTGACTATTCGATCTGGTGGAACAACGCCCTAGGGTGAAGCCTAGGTTGCCCGGAACGTAGAAATGAACATAACTTTTACACTGGTAGCAATTATTCGTTTTATACAATTTAAAAACTGTTGTATTTATATTGTATTTTATGCTTCTGGCGTTGACTTCATAGGCCCTAACTATTCGATCTGGTGGAGCAATGCCTCAGAGTTAAGTCTAGGATGCCCGAAACGCCGAAATGATCATTACTTTCACGCTTGTTGCAATTATTCCTGTTATACGATGAAAAGACCGTTGTATTTTTATTGTATTTTATGCTTCAGGCGTAGGCTTCTAAGGCCGTAGCTATTCGATATGGTGGAGCACCGCCCTAGAGTGAAGCCTAGGTTGCCCGGAACGTAGAAATGACCATAACTATTACACTGGTAGCAATTATTCGTTTTATACAATGGAAAAACTGTTCTATTTATTTTGTATTTTATGCTTCGGGCGTTGACTTCTAAGGCCCTAACTGTTTGATCTGGTGGAGCAACGCCCTAGAGAGAAGCCTAGGTTTCGCGGAACGTAGAAATGACCATCACTTTCAAACTGGTTGCAATTAATCCTGTTATACGATGGAAAAACTGTTGTATTTTTATTGCATTTTATGCTTCCGGCGTTCACTTCTTAGGCCCTAACTATTCGATCTGGTGGAACAACGTCCTAGGGTGAAGCCTAGGTTGCCCGGAAGGTAGAAATTACCATAAGTTTCATAATGGTTGCAATTATTCGTTTTATACGATGGAAAAACTGTTGTATTTCTATTGTATTTTATGCTTCGGGCATTGACTTCTTAGGCCCTAACACTTCGATCTGGTGGAGCAACGCCCTACAGTGAAGCCTAGGTTGCCCGGAACGTAGATATGACCATAACCTTCACACAGGTTGCAATTATTCGTTTTATACGGTGTAAAGGCTGTTGTACTTATTTTGTATTTTATTCTTCTGGTGTTGACTTCTTAGGCCCTAACTATTCGATATGGTGGAATAACGCCGTAGAGTGAAGCCTAGGTTGCCCGGAACGTAGAAATGACCATTACTTTCACACTGTTTGCAATTATTCCTTTTATACGATGGAAAAGCTGCTGTATTTATATCGTATTTTATGCTTCTGGCGTTGACTTCTAAGGGCCCAACTATTCGATCTGGTGGAGCAACGCCCTAGAGTGAAGCCTAGGTTGCTCGGAATGTAGAAATGACCATAACTTTCACACTAGTTGCAATTATTCGTTTTATACGATGGAAAAACTGTTGTATTTATATTGTGTTTTATGCTTCTGGCGTTCACTTCTTGGGCCCTAACTATTCGATCTGGTGGAACAACGCCGTAGGGTGAAGCCTAGGTTGCCCGGAACGTAGAAATGACCAACACTTTCAAACTGGTTGCAATTAATCCTGTTATACGATGGAAAAACTGTTGTATTTTTATTGCATTTTATGTTTCTGGCGTTCACTTCTTAGGCCCTATCTATTCGATCTGGTGGAACAACGTCCTATGGTGAAGCCTAGGTTGCCCGGAAGTTAGAAATTACCATAAGTTTCATAATGGTTGCAATTATTCGTTTTATACGATGGAAAATCTGTTGTATTTCTATTGTATTTTATGCTTCGGGCGTTGACTTCTTAGGCCCTAACACTTCGATCTGGTGGAACAACGCCCTACAGTGAAGCCTAGGTTGCCCGGAACGTAGATATGACCATAACCTTCACACAGGTTGCAATTATTCGTTTTATACGGTGTAAAGGCTGTTGTATTTATTTTGTATTTTATTCTTCTGGTGTTGACTTCTTAGGCCCTAACTATTCGATATGGTGGAATAACGCCGTAGAGTGAAGCCTAGGTTGCCCGGAACGTAGAAATGACCATTACTTTCACACTGTTTGCAATTATTCCTTTTATACGATGGAAAAGCTGCTGTATTTATATCGTATTTTATGCTTCTGGCGTTGACTTCTAAGGACCTAACTATTCGATCTGGTGGAGCAACGCCCTAGAGTGAAGCCTAGGTTGCTCGGAATGTAGAAATGACCATAACTTTCACACTGGTTGCAATTATTCGTTTTATACGATGGAAAAGCTGTTGTATTTATATTGTATTTTATGCTTCTGCCGTTCACTTCTTGGGCCCTAACTATTCGATCTGGTGGATCAGCGCCCTAGGATGAAGCCTAGGTTGCCCGGAGCGTAGAAATGACCATAACATTTACACTGGTAGCAATTATTCGTTTTATACAATGGAAAAACTGTTCTTTTTATTTTGTATTTTATGCTTCGGGCGTTGACTTCTAAGGCCCGAACTATTCGATCTGGTGGAACAACGCCGTAGAGTGAAGCCTAGGTGGCCCGGAACGCAGAAATGACCATTACTTTCACACTGTTTGCAATTATTCCTGTTATACGATGAAAAGACCGTTGTATTTTTATTGTATTTTATGCTTCAGGCGTAGGCTTCTAAGGCCGTAGCTATTCAATATGGTGGAGCACCGCCCTAGAGTGAAGCCTAGGTAGCTCGGAATATAGAAATGACCATAACTTTCACACTGGTTGCAATTATTCGTTTTCTACGATGGAAAAACTGTTGTATTTATATTGTATTTTATGCTTCTGGCGTTCACTTCTTAGGGCCTAACTATTCGATCTAATGGAACAATGCCCTAGGGTGAAGCCTAGGGTGCCCGGAACGTAGAAATGACCATAACTTTTACACTGGTAGCAATTATTCGTTTTACACAATGGAAAAACTGTTCTATTTATTTTGTATTTTATGCTTCGGGCGTTGAGTTCTTTGGCCCTAACAATTCGATCTGGTGGAGCAACGCCCTAGAGTGAAGCCTAGGTTCCCTGGAACGTACAAATGACCATCACTTTCACACGGGTTGCAATTATTCCTGTTATAGGATGGAAAGACTGTTGTATTTTTATTGCATTTTATGCTTCTGGCGTTCACTTCTTAGGCCCTGACTATTCGATCTGGTGGAACAACGCCCTAGGGTGAAGCCTAGGTTGCCCGGAACGTAGAAATGAACATAACTTTTACACTGGTAGCAATTATTCGTTTTATACAATTTAAAAACTGTTGCATTTATATTGTATTTTATGCTTCTGGCGTTGACTTCATAGGCCCTAACTATTCGATCTGGTGGAGCAATGCCTCAGAGTTAAGTCTAGGATGCCCGAAACGCCGAAATGATCATTACTTTCACGCTTGTTGCAATTATTCCTGTTATACGATGAAAAGACCGTTGTATTTTTATTGTATTTTATGCTTCAGGCGTACGCTTCTAAGGCCGTAGCTATTCGATATGGTGGAGCACCGCCCTAGAGTGAAGCCTAGGTTGCCCGGAACGTAGAAATGACCATAACTATTACACTGGTAGCAATTATTCGTTTTATACAATGGAAAAACTGTTCTATTTATTTTGTATTTTATGCTTCGAGCGTTGACTTCTAAGGCCCTAACTGTTTGATCTGGTGGAGCAACGCCCTAGAGTGAAGCCTAGGTTTCGCGGAACGTAGAAATGACCATCACTTTCAAACTGGTTGCAATTAATCCTGTTATACGATGGAAAAACTGTTGTATTTTTATTGCATTTTATGCTTCCGGCGTTCACTTCTTAGGCCCTAACTATTCGATCTGGTGGAACAACGTCCAAGGGTGAAGCCTAGGTTGCCCGGAAGGTAGAAATTACCATAAGTTTCATAATGGTTGCAATTATTCGTTTTATACGATGGAAAAACTGTTGTATTTCTATTGTATTTTATGCTTCGGGCATTGACTTCTTAGGCCCTAACACTTCGATCTGGTGGAGCAACGCCCTACAGTGAAGCCTAGGTTGCCCGGAACGTAGATATGACCATAACCTTCGCACAGGTTGCAATTATTCGTTTTATACGGTGTAAAGGCTGTTGTATTTATTTTGTATTTTATTCTTCTGGTGTTGACTTCTTAGGCCCTAACTATTCGATATGGTGGAATAACGCCGTAGAGTGAAGCCTAGGTTGCCCGGAACGTAGAAATGACCATTACTTTCACACTGTTTGCAATTATTCCTTTTATACGATGGAAAAGCTGCTGTATTTATATCGTATTTTATGCTTCTGGCGTTGACTTCTAAGGACCCAACTATTCGATCTGGTGGAGCAACGCCCTAGAGTGAAGCCTAGGTTGCTCGGAATGTAGAAATGACCATAACTTTCACACTGGTTGCAATTATTCGTTTTATACGATGGAAAAACTGTTGTATTTATATTGTATTTTATGCTTCTGGCGTTCACTTCTTGGGCCCTAACTATTCGATCTGGTGGAACGACGCCGTAGGGTGAAGCCTAGGTTGCCCGGAACGTAGAAATGACCAACACTTTCAAACTGGTTGCAATTAATCCTGTTATACGATGGAAAAACTGTTGTATTTTTATTGCATTTTATGCTTCTGGCGTTCACTTCTTAGGCCCTAACTATTCGATCTGGTGGAACAACGTCCTATGGTGAAGCCTAGGTTGCCGGAAGTTAGAAATTACCATATGTTTCATAATGGTTGCAATTATTCGTTTTATACGATGGAAAATCTGTTGTATTTCTATTGTATTTTATGCTTCGGGCGTTGACTTCTTAGGCCCTAACACTTCGATCTGGTGGAACAACGCCCTACAGTGATGCCTAGGTTGCCCGGAACGTAGAAATGACCATTACTTTCACACTGTTTGCAATTATTCCTTTTATACGATGGAAAAGCTGCTGTATTTATATCGTATTTTATGCTTCTGGCGTTGACTTCTAAGGACCTAACTATTCGATCTGGTGGAGCAACGCCCTAGAGTGAAGCCTAGGTTGCTCGGAATGTAGAAATGACCATAACTTTCACACTGGTTGCAATTATTCGTTTTATACGATGGAAAAGCTGTTGTATTTATATTGTATTTTATGCTTCTGCCGTTCACTTCTTGGGCCCTAACTATTCGATCTGGAGGAACAGCGCCCTAGGATGAAGCCTAGGTTGCCCGGAGCGTAGAAATGACCATAACATTTACACTGCTAGCAATTATTCGTTTTATACAATGGAAAAACTGTTCTTTTTATTTTGTATTTTATGCTTCGGGCGTTGACTTCTAAGGCCCGAACTATTCGATCTGGTGGAACAACGCCGTAGAGTGAAGCCTAGGTTGCCCGGAACGCAGAAATGACCATTACTTTCACACTGTTTGCAATTATGCCTGTTATACGATGAAAAGACCGTTGTATTTTTATTGTATTTTATGCTTCAGGCGTAGGCTTCTAAGGCCGTAGCTATACAATATGGTGGAGCACCGCCCTAGAGTGAAGCCTAGGTAGCTCGGAATATAGAAATGACCATAACTTTCACACTGGTTGCAATTATTCGTTTTCTACGATGGAAAAACTGTTGTATTTATATTGTATTTTATGCTTCTGGCGTTCACTTCTTAGGGCCTAACTATTCGATCTGATGGAACAATGCCCTAGGGTGAAGCCTAGGTTGCCCGGAACGTAGAAATGAACATAACTTTTACACTGGTAGCAATTATTCGTATTATACAATTTAAAAACTGTTGTATTTATATTGTATTTTATGCTTCTGGCGTTGACTTCATAGGCCCTAACTATTCGATCTGGTGGAGCAATGCCTCAGAGTTAAGTCTAGGATGCCCGAAACGCCGAAATGATCATTACTTTCACGCTTGTTGCAATTATTCCTGTTATACGATGAAAAGACCGTTGTATTTTTATTGTATTTTATGCTTCAGGCGTAGGCTTCTAAGGCCGTAGCTATTCGATATGGTGGAGCACCGCCCTAGAGTGAAGCCTAGGTTGCCCGGAACGTAGAAATGACCATAACTATTACACTGGTAGCAATTATTCGTTTTATACAATGGAAAAACAGTTCTATTGATTTTGTATTTTATGCTTCGGGCGTTGACTTCTAAGGCCCTAACTGTTTGATCTGGTGGAACAACGCCCTAGAGTGAAGCCTAGGTTTCGCGGAACGTAGAAATGACCATCACTTTCAAACTGGTTGCAATTAATCCTGTTATACGATGGAAAAACTGTTGTATTTTTATTGCATTTTATGCTTCCGGCGTTCACTTCTTAGGCCCTAACTATTCGATCTGGTGGAACAACGTCCTAGGGTGAAGCCTAGGTTGCCCGGAAGGTAGAAATTACCATAAGTTTCATAATGGTTGCAATTATTCGTTTTATACGATGGAAAAACTGTTGTATTTCTATTGTATTTTATGCTTCGGGCATTGACTTCTTAGGCCCTAACACTTCGATCTGGTGGAGCAACGCCCTACAGTGAAGCCTAGGTTGCCCGGAACGTAGATATGACCATAACCTTCACACAGGTTGCAATTATTCGTTTTATACGGTGTAAAGGCTGTTGTACTTATTTTGTATTTTATTCTTCTGGTGTTGACTTCTTAGGCCCTAACTATTCGATATGGTGGAATAACGCCGTAGAGTGAAGCCTAGGTTGCTCGGAACGTAGAAATGACCATTACTTTCACACTGTTTGCAATTATTCCTTTTATACGATGGAAAAGCTGCTGTATTTATATCGTATTTTATGCTTCTGGCGTTGACTTCTAAGGGCCCAACTATTCGATCTGGTGGAGCAACGCCCTAGAGTGAAGCCTAGGTTGCTCGGAATGTAGAAATGACCATAACTTTCACACTAGTTGCAATTATTCGTTTTATACGATGGAAAAACTGTTGTATTTATATTGTGTTTTATGCTTCTGGCGTTCACTTCTTGGGCCCTAACTATTCGATCTGGTGGAACAACGCCGTAGGGTGAAGCCTAGGTTGCCCGGAACGTAGAAATGACCAACACTTTCAAACTGGTTGCAATTAATCCTGTTATACGATGGAAAAACTGTTGTATTTTTATTGCATTTTATGTTTCTGGCGTTCACTTCTTAGGCCCTATCTATTCGATCTGGTGGAACAACGTCCTATGGTGAAGCCTAGGTTGCCCGGAAGTTAGAAATTACCATAAGTTTCATAATGGTTGCAATTATTCGTTTTATACGATGGAAAATCTGTTGTATTTCTATTGTATTTTATGCTTCGGGCGTTGACTTCTTAGGCCCTAACACTTCGATCTGGTGGAACAACGCCCTACAGTGGAGCCTAGGTTGCCCGGAACGTAGATATGACCATAACCTTCACACAGGTTGCAATTATTCGTTTTATACGGTGTAAAGGCTGTTGTATTTATTTTGTATTTTATTCTTCTGGTGTTGACTTCTTAGGCCCTAACTATTCGATATGGTGGAATAACGCCGTAGAGTGAAGCCTAGGTTGCCCGGAACGTAGAAATGACCATTACTTTCACACTGTTTGCAATTATTCCTTTTATACGATGGAAAAGCTGCTGTATTTATATCGTATTTTATGCTTCTGGCGTTGACTTCTAAGGACCTAACTATTCGATCTGGAGGAGCAACGCCCTAGAGTGAAGCCTAGGTTGCTCGGAATGTAGAAATGACCATAACTTTCACACTGGTTGCAATTATTCGTTTTATACGATGGAAAAGCTGTTGTATTTATATTGTATTTTATGCTTCTGCCGTTCACTTCTTGGGCCCTAACTATTCGATCTGGTGGATCAGCGCCCTAGGATGAAGCCTAGGTTGCCCGGAGCGTAGAAATGACCATAACATTTACACTGGTAGCAATTATTCGTTTTATACAATGGAAAAACTGTTCTTTTTATTTTGTATTTTATGCTTCGGGCGTTGACTTCTAAGGCCCGAACTATTCGATCTGGTGGAACAACGCCGTAGAGTGAAGCCTAGGTGGCCTGGAACGCAGAAATGACCATTACTTTCACACTGTTTGCAATTATTCCTGTTATACGATGAAAAGACCGTTGTATTTTTATTGTATTTTATGCTTCAGGCGTAGGCTTCTAAGGCCGTAGCTATTCAATATGGTGGAGCACCGCCCTAGAGTGAAGCCTAGGTAGCTCGGAATATAGAAATGACCATAACTTTCACACTGTTTGCAATTATTCCTGTTATACGATGAAAAGACCGTTGTATTTTTATTGTATTTTATGCTTCAGGCGTAGGCTTCTAAGGCCGTAGCTATTCAATATGGTGGTGCACCGCCCTAGAGTGAAGCCTAGGTAGCTCGGAATATAGAAATGACCATAACTTTCACACTGGTTGCAATTATTCGTTTTCTACGATGGAAAAACTGTTGTATTTATATTGTATTTTATGCTTCTGGCGTTCACTTCTTAGGGCCTAACTATTCGATCTGATGGAACAATGCCCTAGGGTGAAGCCTAGGTTGCCCGGAACGTAGAAATGACCATAACTTTTACACTGGTAGCAATTATTCGTTTTACACAATGGAAAAACTGTTCTATTTATTTTGTATTTTATGCTTCGGGCGTTGAGTTCTTTGGCCCTAACAATTCGATCTGGTGGAGCAACGCCCTAGAGTGAAGCCTAGGTTCCCTGGAACGTACAAATGACCATCACTTTCACACGGGTTGCAATTATTCCTGTTATAGGATGGAAAGACTGTTGTATTTTTATTGCATTTTATGCTTCTGGCGTTCACTTCTTAGGCCCTGACTATTCGATCTGGTGGAACAACACCCTAGGGTGAAGCCTAGGTTGCCCGGAACGTAGAAATGAACATAACTTTTACACTGGTAGCAATTATTCGTTTTATACAATTTAAAAACTGTTGCATTTATATTGTATTTTATGCTTCTGGCGTTGACTTCATAGGCCCTAACTATTCGATCTGGTGGAGCAATGCCTCAGAGTTAAGTCTAGGATGCCCGAAACGCCGAAATGATCATTACTTTCACGCTTGTTGCAATTATTCCTGTTATACGATGAAAAGACCGTTGTATTTTTATTGTATTTTATGCTTCAGGCGTAGGCTTCTAAGGCCGTAGCTATTCGATATGGTGGAGCACCGCCCTAGAGTGAAGCCTAGGTTGCCCGGAACGTAGAAATGACCATAACTATTACACTGGTAGCAATTATTCGTTTTATACAATGGAAAAACTGTTCTATTTATTTTGTATTTTATGCTTCGGGCGTTGACTTCTAAGGCCCTAACTGTTTGATCTGGTGGAGCAACGCCCTAGAGTGAAGCCTAGGTTTCGCGGAACGTAGAAATGACCATCACTTTCAAACTGGTTGCAATTAATCCTGTTATACGATGGAAAAACTGTTGTATTTTTATTGCATTTTATGCTTCCGGCGTTCACTTCTTAGGCCCTAACTATTCGATCTGGTGGAACAACGTCCAAGGGTGAAGCCTAGGTTGCCCGGAAGGTAGAAATTACCATAAGTTTCATAATGGTTGCAATTATTCGTTTTATACGATGGAAAAACTGTTGTATTTCTATTGTATTTTATGCTTCGGGCATTGACTTCTTAGGCCCTAACACTTCGATCTGGTGGAGCAACGCCCTACAGTGAAGCCTAGGTTGCCCGGAACGTAGATATGACCATAACCTTCGCACAGGTTGCAATTATTCGTTTTATACGGTGTAAAGGCTGTTGTATTTATTTTGTATTTTATTCTTCTGGTGTTGACTTCTTAGGCCCTAACTATTCGATATGGTGGAATAACGCCGTAGAGTGAAGCCTAGGTTGCCCGGAACGTAGAAATGACCATTACTTTCACACTGTTTGCAATTATTCCTTTTATACGATGGAAAAGCTGCTGTATTTATATCGTATTTTATGCTTCTGGCGTTGACTTCTAAGGACCCAACTATTCGATCTGGTGGAGCAACGCCCTAGAGTGAAGCCTAGGTTGCTCGGAATGTAGAAATGACCATAACTTTCACACTGGTTGCAATTATTCGTTTTATACGATGGAAAAACTGTTGTATTTATATTGTATTTTATGCTTCTGGCGTTCACTTCTTGGGCCCTAACTATTCGATCTGGTGGAACGACGCCGTAGGGTGAAGCCTAGGTTGCCCGGAACGTAGAAATGACCAACACTTTCAAACTGGTTGCAATTAATCCTGTTATACGATGGAAAAACTGTTGTATTTTTATTGCATTTTATGCTTCTGGCGTTCACTTCTTAGGCCCTAACTATTCGATCTGGTGGAACAACGTCCTATGGTGAAGCCTAGGTTGCCGGAAGTTAGAAATTACCATATGTTTCATAATGGTTGCAATTATTCGTTTTATACGATGGAAAATCTGTTGTATTTCTATTGTATTTTATGCTTCGGGCGTTGACTTCTTAGGCCCTAACACTTCGATCTGGTGGAACAACGCCCTACAGTGAAGCCTAGGTTGCCCGGAACGTAGATATGACCATAACCTTCACACAGGTTGCAATTATTCGTTTTATACGGTGTAAAGGCTGTTGTATTTATTTTGTATTTTATTCTTCTGGTGTTGACTTCTTAGGCCCTAACTATTCGATATGGTGGAATAACGCCGTAGAGTGAAGCCTAGGTTGCCCGGAACGTAGAAATGACCATTACTTTCACACTGTTTGCAATTATTCCTTTTATACGATGGAAAAGCTGCTGTATTTATATCGTATTTTATGCTTCTGGCGTTGACTTCTAAGGACCTAACTATTCGATCTGGTGGAGCAACGCCCTAGAGTGAAGCCTAGGTTGCTCGGAATGTAGAAATGACCATAACTTTCACACTGGTTGCAATTATTCGTTTTATACGATGGAAAAGCTGTTGTATTTATATTGTATTTTATGCTTCTGCCGTTCACTTCTTGGGCCCTAACTATTCGATCTGGTGGATCAGCGCCCTAGGATGAAGCCTAGGTTGCCCGGAGCGTAGAAATGACCATAACATTTACACTGGTAGCAATTATTCGTTTTATACAATGGAAAAACTGTTCTTTTTATTTTGTATTTTATGCTTCGGGCGTTGACTTCTAAGGCCCGAACTATTCGATCTGGTGGAACAACGCCGTAGAGTGAAGCCTAGGTGGCCCGGAACACAGAAATGACCATTACTTTCACACTGTTTGCAATTATTCCTGTTATACGATGAAAAGACCGTTGTATTTTTATTGTATTTTATGCTTCAGGCGTAGGCTTCTAAGGCCGTAGCTATTCAATATGGTGGAGCACCGCCCTAGAGTGAAGCCTAGGTAGCTCGGAATATAGAAATGACCATAACTTTCACACTGTTTGCAATTATTCCTGTTATACGATGAAAAGACCGTTGTATTTTTATTGTATTTTATGCTTCAGGCGTAGGCTTCTAAGGCCGTAGCTATTCAATATGGTGGAGCACCGCCCTAGAGTGAAGCCTAGGTAGCTCGGAATATAGAAATGACCATAACTTTCACACTGGTTGCAATTATTCGTTTTCTACGATGGAAAAACTGTTGTATTTATATTGTATTTTATGCTTCTGGCGTTCACTTCTTAGGGCCTAACTATTCGATCTGATGGAACAATGCCCTAGGGTGAAGCCTAGGTTGCCCGGAACGTAGAAATGACCATTACTTTTACACTGGTAGCAATTATTCGTTTTACACAATGGAAAAACTGTTCTATTTATTTTGTATTTTATGCTTCGGGCGTTGAGTTCTTTGGCCCTAACAATTCGATCTGGTGGAGCAACGCCCTAGAGTGAAGCCTAGGTTCCCTGGAACGTACAAATGACCATCACTTTCACACGGGTTGCAATTATTCCTGTTATAGGATGGAAAGACTGTTGTATTTTTATTGCATTTTATGCTTCTGGCGTTCACTTCTTAGGCCCTGACTATTCGATCTGGTGGAACAACGCCCTAGGGTGAAGCCTAGGTTGCCCGGAACGTAGAAATGAACATAACTTTTACACTGGTAGCAATTATTCGTTTTATACAATTTAAAAACTGTTGCATTTATATTGTATTTTATGCTTCTGGCGTTGACTTCATAGGCCCTAACTATTCGATCTGGTGGAGCAATGCCTCAGAGTTAAGTCTAGGATGCCCGAAACGCCGAAATGATCATTACTTTCACGCTTGTTGCAATTATTCCTGTTATACGATGAAAAGACCGTTGTATTTTTATTGTATTTTATGCTTCAGGCGTAGGCTTCTAAGGCCGTAGCTATTCGATATGGTGGAGCACCGCCCTAGAGTGAAGCCTAGGTTGCCCGGAACGTAGAAATGACCATAACTATTACACTGGTAGCAATTATTCGTTTTATACAATGGAAAAACTGTTCTATTTATTTTGTATTTTATGCTTCGGGCGTTGACTTCTAAGGCCCTAACTGTTTGATCTGGTGGAGCAACGCCCTAGAGTGAAGCCTAGGTTTCGCGGAACGTAGAAATGACCATCACTTTCAAACTGGTTGCAATTAATCCTGTTATACGATGGAAAAACTGTTGTATTTTTATTGCCTTTTATGCTTCCGGCGTTCACTTCTTAGGCCCTAACTATTCGATCTGGTGGAACAACGTCCAAGGGTGAAGCCTAGGTTGCCCGGAAGGTAGAAATTACCATAAGTTTCATAATGGTTGCAATTATTCGTTTTATACGATGGAAAAACTGTTGTATTTCTATTGTATTTTATGCTTCGGGCATTGACTTCTTAGGCCCTAACACTTCGATCTGGTGGAGCAACGCCCTACAGTGAAGCCTAGGTTGCCCGGAACGTAGATATGACCATAACCTTCGCACAGGTTGCAATTATTCGTTTTATACGGTGTAAAGGCTGTTGTATTTATTTTGTATTTTATTCTTCTGGTGTTGACTTCTTAGGCCCTAACTATTCGATATGGTGGAATAACGCCGTAGAGTGAAGCCTAGGTTGCCCGGAACGTAGAAATGACCATTACTTTCACACTGTTTGCAATTATTCCTTTTATACGATGGAAAAGCTGCTGTATTTATATCGTATTTTATGCTTCTGGCGTTGACTTCTAAGGACCCAACTATTCGATCTGGTGGAGCAACGCCCTAGAGTGAAGCCTAGGTTGCTCGGAATGTAGAAATGACCATAACTTTCACACTGGTTGCAATTAATCCTGTTATACGATGGAAAAACTGTTGTATTTTTATTGCATTTTATGCTTCCGGCGTTCACTTCTTAGGCCCTAACTATTCGATCTGGTGGAACAACGTCCTAGGGTGAAGCCTAGGTTGCCCGGAAGGTAGAAATTACCATAAGTTTCATAATGGTTGCAATTATTCGTTTTATACGATGGAAAAACTGTTGTATTTCTATTGTATTTTATGCTTCGGGCATTGACTTCTTAGGCCCTAACACTTCGATCTGGTGGAGCAACGCCCTACAGTGAAGCCTAGGTTGCTCGGAACGTAGATATGACCATAACCTTCACACAGGTTGCAATTATTCGTTTTATACGGTGTAAAGGCTGTTGTATTTATTTTGTATTTTATTCTTCTGGTGTTGACTTCTTAGGCCCTAACTATTCGATATGGTGGAATAACGCCGTAGAGTGAAGCCTAGGTTGCCCGGAACGTAGAAATGACCATTACTTTCACACTGTTTGCAATTATTCCTTTTATACGATGGAAAAGCTGCTGTATTTATATCGTATTTTATGCTTCTGGCGTTGACTTCTAAGGACCCAACTATTCGATCTGGTGGAGCAACGCCCTAGAGTGAAGCCTAGGTTGCTCGGAATGTAGAAATGACCATAACTTTCACACTGGTTGCAATTATTCGTTTTATACGATGGAAAAACTGTTGTATTTATATTGTATTTTATGCTTCTGGCGTTCACTTCTTGGGCCCTAACTATTCGATCTGGTGGAACGACGCCGTAGGGTGAAGCCTAGGTTGCCCGGAACGTAGAAATGACCAACACTTTCAAACTGGTTGCAATTAATCCTGTTATACGATGGAAAAACTGTTGTATTTTTATTGCATTTTATGCTTCTGGCGTTCACTTCTTAGGCCCTAACTATTCGATCTGGTGGAACAACGTCCTATGGTGAAGCCTAGGTTGCCGGAAGTTAGAAATTACCATATGTTTCATAATGGTTGCAATTATTCGTTTTATACGATGGAAAATCTGTTGTATTTCTATTGTATTTTATGCTTCGGGCGTTGACTTCTTAGGCCCTAACACTTCGATCTGGTGGAACAACGCCCTACAGTGATGCCTAGGTTGCCCGGAACGTAGAAATGACCATTACTTTCACACTGTTTGCAATTATTCCTTTTATACGATGGAAAAGCTGCTGTATTTATATCGTATTTTATGCTTCTGGCGTTGACTTCTAAGGACCTAACTATTCGATCTGGTGGAGCAACGCCCTAGAGTGAAGCCTAGGTTGCTCGGAATGTAGAAATGACCATAACTTTCACACTGGTTGCAATTATTCGTTTTATACGATGGAAAAGCTGTTGTATTTATATTGTATTTTATGCTTCTGCCGTTCACTTCTTGGGCCCTAACTATTCGATCTGGAGGAACAGCGCCCTAGGATGAAGCCTAGGTTGCCCGGAGCGTAGAAATGACCATAACATTTACACTGCTAGCAATTATTCGTTTTATACAATGGAAAAACTGTTCTTTTTATTTTGTATTTTATGCTTCGGGCGTTGACTTCTAAGGCCCGAACTATTCGATCTGGTGGAACAACGCCGTAGAGTGAAGCCTAGGTTGCCCGGAACGCAGAAATGACCATTACTTTCACACTGTTTGCATTTATGCCTGTTATACGATGAAAAGACCGTTGTATTTTTATTGTATTTTATGCTTCAGGCGTAGGCTTCTAAGGCCGTAGCTATACAATATGGTGGAGCACCGCCCTAGAGTGAAGCCTAGGTAGCTCGGAATATAGAAATGACCATAACTTTCACACTGGTTGCAATTATTCGTTTTCTACGATGGAAAAACTGTTGTATTTATATTGTATTTTATGCTTCTGGCGTTCACTTCTTAGGGCCTAACTATTCGATCTGATGGAACAATGCCCTAGGGTGAAGCCTAGGTTGCCCGGAACGTAGAAATGAACATAACTTTTACACTGGTAGCAATTATTCGTATTATACAATTTAAAAACTGTTGTATTTATATTGTATTTTATGCTTCTGGCGTTGACTTCATAGGCCCTAACTATTCGATCTGGTGGAGCAATGCCTCAGAGTTAAGTCTAGGATGCCCGAAACGCCGAAATGATCATTACTTTCACGCTTGTTGCAATTATTCCTGTTATACGATGAAAAGACCGTTGTATTTTTATTGTATTTTATGCTTCAGGCGTAGGCTTCTAAGGCCGTAGCTATTCGATATGGTGGAGCACCGCCCTAGAGTGAAGCCTAGGTTGCCCGGAACGTAGAAATGACCATAACTATTACACTGGTAGCAATTATTCGTTTTATACAATGGAAAAACAGTTCTATTGATTTTGTATTTTATGCTTCGGGCGTTGACTTCTAAGGCCCTAACTGTTTGATCTGGTGGAACAACGCCCTAGAGTGAAGCCTAGGTTTCGCGGAACGTAGAAATGACCATCACTTTCAAACTGGTTGCAATTAATCCTGTTATACGATGGAAAAACTGTTGTATTTTTATTGCATTTTATGCTTCCGGCGTTCACTTCTTAGGCCCTAACTATTCGATCTGGTGGAACAACGTCCTAGGGTGAAGCCTAGGTTGCCCGGAAGGTAGAAATTACCATAAGTTTCATAATGGTTGCAATTATTCGTTTTATACGATGGAAAAACTGTTGTATTTCTATTGTATTTTATGCTTCGGGCATTGACTTCTTAGGCCCTAACACTTCGATCTGGTGGAGCAACGCCCTACAGTGAAGCCTAGGTTGCCCGGAACGTAGATATGACCATAACCTTCACACAGGTTGCAATTATTCGTTTTATACGGTGTAAAGGCTGTTGTACTTATTTTGTATTTTATTCTTCTGGTGTTGACTTCTTAGGCCCTAACTATTCGATATGGTGGAATAACGCCGTAGAGTGAAGCCTAGGTTGCCCGGAACGTAGAAATGACCATTACTTTCACACTGTTTGCAATTATTCCTTTTATACGATGGAAAAGCTGCTGTATTTATATCGTATTTTATGCTTCTGGCGTTGACTTCTAAGGGCCCAACTATTCGATCTGGTGGAGCAACGCCCTAGAGTGAAGCCTAGGTTGCTCGGAATGTAGAAATGACCATAACTTTCACACTAGTTGCAATTATTCGTTTTATACGATGGAAAAACTGTTGTATTTATATTGTGTTTTATGCTTCTGGCGTTCACTTCTTGGGCCCTAACTATTCGATCTGGTGGAACAACGCCGTAGGGTGAAGCCTAGGTTGCCCGGAACGTAGAAATGACCAACACTTTCAAACTGGTTGCAATTAATCCTGTTATACGATGGAAAAACTGTTGTATTTTTATTGCATTTTATGTTTCTGGCGTTCACTTCTTAGGCCCTATCTATTCGATCTGGTGGAACAACGTCCTATGGTGAAGCCTAGGTTGCCCGGAAGTTAGAAATTACCATAAGTTTCATAATGGTTGCAATTATTCGTTTTATACGATGGAAAATCTGTTGTATTTCTATTGTATTTTATGCTTCGGGCGTTGACTTCTTAGGCCCTAACACTTCGATCTGGTGGAACAACGCCCTACAGTGAAGCCTAGGTTGCCCGGAACGTAGATATGACCATAACCTTCACACAGGTTGCAATTATTCGTTTTATACGGTGTAAAGGCTGTTGTATTTATTTTGTATTTTATTCTTCTGGTGTTGACTTCTTAGGCCCTAACTATTCGATATGGTGGAATAACGCCGTAGAGTGAAGCCTAGGTTGCCCGGAACGTAGAAATGACCATTACTTTCACACTGTTTGCAATTATTCCTTTTATACGATGGAAAAGCTGCTGTATTTATATCGTATTTTATGCTTCTGGCGTTGACTTCTAAGGACCTAACTATTCGATCTGGAGGAGCAACGCCCTAGAGTGAAGCCTAGGTTGCTCGGAATGTAGAAATGACCATAACTTTCACACTGGTTGCAATTATTCGTTTTATACGATGGAAAAGCTGTTGTATTTATATTGTATTTTATGCTTCTGCCGTTCACTTCTTGGGCCCTAACTATTCGATCTGGTGGATCAGCGCCCTAGGATGAAGCCTAGGTTGCCCGGAGCGTAGAAATGACCATAACATTTACACTGGTAGCAATTATTCGTTTTATACAATGGAAAAACTGTTCTTTTTATTTTGTATTTTATGCTTCGGGCGTTGACTTCTAAGGCCCGAACTATTCGATCTGGTGGAACAACGCCGTAGAGTGAAGCCTAGGTGGCCTGGAACGCAGAAATGACCATTACTTTCACACTGTTTGCAATTATTCCTGTTATACGATGAAAAGACCGTTGTATTTTTATTGTATTTTATGCTTCAGGCGTAGGCTTCTAAGGCCGTAGCTATTCAATATGGTGGAGCACCGCCCTAGAGTGAAGCCTAGGTAGCTCGGAATATAGAAATGACCATAACTTTCACACTGTTTGCAATTATTCCTGTTATACGATGAAAAGACCGTTGTATTTTTATTGTATTTTATGCTTCAGGCGTAGGCTTCTAAGGCCGTAGCTATTCAATATGGTGGTGCACCGCCCTAGAGTGAAGCCTAGGTAGCTCGGAATATAGAAATGACCATAACTTTCACACTGGTTGCAATTATTCGTTTTCTACGATGGAAAAACTGTTGTATTTATATTGTATTTTATGCTTCTGGCGTTCACTTCTTAGGGCCTAACTATTCGATCTGATGGAACAATGCCCTAGGGTGAAGCCTAGGTTGCCCGGAACGTAGAAATGACCATAACTTTTACACTGGTAGCAATTATTCGTTTTACACAATGGAAAAACTGTTCTATTTATTTTGTATTTTATGCTTCGGGCGTTGAGTTCTTTGGCCCTAACAATTCGATCTGGTGGAGCAACGCCCTAGAGTGAAGCCTAGGTTCCCTGGAACGTACAAATGACCATCACTTTCACACGGGTTGCAATTATTCCTGTTATAGGATGGAAAGACTGTTGTATTTTTATTGCATTTTATGCTTCTGGCGTTCACTTCTTAGGCCCTGACTATTCGATCTGGTGGAACAACACCCTAGGGTGAAGCCTAGGTTGCCCGGAACGTAGAAATGAACATAACTTTTACACTGGTAGCAATTATTCGTTTTATACAATTTAAAAACTGTTGCATTTATATTGTATTTTATGCTTCTGGCGTTGACTTCATAGGCCCTAACTATTCGATCTGGTGGAGCAATGCCTCAGAGTTAAGTCTAGGATGCCCGAAACGCCGAAATGATCATTACTTTCACGCTTGTTGCAATTATTCCTGTTATACGATGAAAAGACCGTTGTATTTTTATTGTATTTTATGCTTCAGGCGTAGGCTTCTAAGGCCGTAGCTATTCGATATGGTGGAGCACCGCCCTAGAGTGAAGCCTAGGTTGCCCGGAACGTAGAAATGACCATAACTATTACACTGGTAGCAATTATTCGTTTTATACAATGGAAAAACTGTTCTATTTATTTTGTATTTTATGCTTCGGGCGTTGACTTCTAAGGCCCTAACTGTTTGATCTGGTGGAGCAACGCCCTAGAGTGAAGCCTAGGTTTCGCGGAACGTAGAAATGACCATCACTTTCAAACTGGTTGCAATTAATCCTGTTATACGATGGAAAAACTGTTGTATTTTTATTGCATTTTATGCTTCCGGCGTTCACTTCTTAGGCCCTAACTATTCGATCTGGTGGAACAACGTCCAAGGGTGAAGCCTAGGTTGCCCGGAAGGTAGAAATTACCATAAGTTTCATAATGGTTGCAATTATTCGTTTTATACGATGGAAAAACTGTTGTATTTCTATTGTATTTTATGCTTCGGGCATTGACTTCTTAGGCCCTAACACTTCGATCTGGTGGAGCAACGCCCTACAGTGAAGCCTAGATTGCCCGGAACGTAGATATGACCATAACCTTCGCACAGGTTGCAATTATTCGTTTTATACGGTGTAAAGGCTGTTGTATTTATTTTGTATTTTATTCTTCTGGTGTTGACTTCTTAGGCCCTAACTATTCGATATGGTGGAATAACGCCGTAGAGTGAAGCCTAGGTTGCCCGGAACGTAGAAATGACCATTACTTTCACACTGTTTGCAATTATTCCTTTTATACGATGGAAAAGCTGCTGTATTTATATCGTATTTTATGCTTCTGGCGTTGACTTCTAAGGACCCAACTATTCGATCTGGTGGAGCAACGCCCTAGAGTGAAGCCTAGGTTGCTCGGAATGTAGAAATGACCATAACTTTCACACTGGTTGCAATTATTCGTTTTATACGATGGAAAAACTGTTGTATTTATATTGTATTTTATGCTTCTGGCGTTCACTTCTTGGGCCCTAACTATTCGATCTGGTGGAACGACGCCGTAGGGTGAAGCCTAGGTTGCCCGGAACGTAGAAATGACCAACACTTTCAAACTGGTTGCAATTAATCCTGTTATACGATGGAAAAACTGTTGTATTTTTATTGCATTTTATGCTTCTGGCGTTCACTTCTTAGGCCCTAACTATTCGATCTGGTGGAACAACGTCCTATGGTGAAGCCTAGGTTGCCGGAAGTTAGAAATTACCATATGTTTCATAATGGTTGCAATTATTCGTTTTATACGATGGAAAATCTGTTGTATTTCTATTGTATTTTATGCTTCGGGCGTTGACTTCTTAGGCCCTAACACTTCGATCTGGTGGAACAACGCCCTACAGTGAAGCCTAGGTTGCCCGGAACGTAGATATGACCATAACCTTCACACAGGTTGCAATTATTCGTTTTATACGGTGTAAAGGCTGTTGTATTTATTTTGTATTTTATTCTTCTGGTGTTGACTTCTTAGGCCCTAACTATTCGATATGGTGGAATAACGCCGTAGAGTGAAGCCTAGGTTGCTCGGAATGTAGAAATGACCATAACTTTCACACTGGTTGCAATTATTCGTTTTATACGATGGAAAAGCTGTTGTATTTATATTGTATTTTATGCTTCTGCCGTTCACTTCTTGGGCCCTAACTATTCGATCTGGAGGAACAGCGCCCTAGGATGAAGCCTAGGTTGCCCGGAGCGTAGAAATGACCATAACATTTACACTGCTAGCAATTATTCGTTTTATACAATGGAAAAACTGTTCTTTTTATTTTGTATTTTATGCTTCGGGCGTTGACTTCTAAGGCCCGAACTATTCGATCTGGTGGAACAACGCCGTAGAGTGAAGCCTAGGTTGCCCGGAACGCAGAAATGACCATTACTTTCACACTGTTTGCAATTATGCCTGTTATACGATGAAAAGACCGTTGTATTTTTATTGTATTTTATGCTTCAGGCGTAGGCTTCTAAGGCCGTAGCTATACAATATGGTGGAGCACCGCCCTAGAGTGAAGCCTAGGTAGCTCGGAATATAGAAATGACCATAACTTTCACACTGGTTGCAATTATTCGTTTTCTACGATGGAAAAACTGTTGTATTTATATTGTATTTTATGCTTCTGGCGTTCACTTCTTAGGGCCTAACTATTCGATCTGATGGAACAATGCCCTAGGGTGAAGCCTAGGTTGCCCGGAACGTAGAAATGAACATAACTTTTACACTGGTAGCAATTATTCGTATTATACAATTTAAAAACTGTTGTATTTATATTGTATTTTATGCTTCTGGCGTTGACTTCATAGGCCCTAACTATTCGATCTGGTGGAGCAATGCCTCAGAGTTAAGTCTAGGATGCCCGAAACGCCGAAATGATCATTACTTTCACGCTTGTTGCAATTATTCCTGTTATACGATGAAAAGACCGTTGTATTTTTATTGTATTTTATGCTTCAGGCGTAGGCTTCTAAGGCCGTAGCTATTCGATATGGTGGAGCACCGCCCTAGAGTGAAGCCTAGGTTGCCCGGAACGTAGAAATGACCATAACTATTACACTGGTAGCAATTATTCGTTTTATACAATGGAAAAACAGTTCTATTGATTTTGTATTTTATGCTTCGGGCGTTGACTTCTAAGGCCCTAACTGTTTGATCTGGTGGAACAACGCCCTAGAGTGAAGCCTAGGTTTCGCGGAACGTAGAAATGACCATCACTTTCAAACTGGTTGCAATTAATCCTGTTATACGATGGAAAAACTGTTGTATTTTTATTGCATTTTATGCTTCCGGCGTTCACTTCTTAGGCCCTAACTATTCGATCTGGTGGAACAACGTCCTAGGGTGAAGCCTAGGTTGCCCGGAAGGTAGAAATTACCATAAGTTTCATAATGGTTGCAATTATTCGTTTTATACGATGGAAAAACTGTTGTATTTCTATTGTATTTTATGCTTCGGGCATTGACTTCTTAGGCCCTAACACTTCGATCTGGTGGAGCAACGCCCTACAGTGAAGCCTAGGTTGCCCGGAACGTAGATATGACCATAACCTTCACACAGGTTGCAATTATTCGTTTTATACGGTGTAAAGGCTGTTGTACTTATTTTGTATTTTATTCTTCTGGTGTTGACTTCTTAGGCCCTAACTATTCGATATGGTGGAATAACGCCGTAGAGTGAAGCCTAGGTTGCCCGGAACGTAGAAATGACCATTACTTTCACACTGTTTGCAATTATTCCTTTTATACGATGGAAAAGCTGCTGTATTTATATCGTATTTTATGCTTCTGGCGTTGACTTCTAAGGGCCCAACTATTCGATCTGGTGGAGCAACGCCCTAGAGTGAAGCCTAGGTTGCTCGGAATGTAGAAATGACCATAACTTTCACACTAGTTGCAATTATTCGTTTTATACGATGGAAAAACTGTTGTATTTATATTGTGTTTTATGCTTCTGGCGTTCACTTCTTGGGCCCTAACTATTCGATCTGGTGGAACAACGCCGTAGGGTGAAGCCTAGGTTGCCCGGAACGTAGAAATGACCAACACTTTCAAACTGGTTGCAATTAATCCTGTTATACGATGGAAAAACTGTTGTATTTTTATTGCATTTTATGTTTCTGGCGTTCACTTCTTAGGCCCTATCTATTCGATCTGGTGGAACAACGTCCTATGGTGAAGCCTAGGTTGCCCGGAAGTTAGAAATTACCATAAGTTTCATAATGGTTGCAATTATTCGTTTTATACGATGGAAAATCTGTTGTATTTCTATTGTATTTTATGCTTCGGGCGTTGACTTCTTAGGCCCTAACACTTCGATCTGGTGGAACAACGCCCTACAGTGAAGCCTAGGTTGCCCGGAACGTAGATATGACCATAACCTTCACACAGGTTGCAATTATTCGTTTTATACGGTGTAAAGGCTGTTGTATTTATTTTGTATTTTATTCTTCTGGTGTTGACTTCTTAGGCCCTAACTATTCGATATGGTGGAATAACGCCGTAGAGTGAAGCCTAGGTTGCCCGGAACGTAGAAATGACCATTACTTTCACACTGTTTGCAATTATTCCTTTTATACGATGGAAAAGCTGCTGTATTTATATCGTATTTTATGCTTCTGGCGTTGACTTCTAAGGACCTAACTATTCGATCTGGAGGAGCAACGCCCTAGAGTGAAGCCTAGGTTGCTCGGAATGTAGAAATGACCATAACTTTCACACTGGTTGCAATTATTCGTTTTATACGATGGAAAAGCTGTTGTATTTATATTGTATTTTATGCTTCTGCCGTTCACTTCTTGGGCCCTAACTATTCGATCTGGTGGATCAGCGCCCTAGGATGAAGCCTAGGTTGCCCGGAGCGTAGAAATGACCATAACATTTACACTGGTAGCAATTATTCGTTTTATACAATGGAAAAACTGTTCTTTTTATTTTGTATTTTATGCTTCGGGCGTTGACTTCTAAGGCCCGAACTATTCGATCTGGTGGAACAACGCCGTAGAGTGAAGCCTAGGTGGCCTGGAACGCAGAAATGACCATTACTTTCACACTGTTTGCAATTATTCCTGTTATACGATGAAAAGACCGTTGTATTTTTATTGTATTTTATGCTTCAGGCGTAGGCTTCTAAGGCCGTAGCTATTCAATATGGTGGAGCACCGCCCTAGAGTGAAGCCTAGGTAGCTCGGAATATAGAAATGACCATAACTTTCACACTGTTTGCAATTATTCCTGTTATACGATGAAAAGACCGTTGTATTTTTATTGTATTTTATGCTTCAGGCGTAGGCTTCTAAGGCCGTAGCTATTCAATATGGTGGTGCACCGCCCTAGAGTGAAGCCTAGGTAGCTCGGAATATAGAAATGACCATAACTTTCACACTGGTTGCAATTATTCGTTTTCTACGATGGAAAAACTGTTGTATTTATATTGTATTTTATGCTTCTGGCGTTCACTTCTTAGGGCCTAACTATTCGATCTGATGGAACAATGCCCTAGGGTGAAGCCTAGGTTGCCCGGAACGTAGAAATGACCATAACTTTTACACTGGTAGCAATTATTCGTTTTACACAATGGAAAAACTGTTCTATTTATTTTGTATTTTATGCTTCGGGCGTTGAGTTCTTTGGCCCTAACAATTCGATCTGGTGGAGCAACGCCCTAGAGTGAAGCCTAGGTTCCCTGGAACGTACAAATGACCATCACTTTCACACGGGTTGCAATTATTCCTGTTATAGGATGGAAAGACTGTTGTATTTTTATTGCATTTTATGCTTCTGGCGTTCACTTCTTAGGCCCTGACTATTCGATCTGGTGGAACAACACCCTAGGGTGAAGCCTAGGTTGCCCGGAACGTAGAAATGAACATAACTTTTACACTGGTAGCAATTATTCGTTTTATACAATTTAAAAACTGTTGCATTTATATTGTATTTTATGCTTCTGGCGTTGACTTCATAGGCCCTAACTATTCGATCTGGTGGAGCAATGCCTCAGAGTTAAGTCTAGGATGCCCGAAACGCCGAAATGATCATTACTTTCACGCTTGTTGCAATTATTCCTGTTATACGATGAAAAGACCGTTGTATTTTTATTGTATTTTATGCTTCAGGCGTAGGCTTCTAAGGCCGTAGCTATTCGATATGGTGGAGCACCGCCCTAGAGTGAAGCCTAGGTTGCCCGGAACGTAGAAATGACCATAACTATTACACTGGTAGCAATTATTCGTTTTATACAATGGAAAAACTGTTCTATTTATTTTGTATTTTATGCTTCGGGCGTTGACTTCTAAGGCCCTAACTGTTTGATCTGGTGGAGCAACGCCCTAGAGTGAAGCCTAGGTTTCGCGGAACGTAGAAATGACCATCACTTTCAAACTGGTTGCAATTAATCCTGTTATACGATGGAAAAACTGTTGTATTTTTATTGCATTTTATGCTTCCGGCGTTCACTTCTTAGGCCCTAACTATTCGATCTGGTGGAACAACGTCCAAGGGTGAAGCCTAGGTTGCCCGGAAGGTAGAAATTACCATAAGTTTCATAATGGTTGCAATTATTCGTTTAATACGATGGAAAAACTGTTGTATTTCTATTGTATTTTATGCTTCGGGCATTGACTTCTTAGGCCCTAACACTTCGATCTGGTGGAGCAACGCCCTACAGTGAAGCCTAGGTTGCCCGGAACGTAGATATGACCATAACCTTCGCACAGGTTGCAATTATTCGTTTTATACGGTGTAAAGGCTGTTGTATTTATTTTGTATTTTATTCTTCTGGTGTTGACTTCTTAGGCCCTAACTATTCGATATGGTGGAATAACGCCGTAGAGTGAAGCCTAGGTTGCCCGGAACGTAGAAATGACCATTACTTTCACACTGTTTGCAATTATTCCTTTTATACGATGGAAAAGCTGCTGTATTTATATCGTATTTTATGCTTCTGGCGTTGACTTCTAAGGACCCAACTATTCGATCTGGTGGAGCAACGCCCTAGAGTGAAGCCTAGGTTGCTCGGAATGTAGAAATGACCATAACTTTCACACTGGTTGCAATTATTCGTTTTATACGATGGAAAAACTGTTGTATTTATATTGTATTTTATGCTTCTGGCGTTCACTTCTTGGGCCCTAACTATTCGATCTGGTGGAACGACGCCGTAGGGTGAAGCCTAGGTTGCCCGGAACGTAGAAATGACCAACACTTTCAAACTGGTTGCAATTAATCCTGTTATACGATGGAAAAACTGTTGTATTTTTATTGCATTTTATGCTTCTGGCGTTCACTTCTTAGGCCCTAACTATTCGATCTGGTGGAACAACGTCCTATGGTGAAGCCTAGGTTGCCGGAAGTTAGAAATTACCATATGTTTCATAATGGTTGCAATTATTCGTTTTATACGATGGAAAATCTGTTGTATTTCTATTGTATTTTATGCTTCGGGCGTTGACTTCTTAGGCCCTAACACTTCGATCTGGTGGAACAACGCCCTACAGTGAAGCCTAGGTTGCCCGGAACGTAGATATGACCATAACCTTCACACAGGTTGCAATTATTCGTTTTATACGGTGTAAAGGCTGTTGTATTTATTTTGTATTTTATTCTTCTGGTGTTGACTTCTTAGGCCCTAACTATTCGATATGGTGGAATAACGCCGTAGAGTGAAGCCTAGGTTGCCCGGAACGTAGAAATGACCATTACTTTCACACTGTTTGCAATTATTCCTTTTATACGATGGAAAAGCTGCTGTATTTATATCGTATTTTATGCTTCTGGCGTTGACTTCTAAGGACCTAACTATTCGATCTGGTGGAGCAACGCCCTAGAGTGAAGCCTAGGTTGCTCGGAATGTAGAAATGACCATAACTTTCACACTGGTTGCAATTATTCGTTTTATACGATGGAAAAGCTGTTGTATTTATATTGTATTTTATGCTTCTGCCGTTCACTTCTTGGGCCCTAACTATTCGATCTGGTGGATCAGCGCCCTAGGATGAAGCCTAGGTTGCCCGGAGCGTAGAAATGACCATAACATTTACACTGGTAGCAATTATTCGTTTTATACAATGGAAAAACTGTTCTTTTTATTTTGTATTTTATGCTTCGGGCGTTGACTTCTAAGGCCCGAACTATTCGATCTGGTGGAACAACGCCGTAGAGTGAAGCCTAGGTGGCCCGGAACGCAGAAATGACCATTACTTTCACACTGTTTGCAATTATTCCTGTTATACGATGAAAAGACCGTTGTATTTTTATTGTATTTTATGCTTCAGGCGTAGGCTTCTAAGGCCGTAGCTATTCAATATGGTGGAGCACCGCCCTAGAGTGAAGCCTAGGTAGCTCGGAATATAGAAATGACCATAACTTTCACACTGTTTGCAATTATTCCTGTTATACGATGAAAAGACCGTTGTATTTTTATTGTATTTTATGCTTCAGGCGTAGGCTTCTAAGGCCGTAGCTATTCAATATGGTGGAGCACCGCCCTAGAGTGAAGCCTAGGTAGCTCGGAATATAGAAATGACCATAACTTTCACACTGGTTGCAATTATTCGTTTTCTACGATGGAAAAACTGTTGTATTTATATTGTATTTTATGCTTCTGGCGTTCACTTCTTAGGGCCTAACTATTCGATCTGATGGAACAATGCCCTAGGGTGAAGCCTAGGTTGCCCGGAACGTAGAAATGACCATTACTTTTACACTGGTAGCAATTATTCGTTTTACACAATGGAAAAACTGTTCTATTTATTTTGTATTTTATGCTTCGGGCGTTGAGTTCTTTGGCCCTAACAATTCGATCTGGTGGAGCAACGCCCTAGAGTGAAGCCTAGGTTCCCTGGAACGTACAAATGACCATCACTTTCACACGGGTTGCAATTATTCCTGTTATAGGATGGAAAGACTGTTGTATTTTTATTGCATTTTATGCTTCTGGCGTTCACTTCTTAGGCCCTGACTATTCGATCTGGTGGAACAACGCCCTAGGGTGAAGCCTAGGTTGCCCGGAACGTAGAAATGAACATAACTTTTACACTGGTAGCAATTATTCGTTTTATACAATTTAAAAACTGTTGCATTTATATTGTATTTTATGCTTCTGGCGTTGACTTCATAGGCCCTAACTATTCGATCTGGTGGAGCAATGCCTCAGAGTTAAGTCTAGGATGCCCGAAACGCCGAAATGATCATTACTTTCACGCTTGTTGCAATTATTCCTGTTATACGATGAAAAGACCGTTGTATTTTTATTGTATTTTATGCTTCAGGCGTAGGCTTCTAAGGCCGTAGCTATTCGATATGGTGGAGCACCGCCCTAGAGTGAAGCCTAGGTTGCCCGGAACGTAGAAATGACCATAACTATTACACTGGTAGCAATTATTCGTTTTATACAATGGAAAAACTGTTCTATTTATTTTGTATTTTATGCTTCGGGCGTTGACTTCTAAGGCCCTAACTGTTTGATCTGGTGGAGCAACGCCCTAGAGTGAAGCCTAGGTTTCGCGGAACGTAGAAATGACCATCACTTTCAAACTGGTTGCAATTAATCCTGTTATACGATGGAAAAACTGTTGTATTTTTATTGCATTTTATGCTTCCGGCGTTCACTTCTTAGGCCCTAACTATTCGATCTGGTGGAACAACGTCCAAGGGTGAAGCCTAGGTTGCCCGGAAGGTAGAAATTACCATAAGTTTCATAATGGTTGCAATTATTCGTTTTATACGATGGAAAAACTGTTGTATTTCTATTGTATTTTATGCTTCGGGCATTGACTTCTTAGGCCCTAACACTTCGATCTGGTGGAGCAACGCCCTACAGTGAAGCCTAGGTTGCCCGGAACGTAGATATGACCATAACCTTCGCACAGGTTGCAATTATTCGTTTTATACGGTGTAAAGGCTGTTGTATTTATTTTGTATTTTATTCTTCTGGTGTTGACTTCTTAGGCCCTAACTATTCGATATGGTGGAATAACGCCGTAGAGTGAAGCCTAGGTTGCCCGGAACGTAGAAATGACCATTACTTTCACACTGTTTGCAATTATTCCTTTTATACGATGGAAAAGCTGCTGTATTTATATCGTATTTTATGCTTCTGGCGTTGACTTCTAAGGACCTAACTATTCGATCTGGTGGAGCAACGCCCTAGAGTGAAGCCTAGGTTGCTCGGAATGTAGAAATGACCATAACTTTCACACTGGTTGCAATTATTCGTTTTATACGATGGAAAAGCTGTTGTATTTATATTGTATTTTATGCTTCTGCCGTTCACTTCTTGGGCCCTAACTATTCGATCTGGTGGATCAGCGCCCTAGGATGAAGCCTAGGTTGCCCGGAGCGTAGAAATGACCATAACATTTACACTGGTAGCAATTATTCGTTTTATACAATGGAAAAACTGTTCTTTTTATTTTGTATTTTATGCTTCGGGCGTTGACTTCTAAGGCCCGAACTATTCGATCTGGTGGAACAACGCCGTAGAGTGAAGCCTAGGTGGCCCGGAACGCAGAAATGACCATTACTTTCACACTGTTTGCAATTATTCCTGTTATACGATGAAAAGACCGTTGTATTTTTATTGTATTTTATGCTTCAGGCGTAGGCTTCTAAGGCCGTAGCTATTCAATATGGTGGAGCACCGCCCTAGAGTGAAGCCTAGGTAGCTCGGAATATAGAAATGACCATAACTTTCACACTGTTTGCAATTATTCCTGTTATACGATGAAAAGACCGTTGTATTTTTATTGTATTTTATGCTTCAGGCGTAGGCTTCTAAGGCCGTAGCTATTCAATATGGTGGAGCACCGCCCTAGAGTGAAGCCTAGGTAGCTCGGAATATAGAAATGACCATAACTTTCACACTGGTTGCAATTATTCGTTTTCTACGATGGAAAAACTGTTGTATTTATATTGTATTTTATGCTTCTGGCGTTCACTTCTTAGGGCCTAACTATTCGATCTGATGGAACAATGCCCTAGGGTGAAGCCTAGGTTGCCCGGAACGTAGAAATGACCATTACTTTTACACTGGTAGCAATTATTCGTTTTACACAATGGAAAAACTGTTCTATTTATTTTGTATTTTATGCTTCGGGCGTTGAGTTCTTTGGCCCTAACAATTCGATCTGGTGGAGCAACGCCCTAGAGTGAAGCCTAGGTTCCCTGGAACGTACAAATGACCATCACTTTCACACGGGTTGCAATTATTCCTGTTATAGGATGGAAAGACTGTTGTATTTTTATTGCATTTTATGCTTCTGGCGTTCACTTCTTAGGCCCTGACTATTCGATCTGGTGGAACAACGCCCTAGGGTGAAGCCTAGGTTGCCCGGAACGTAGAAATGAACATAACTTTTACACTGGTAGCAATTATTCGTTTTATACAATTTAAAAACTGTTGCATTTATATTGTATTTTATGCTTCTGGCGTTGACTTCATAGGCCCTAACTATTCGATCTGGTGGAGCAATGCCTCAGAGTTAAGTCTAGGATGCCCGAAACGCCGAAATGATCATTACTTTCACGCTTGTTGCAATTATTCCTGTTATACGATGAAAAGACCGTTGTATTTTTATTGTATTTTATGCTTCAGGCGTAGGCTTCTAAGGCCGTAGCTATTCGATATGGTGGAGCACCGCCCTAGAGTGAAGCCTAGGTTGCCCGGAACGTAGAAATGACCATAACTATTACACTGGTAGCAATTATTCGTTTTATACAATGGAAAAACTGTTCTATTTATTTTGTATTTTATGCTTCGGGCGTTGACTTCTAAGGCCCTAACTGTTTGATCTGGTGGAGCAACGCCCTAGAGTGAAGCCTAGGTTTCGCGGAACGTAGAAATGACCATCACTTTCAAACTGGTTGCAATTAATCCTGTTATACGATGGAAAAACTGTTGTATTTTTATTGCATTTTATGCTTCCGGCGTTCACTTCTTAGGCCCTAACTATTCGATCTGGTGGAACAACGTCCAAGGGTGAAGCCTAGGTTGCCCGGAAGGTAGAAATTACCATAAGTTTCATAATGGTTGCAATTATTCGTTTTATACGATGGAAAAACTGTTGTATTTCTATTGTATTTTATGCTTCGGGCATTGACTTCTTAGGCCCTAACACTTCGATCTGGTGGAGCAACGCCCTACAGTGAAGCCTAGGTTGCCCGGAACGTAGATATGACCATAACCTTCGCACAGGTTGCAATTATTCGTTTTATACGGTGTAAAGGCTGTTGTATTTATTTTGTATTTTATTCTTCTGGTGTTGACTTCTTAGGCCCTAACTATTCGATATGGTGGAATAACGCCGTAGAGTGAAGCCTAGGTTGCCCGGAACGTAGAAATGACCATTACTTTCACACTGTTTGCAATTATTCCTTTTATACGATGGAAAAGCTGCTGTATTTATATCGTATTTTATGCTTCTGGCGTTGACTTCTAAGGACCCATCTATTCGATCTGGTGGAGCAACGCCCTAGAGTGAAGCCTAGGTTGCTCGGAATGTAGAAATGACCATAACTTTCACACTGGTTGCAATTATTCGTTTTATACGATGGAAAAACTGTTGTATTTATATTGTATTTTATGCTTCTGGCGTTCACTTCTTGGGCCCTAACTATTCGATCTGGTGGAACGACGCCGTAGGGTGAAGCCTAGGTTGCCCGGAAGGTAGAAATTACCATAAGTTTCATAATGGTTGCAATTATTCGTTTTATACGATGGAAAAACTGTTGTATTTCTATTGTATTTTATGCTTCGGGCATTGACTTCTTAGGCCCTAACACTTCGATCTGGTGGAGCAACGCCCTACAGTGAAGCCTAGGTTGCCCGGAACGTAGATATGACCATAACCTTCGCACAGGTTGCAATTATTCGTTTTATACGGTGTAAAGGCTGTTGTATTTATTTTGTATTTTATTCTTCTGGTGTTGACTTCTTAGGCCCTAACTATTCGATATGGTGGAATAACGCCGTAGAGTGAAGCCTAGGTTGCCCGGAACGTAGAAATGACCATTACTTTCACACTGTTTGCAATTATTCCTTTTATACGATGGAAAAGCTGCTGTATTTATATCGTATTTTATGCTTCTGGCGTTGACTTCTAAGGACCCAACTATTCGATCTGGTGGAGCAACGCCCTAGAGTGAAGCCTAGGTTGCTCGGAATGTAGAAATGACCATAACTTTCACACTGGTTGCAATTATTCGTTTTATACGATGGAAAAACTGTTGTATTTATATTGTATTTTATGCTTCTGGCGTTCACTTCTTGGGCCCTAACTATTCGATCTGGTGGAACGACGCCGTAGGGTGAAGCCTAGGTTGCCCGGAACGTAGAAATGACCAACACTTTCAAACTGGTTGCAATTAATCCTGTTATACGATGGAAAAACTGTTGTATTTTTATTGCATTTTATGCTTCTGGCGTTCACTTCTTAGGCCCTAACTATTCGATCTGGTGGAACAACGTCCTATGGTGAAGCCTAGGTTGCCGGAAGTTAGAAATTACCATATGTTTCATAATGGTTGCAATTATTCGTTTTATACGATGGAAAATCTGTTGTATTTCTATTGTATTTTATGCTTCGGGCGTTGACTTCTTAGGCCCTAACACTTCGATCTGGTGGAACAACGCCCTACAGTGATGCCTAGGTTGCCCGGAACGTAGAAATGACCATTACTTTCACACTGTTTGCAATTATTCCTTTTATACGATGGAAAAGCTGCTGTATTTATATCGTATTTTATGCTTCTGGCGTTGACTTCTAAGGACCTAACTATTCGATCTGGTGGAGCAACGCCCTAGAGTGAAGCCTAGGTTGCTCGGAATGTAGAAATGACCATAACTTTCACACTGGTTGCAATTATTCGTTTTATACGATGGAAAAGCTGTTGTATTTATATTGTATTTTATGCTTCTGCCGTTCACTTCTTGGGCCCTAACTATTCGATCTGGAGGAACAGCGCCCTAGGATGAAGCCTAGGTTGCCCGGAGCGTAGAAATGACCATAACATTTACACTGCTAGCAATTATTCGTTTTATACAATGGAAAAACTGTTCTTTTTATTTTGTATTTTATGCTTCGGGCGTTGACTTCTAAGGCCCGAACTATTCGATCTGGTGGAACAACGCCGTAGAGTGAAGCCTAGGTTGCCCGGAACGCAGAAATGACCATTACTTTCACACTGTTTGCAATTATGCCTGTTATACGATGAAAAGACCGTTGTATTTTTATTGTATTTTATGCTTCAGGCGTAGGCTTCTAAGGCCGTAGCTATACAATATGGTGGAGCACCGCCCTAGAGTGAAGCCTAGGTAGCTCGGAATATAGAAATGACCATAACTTTCACACTGGTTGCAATTATTCGTTTTCTACGATGGAAAAACTGTTGTATTTATATTGTATTTTATGCTTCTGGCGTTCACTTCTTAGGGCCTAACTATTCGATCTGATGGAACAATGCCCTAGGGTGAAGCCTAGGTTGCCCGGAACGTAGAAATGAACATAACTTTTACACTGGTAGCAATTATTCGTATTATACAATTTAAAAACTGTTGTATTTATATTGTATTTTATGCTTCTGGCGTTGACTTCATAGGCCCTAACTATTCGATCTGGTGGAGCAATGCCTCAGAGTTAAGTCTAGGATGCCCGAAACGCCGAAATGATCATTACTTTCACGCTTGTTGCAATTATTCCTGTTATACGATGAAAAGACCGTTGTATTTTTATTGTATTTTATGCTTCAGGCGTAGGCTTCTAAGGCCGTAGCTATTCGATATGGTGGAGCACCGCCCTAGAGTGAAGCCTAGGTTGCCCGGAACGTAGAAATGACCATAACTATTACACTGGTAGCAATTATTCGTTTTATACAATGGAAAAACAGTTCTATTGATTTTGTATTTTATGCTTCGGGCGTTGACTTCTAAGGCCCTAACTGTTTGATCTGGTGGAACAACGCCCTAGAGTGAAGCCTAGGTTTCGCGGAACGTAGAAATGACCATCACTTTCAAACTGGTTGCAATTAATCCTGTTATACGATGGAAAAACTGTTGTATTTTTATTGCATTTTATGCTTCCGGCGTTCACTTCTTAGGCCCTAACTATTCGATCTGGTGGAACAACGTCCTAGGGTGAAGCCTAGGTTGCCCGGAAGGTAGAAATTACCATAAGTTTCATAATGGTTGCAATTATTCGTTTTATACGATGGAAAAACTGTTGTATTTCTATTGTATTTTATGCTTCGGGCATTGACTTCTTAGGCCCTAACACTTCGATCTGGTGGAGCAACGCCCTACAGTGAAGCCTAGGTTGCTCGGAACGTAGATATGACCATAACCTTCACACAGGTTGCAATTATTCGTTTTATACGGTGTAAAGGCTGTTGTATTTATTTTGTATTTTATTCTTCTGGTGTTGACTTCTTAGGCCCTAACTATTCGATATGGTGGAATAACGCCGTAGAGTGAAGCCTAGGTTGCCCGGAACGTAGAAATGACCATTACTTTCACACTGTTTGCAATTATTCCTTTTATACGATGGAAAAGCTGCTGTATTTATATCGTATTTTATGCTTCTGGCGTTGACTTCTAAGGACCCAACTATTCGATCTGGTGGAGCAACGCCCTAGAGTGAAGCCTAGGTTGCTCGGAATGTAGAAATGACCATAACTTTCACACTGGTTGCAATTATTCGTTTTATACGATGGAAAAACTGTTGTATTTATATTGTATTTTATGCTTCTGGCGTTCACTTCTTGGGCCCTAACTATTCGATCTGGTGGAACAACGCCGTAGGGTGAAGCCTAGGTTGCACGGAACGTAGAAATGACCATCACTTTCAAACTGGTTGCAATTAATCCTGTTATACGATGGAAAAACTGTTGTATTTTTATTGCATTTTATGCTTCTGGCGTTCACTTCTTAGGCCCTAACTATTCGATCTGGTGGAACAACGTCCTATGGTGAAGCCTAGGTTGCCCGGAAGTTAGAAATTACCATAAGTTTCATAATGGTTGCAATTATTCGTTTTATACGATGGAAAATCTGTTGTATTTCTATTGTATTTTATGCTTCGGGCGTTGACTTCTTAGGCCCTAACACTTCGATCTGGTGGAACAACGCCCTACAGTGAAGCCTAGGTTGCCCGGAACGTGGATATGACCATAACCTTCACACTGTTTGCAATTATTCCTTTTATACGATGGAAAAGCTGCTGTATTTATATCGTATTTTATGCTTCTGGCGTTGACTTCTAAGGCCCTAACTGTTTGATCTGGTGGAGCAACGCCCTAGAGTGAAGCCTAGGTTGCCCGGAACGTAGAAATGACAATTACTTTCACACTGTTTACAATTATTCCTTTTATACGATGCAAAAGCTGTTGTATTTATATGGTATTTTATGCTTCTGGCGTTGACTTCTAAGGACCTAACTATTCGATCTGGTGGAGCAACGCCCTAGAGTGAAGCCTAGGTTGACCGGAACGTAGAAATGACCATCACTTTCAAACTGGTAGCAATTAATCCTGTTATACGATGTAAAAACTTTTGTATTTTTATTGCATTTTATGCTTCGGGCGTTGACTTCTAAGGCCCTGACTATTCAATCTGTTGGAGCTACGCCCTGGAGTGAAGCCTAGGTTGCTCGGAATGTAGAAATGACCATAACTTTCACACTGGTTGCAATTATTCGTTTTATACGATGGAAAAGCTGTTGTATTTATATTGTATTTTATGCTTCTGCCGTTCTCTTCTTGGGCCCTAACTATTCGATCTGGTGGACCAGCGCCCTAGGATGAAGCCTAGGTTGCCCGGAGCGTAGAAATGACCATAACATTTACACTGGTAGCAATTATTCGTTTTATACAATGGAAAAACTGTTCTTTTTATTTTGTATTTTATGCTTCGGGCGTTGACTTCTAAGGCCCTAACTGTTTGATCTGGTGGAGCAACGCCCTAGAGTTAAGCCTAGGTTGCCCGGAACGTAGAACTGACCATCACTTTCAAACTGGTTGCAATTAATCCTGTTATACGATGGAAAAACTGTTGTATTTTTATTGCATTTTATGCTTCGGGCGTTGACTTCTAAGGCCCTGACTATTCAATCTGTTGGAGCTACGCGCTAGAGTGAACCCTAGGTTGCTCGGAATGTATAAATGACCATAGCTTTCACACTGGTTGCAATTATTCGTTTTATACAATGGAAAAACTGTTGTATTTATATTGTATTTTATGCTTCTGGCGTTCACTGCTTAGGCCCTAACTATTCGATCTGGTGGGACAACGCCCTTGGGTGAAGCCTAGGTTGCCCGGAACGTAGAAATGACCATAACTTTTACACTGGTAGCAATTATTAGTTTTATACAATGGAAAAACTGTTCTATTTATTTTGTATTTTATGCTTCGGGCGTTGACTTCTAAGGCCCTAACTGTTTGATCTGGTGGAGCAACGCCCTAGAGTGAAGCCTAGGTTGCCCGGAACGTAGAAATGACCATAACTTTCACACTGGTTGCTATTATTCGTTTTATACGATGGAAAAACTGTTATATTTATATTGTACATTATGCTTCTGGCGTTGACTTCTAAGGACCTAACTATTCGATCTGGTGGAGGAACGCTCTAGAGTGAAGCCTAGGTTGCTCGGAATGTAGAAATAACCATAACTTTCACACTGGTTGTAATTATTCGTTTTTTACGATGGAAAAGCTGTTGTATTTATATTGTATTTTATGCCTCTGGCGTTGACTTCTAAGGCCCTAGCTATTCGATCTAGTGGAGCAACGCCCTAGAGTGAAGCCTAGGTTGCCCGGAACGTAGAAATGGCCATTACTTTCAAACTGGTTGCAACTAATCCTGTTATACGATGGAAAAACTGTTGTATTTATATTGTATTTTATGCTTCTGGCGTTCCCTTCGTAGGCCCTAACTATTCGATCTGGTGGAACAACGCCCTAGGGTGAAGCCTAGGTGGCCCGGAACGTAGAAATGACCATAACTTTTACACTGGTAGCAATTATTCGTTTTATACAATGGAAAAACTGTTCTATTTATTTTGTATTTTATGCCTCGGGCGTTGACTTCTAACGCCCTAACTGTTTGATCTGGTGGAGCAACGCCCTAGAGTGAAGCCTAGGTTGCCCGGAACGTAGAAATGACAATTACTTTCACACTGGTTGCTATTATTCGTTTTATACGATGGAAAAACTGTTATATTTATATTGTATTTTAAGCTTCAGGCGTTGACATCTGAGGCCGTAGCTATTCGATGTGGTGGAAGAACGCCATAGAGTGAAGCCTAGGTTGCTCGGAACGCAGAAATGACCACTACTTTCACACAGTTTGCAATTATTCATTTAATAAGATGGAAAAGCTGTTGTATTTATTTTGTATTTTATGCTTCGGGCGTTGACTTCTAAGGCCCTAACTGTTTCATGTGGTGGATCAACGCCCTAGAGTGAAGCCTAGGTTGCCCGGAACGTAGAAGTGACCATAACTTTCACACTGGTTGCTATTATTCGTTTTATACGATGGAAAAACTGTTGTATTTTTATTGCATTTTATGCTTCGGGCGTTGACTTCTAAGGCCCTGACTATTCAATCTGTTGGAGCTACGCGCTAGAGTGAACCCTAGGTTGCTCGGAATGTATAAATGACCATAGCTTTCACACTGGTTGCAATTATTCGTTTTATACAATGGAAAAACTGTTGTATTTATATTGTATTTTATGCTTCTGGCGTTCACTGCTTAGGCCCTAACTATTCGATCTGGTGGGACAACGCCCTTGGGTGAAGCCTAGGTTGCCCGGAACGTAGAAATGACCATAACTTTTACACTGGTAGCAATTATTAGTTTTATACAATGGAAAAACTGTTCTATTTATTTTGTATTTTATGCTTCGGGCGTTGACTTCTAAGGCCCTAACTGTTTGATCTGGTGGAGCAACGCCCTAGAGTGAAGCCTAGGTTGCCCGGAACGTAGAAATGACCATAACTTTCACACTGGTTGCTATTATTCGTTTTATACGATGGAAAAACTGTTATATTTATATTGTACATTATGCTTCTGGCGTTGACTTCTAAGGACCTAACTATTCGATCTGGTGGAGGAACGCTCTAGAGTGAAGCCTAGGTTGCTCGGAATGTAGAAATAACCATAACTTTCACACTGGTTTTAATTATTCGTTTTTTACGATGGAAAAGCTCTTGTATTTATATTGTATTTTATGCCTCTGGCGTTGACTTCTAAGGCCCTAGCTATTCGATCTAGTGGAGCAACGCCCTAGAGTGAAGCCTAGGTTGCCCGGAACGTAGAAATGGCCATCACTTTCAAACTGGTTGCAACTAATCCTGTTATACGATGGAAAAACTGTTGTATTTATATTGTATTATATGCTTCTGGCGTTCCCTTCGTAGGCCCTAACTATTCGATCTGGTGGAACAACGCCCTAGGGTGAAGCCTAGGTGGCCCGGAACGTAGAAATGACCATAACTTTTACACTGGTAGCAATTATTCGTTTTATACAATGGAAAAACTGTTCTATTTATTTTGTATTTTATGCCTCGGGCGTTGACTTCTAACGCCCTAACTGTTTGATCTGGTGGAGCAACGCCCTAGAGTGAAGCCTAGGTTGCCCGGAACGTAGAAATGACAATTACTTTCACACTGGTTGCTATTATTCGTTTTATACGATGGAAAAACTGTTATATTTATATTGTATTTTAAGCTTCAGGCGTTGACATCTGAGGCCGTAGCTATTCGATGTGGTGGAAGAACGCCATAGAGTGAAGCCTAGGTTGCCCGGAACGTAGAAATGTCCATATCTTTCACACTGTTTGCAATTATTCATTTTATACGGTGGCAAAGCTGTTGCATTTATATTGTATTTTATGCTTCTGGCGTTCACTCCTTAGGCCCTAACTATTCAATCTGGTGGAGCAATGCCTCAGAGTTAAGTCTACGATGCCGGAAACGCCGAAATGGTCATTACTTTCACGCATGTTGCAATTATTCCGGTTATACGATGAAAAGACTGTTGTATTTTTATTGTATTTTATGCTTCAGGCGTAGGCTTCTAAGGCCGTAGCTATTCGATATGGTGAAGCCCCGCCCTAGAGTGAAGCCTAGGTTGCTCGGAACGCAGAAATGACCACTACTTTCACACAGTTTGCAATTATTCATTTAATAAGATGGAAAAGCTGTTGTATTTATTTTGTATTTTATGCTTCGGGCGTTGACTTCTAAGGCCCTAACTGTTTCATGTGGTGGAGCAACGCCCTAGGGTGAAGCCTAGGTTGCCCTGAACGTAGAAATGACCATCACTTTCAAACTGGTTGCAATTAATCCTGTTATACGATGGAAAAGCTGTTGTATTTTTATTGCATTTTATGCTTCGGGCGTTGACTTCTAAGGCCCTGACTATTCAACCTGTTGGAGCAAAGACCTAGAGTGAAGCCTAGGATGCTCGGAATGTAGAAATGACCATAGCTTTCACACTGGTTGCAATTATTCGTTTTATACGATGGAAAAACTGTTGTATTTATATTGTATTTTATGCTTCCGGCGTTCACTTCTTAGGCCCTAACTATTCGATCTGGTGGATCAACGCCCTAGGGTGAAGCCTAGGTTGCCCGGAACGTAGAAATGACCATAACTTTTACACTGGTAGCAATTATTCGTTTTATACAATGGAAAAACTGTTCTATTTATTTTGTACTTTATGCTTCGGGCGTTGACTTCTAAGGCCCTAACTGTTTGATCTCGTGGAGCAACGCCCTAGAGTGAAGCCTAGGTTGCCCGGAACGTAGAAATGACAATTACTTTCACACTGTTTGCAATTATTCCTTTTATACGATGCAAAAGCTGTTGTATTTATATCGTATTTTATGCTTCTGGCGTTGACTTCTAAGGACCTAACTAGTCGATCTGGTGGAGCAACGCCCTAGAGTGAAGCCTAGGTTGTTCGGAATGTAGAAATGACCATAACTTTCACACTGGTTGCAATTATTCGTTTTATACGATGGAAAAACTGTTGTATTTATATTGTATTTTATGCTTCTGGCGTTCACTGCTTAGGCCCTAACTATTCGATCTGGTGGGACAACGCCCTTGGGTGAAGCCTAGGTTGCCCGGAACGTAGAAATGACCATAACTTTTACACTGGTAGCAATTATTAGTTTTATACAATGGAAAAACTGTTCTATTTATTTTGTATTTTATGCTTCGGGCGTTGACTTCTAAGGCCCTAACAGTTTGATCTGGTGGAGCAACGCCCTAGAGTGAAGCCTAGGTTGCTCGGAATGTAGAAATAACCATAAATTTCACACTGGTTGCAATTATTCGTTTTTTACGATGGAAAAGCTGTTGTATTTATATTGTATTTTATGCCTCTGGCGTTGACTTCTAAGGCCCTAGCTATACGATCTAGTGGAGCAACGCCCTACAGTGAAGCCTAGGTTGCCTTGAGCGTAGAAATGACCATAACATTTACAGTGGTAGCAATTATTCGTTTTATACAATGGAAAAACTGTTTTTTTTATTTTGTATTTTATGCTTCGGGCGTTGACTTCTAAGGCCCGAACTATTCGATCTGGTGGAACAACGCCGTAGAGTGAAGCCTAGGTTGCCCGGAACGTAGAAATGACAATTACTTTCACACTGTTTGCATTTATTCCTTTTATACGATGCAAAAGCTGTTGTATTTATATCGTATTTTATGCTTCTGGCGTTGACTTCTAAGGACCTAACTAGTCGATCTGGTGGAGCAACGCCCTAGAGTGAAGCCTAGGTTGTTCGGAATGTAGAAATGACCATAACTTTCACACTGGTTGCAATTATTCGTTTTATACGATGGAAAAACTGTTGTATTTATATTGTATTTTATGCTTCTGGCGTTCACTGCTTAGGCCCTAACTATTCGATCTGGTGGGACAACGCCCTTGGGTGAAGCCTAGGTTGCCCGGAACGTAGAAATGACCATAACTTTTACACTGGTAGCAATTATTAGTTTTATACAATGGAAAGACTGTTCTATTTATTTTGTATTTTATGCTTCGGGCGTTGAATTCTAAGGCCCTAACAGTTTGATCTGGTGGAGCAACGCCCTAGAGTGAAGCCTAGGTTGCCCGGAACGTAGAAATGACCATAACTTTCACACTGGTTGCTATTATTCGTTTTATACGATGGAAAAACTGTTATATTTATATTGTACATTATGCTTCTGGCGTTGACTTCTAAGGACCTAACTATTCGATCTGGTGGAGGAACGCTCTAGAGTGAAGCCTAGTTTGCTCGGAATGTAGAAATAACCATAAATTTCACACTGGTTGCAATTATTCGTTTTTTACGATGGAAAAGCTGTTGTATTTATATTGTATTTTATGCCTCTGGCGTTGACTTCTAAGGCCCTAGCTATACGATCTAGTGGAGCAACGCCCTACAGTGAAGCCTAGGTTGCCCGGAACGTAGAAATGACCATCACTTTCAAACTGGTTGCAACTAATCCTGTTATACGATGGAAAAACTGTTGTATTTATATTGTATTTTAAGCTTCTGGCGTTCCCTTCGTAGGCCCTAACTATTCGATCTGGTGGAACAACGCCCTAGGATGAAGCCTAGGTTGCCCGGAGCGTAGAAATGACCATAACATTTACAGTGGTAGCAATTATTCGTTTTATACAATGGAAAAACTGTTCTTTTTATTTTGTATTTTATGCTTCGGGCGTTGACTTCTAAGGCCCGAACTATTCGATCTGGTGGAACAACGCCGTAGAGTGAAGCCTAGGTTGCCCGGAACGCAGAAATGACCATTACTTTCACACTGTTTGCAATTATTCCTCTTATACGATGAAAAGACCGTTGTATTTTTATTGTATTTTATGCTTCAGGCGTAGGCTTCTAAGGCCGTAGCTATACAATATGGTGGAGCACCGCCCTAGAGTGAAGCCTAGGTAGCTCGGAATATAGAAATGACCATTACTTTCACACTGGTTGCAATTATTCCTTTTATACGATGGAAAAGCTGCTGTATTTATATCGTATTTTATGCTTCTGGCGTTGACTTCTAAGGACCCAACTATTCGATCTGGTGGAGCAACGCCCTAGAGTGAAGCCTAGGTTGCTCGGAATGTAGAAATGACCATAACTTTCACACTGGTTGCAATTAATCCTGTTATACGATGGAAAAACTGTTGTATTTTTATTGCATTTTATGCTTCTGGCGTTCACTTCTTAGGCCCTAACTATTCGATCTGGTGGAACAACGTCCTATGGTGAAGCCTAGGTTGCCCGGAAGTTAGAAATTACCATAAGTTTCATAATGGTTGCAATTATTCGTTTTATACAATGGAAAATCTGTTGTATTTCTATTGTATTTTATGCTTCGGGCGTTGACTTCTTAGGCCCTAACACTTCGATCTGGTGGAACAACGCCCTACAGTGAAGCCTAGGTTGCCCGGAACGTAGATATGACCATAACTTTTACACTGGTAGCAATTATTCGTTTTATACAATGGAAAAACTGTTCTGTTTATTTTGTATTTTATTCTTCGGGCGATGACTTCTAAGGCCCTAACTGTTTGATCTGGTGGAGCAACGCCCTAGAGTGAAGCCTAGGTTGCCCGGAACGTAGAAATGACCATAACTTTCACACTGGTTGCTATCATTCGTTTTATACGATGGAAAGACTGTTATATTTATATTGTATTTTATGCTTCTGGCGTTGACTTCTAAGGACCTAACTATTCGATCTGGTGGAGCAACGCCCTAGAGTGAAGCCTAGGTTGCTCGGAATGTAGAAATAACCATAACTTTCACACTGGTTGCAATTATTCGTTTTTTACGATGGAAAAGCTGTTGTATTTATATTGTATTTTATGCCTCTGGCGTTGACTTCTAAGGCCCTAGCTATTCGATCTAGTGGAGCAACGCCCTAGAGTGAAGCCTAGGTTGCCCGGAACGTAGAAATGACCATCACTTTCAAACTGGTTGCAACTAATCCTGTTATACGATGGAAAAACTGTTGTATTTATATTGTATTTTATGCTTCTGGCGTTCCCTTCGTAGGCCCTAACTATTCGATCTGGTGGAACAACGCCCTAGGGTGAAGCCTAGGTGGCCCGGAACGTAGAAATGACCATAACTTTTACACTGGTAGCAATTATTCGTTTTATACAATGGAAAAACTGTTCTATTTATTTTGTATTTTATGCTTCGGGCGTTGACTTCTTTGGCCCTAACAATTCGATCTGGTGGAGCAACGCCCTAGAGTGAAGCCTAGGTTCCCTGGAACGTACAAATGACCATCACTTTCACACGGGTTGCAATTATTCCTGTTATAGGATGGAAAGACTGTTGTATTTTTATTGCATTTTATGCTTCTGGCGTTCACTTCTTAGGCCCTGACTATTCGATCTGGTGGAACAACGCCCTAGGGTGAAGCCTAGGTTGCCCGGAACGTAGAAATGAACATAACTTTTACACTGGTAGCAATTATTCGTTTTATACAATTTAAAAACTGTTGTATTTATATTGTATTTTATGCTTCTGGCGTTGACTTCATAGGCCCTAACTATTCGATCTGGTGGAGCAATGCCTCAGAGTTAAGTCTAGGATGCCCGAAACGCCGAAATGATCATTACTTTCACGCTTGTTGCAATTATTCCTGTTATACGATGAAAAGACCGTTGTATTTTTATTGTATTTTATGCTTCAGGCGTAGGCTTCTAAGGCCGTAGCTATTCGATATGGTGGAGCACCGCCCTAGAGTGAAGCCTAGGTTGCCCGGAACGTAGAAATGACCATAACTATTACACTGGTAGCAATTATTCGTTTTATACAATGGAAAAACTGTTCTATTTATTTTGTATTATAAGCTTCGGGCGTTGACTTCTAAGGCCCTAACTGTTTGATCTGGTGGAGCAACGCCCTAGAGTGAAGCCTAGGTTTCGCGGAACCTAGAAATGACCATCACTTTCAAACTGGTTGTTATTATTCGTTTTATACGATGGAAAAACTGTTATATTTATATTGTATTTTAAGCTTCAGGCGTTGACATCTGAGGCCGTAGCTATTCGATGTGGTGGAAGAACGCCATAGAGTGAAGCCTAGGTTGCCCGGAACGTAGAAATGTCCATATCTTTCACACTGTTTGCAATTATTCATTTTATACGGTGGCAAAGCTGTTGCATTTATATTGTATTTTATGCTTCTGGCGTTCACTCCTTAGGCCCTAACTATTCAATCTGGTGGAGCAATGCCTCAGAGTTAAGTCTAGGATGCCGGAAACGCCGAAATGGTCATTACTTTCACGCATGTTGCAATTATTCCGGTTATACGATGAAAAGACTGTTGTATTTTTATTGTATTTTATGCTTCAGGCGTAGGCTTCTAAGGCCGTAGCTATTCGATATGGTGGAGCCCCGTCCTAGAGTGAAGCCTAGGTTGCTCGGAACGCAGAAATGACCACTACTTTCACACAGTTTGCAATTATTCATTTAATAAGATGGAAAAGCTGTTGTATTTATTTTGTATTTTATGCTTCGGGCGTTGACTTCTAAGGCCCTAACTGTTTCATGTGGTGGAGCAACGCCCTAGGGTGAAGCCTAGGTTGCCCTGAACGTAGAAATGACCATCACTTTCAAACTGGTTGCAATTAATCCTGTTATACGATGGAAAAGCTGTTGTATTTTTATTGCATTTTATGCTTCGGGCGTTGACTTCTAAGGCCCTGACTATTCAACCTGTTGGAGCAAAGACCTAGAGTGAAGCCTAGGATGCTCGGAATGTAGAAATGACCATAGCTTTCACACTGGTTGCAATTATTCGTTTTATACGATGGAAAAACTGTTGTATTTATATTGTATTTTATGCTTCCGGCGTTCACTTCTTAGGCCCTAACTATTCGATCTGGTGGATCAACGCCCTAGGGTGAAGCCTAGGTTGCCCGGAACGTAGAAATGACCATAACTTTTACACTGGTAGCAATTATTCGTTTTATACAATGGAAAAACTGTTCTATTTATTTTGTACTTTATGCTTCGGGCGTTGACTTCTAAGGCCCTAACTGTTTGATCTCGTGGAGCAACGCCCTAGAGTGAAGCCTAGGTTGCCCGGAACGTAGAAATGACAATTACTTTCACACTGTTTGCATTTATTCCTTTTATACGATGCAAAAGCTGTTGTATTTATATCGTATTTTATGCTTCTGGCGTTGACTTCTAAGGACCAAACTAGTCGATCTGGTGGAGCAACGCCCTAGAGTGAAGCCTAGGTTGTTCGGAATGTAGAAATGACCATAACTTTCACACTGGTTGCAATTATTCGTTTTATACGATGGAAAAACTGTTGTATTTATATTGTATTTTATGCTTCTGGCGTTCACTGCTTAGGCCCTAACTATTCGATCTGGTGGGACAACGCCCTTGGGTGAAGCCTAGGTTGCCCGGAACGTAGAAATGACCATAACTTTTACACTGGTAGCAATTATTAGTTTTATACAATGGAAAAACTGTTCTATTTATTTTGTATTTTATGCTTCGGGCGTTGACTTCTAAGGCCCTAACTGTTTGATCTGGTGGAGCAACGCCCTAGAGTGAAGCCTAGGTTGCCCGGAACGTAGAAATGACCATAACTTTCACACTGGTTGCTATTATTCGTTTTATACGATGGAAAAACTGTTATATTTATATTGTACATTATGCTTCTGGCGTTGACTTCTAAGGACCTAACTATTCGATCTGGTGGAGGAACGCTCTAGAGTGAAGCCTAGGTTGCTCGGAATGTAGAAATAACCATAAATTTCACACTGGTTGCAATTATTCGTTTTTTACGATGGAAAAGCTGTTGTATTTATATTGTATTTTATGCCTCTGGCGTTGACTTCTAAGGCCCTAGCTATACGATCTAGTGGAGCAACGCCCTACAGTGAAGCCTAGGTTGCCCGGAACGTAGAAATGACCATCACTTTCAAACTGGTTGCAACTAATCCTGTTATACGATGGAAAAACTGTTGTATTTATATTGTATTTTAAGCTTCTGGCGTTCCCTTCGTAGGCCCTAACTATTCGATCTGGTGGAACAACGCCCTAGGATGAAGCCTAGGTTGCCCGGAGCGTAGAAATGACCATAACATTTACAGTGGTAGCAATTATTCGTTTTATACAATGGAAAAACTGTTCTTTTTATTTTCTATTTTATGCTTCGGGCGTTGACTTCTAAGGCCCGAACTATTCGATCTGGTGGAACAACGCCGTAGAGTGAAGCCTAGGTTGCCCGGAACGCAGAAATGACCATTACTTTCACACTGTTTGCAATTATTCCTGTTATACGATGAAAAGACCGTTGTATTTTTATTGTATTTTATGCTTCAGGCGTAGGCTTCTAAGGCCGTAGCTATACAATATGGTGGAGCACCGCCCTAGAGTGAAGCCTAGGTAGCTCGGAATATAGAAATGACCATTACTTTCACACTGGTTGCAATTATTCCTTTTATACGATGGAAAAGCTGCTGTATTTATATCGTATTTTATGCTTCTGGCGTTGACTTCTAAGGACCCAACTATGCGATCTGGTGGAGCAACGCCCTAGAGTGAAGCCTAGGTTGCTCGGAATGTAGAAATGACCATAACTTTCACACTGGTTGCAATTATTCGTATTATACGATGGAAAAACTGTTGTATTTATATTGTATTTTATGCTTCTGGAGTTCACTTCTTGGGCCCTAACTATTCGATCTGGTGGAACAACGCCGTAGGGTGAAGCCTAGGTTGCACGGAACGTAGAAATGACCATCACTTTCAAACTGGTTGCAATTAATCCTGTTATACGATGGAAAAACTGTTGTAGTTTTATTGCATTTTATGCTTCTGGCGTTCACTTCTTAGGCCCTAACTATTCGATCTGGTGGAACAACGTCCCATGGTGAAGCCTAGGTTGCCCGGAAGTTAGAAATTACCATAAGTTTCATAATGGTTGCAATTATTCGTTTTATACGATGGAAAATCTGTTGTATTTCTATTGTATTTTATGCTTCGGGCGTTGACTTCTTAGGCCCTAACACTTCGATCTGGTGGAACAACGCCCTACAGTGAAGCCTAGGTTGCCCGGAACGTAGATATGACCATAACTTTTACACTGGTAGCAATTATTCGTTTTATACAATGGAAAAACTGTTCTGTTTATTTTGTATTTTATTCTTCGGGCGATGACTTCTAAGGCCCTAACTGTTTGATCTGGTGGAGCAACGCCCTAGAGTGAAGCCTAGGTTGCCCGGAACGTAGAAATGACCATAACTTTCACACTGGTTGCTATCATTCGTTTTATACGATGGAAAGACTGTTATATTTATATTGTATTTTATGCTTCTGGCGTTGACTTCTAAGGACCTAACTATTCGATCTGGTGGAGCAACGCCCTAGAGTGAAGCCTAGGTTGCTCGGAATGTAGAAATAACCATAACTTTCACACTGGTTGCAATTATTCGTTTTTTACGATGGAAAAGCTGTTGCATTTATATTGTATTTTATGCTTCTGGCGTTCACTCCTTAGGCCCTAACTATTCAATCTGGTGGAGCAATGCCTCAGAGTTAAGTCTAGGATGCCGGAAACGCCGAAATGGTCATTACTTTCACGCATGTTGCAATTATTCCGGTTATACGATGAAAAGACTGTTGTATTTTTATTGTATTTTATGCTTCAGGCGTAGGCTTCTAAGGCCGTAGCTATTCGATATGGTGGAGCCCCGTCCTAGAGTGAAGCCTAGGTTGCTCGGAACGCAGAAATGACCACTACTTTCACACAGTTTGCAATTATTCATTTAATAAGATGGAAAAGCTGTTGTATTTATTTTGTATTTTATGCTTCGGGCGTTGACTTCTAAGGCCCTAACTGTTTCATGTGGTGGAGCAACGCCCTAGGGTGAAGCCTAGGTTGCCCTGAACGTAGAAATGACCATCACTTTCAAACTGGTTGCAATTAATCCTGTTATACGATGGAAAAGCTGTTGTATTTTTATTGCATTTTATGCTTCGGGCGTTGACTTCTAAGGCCCTGCCTATTCAACCTGTTGGAGCAAAGACCTAGAGTGAAGCCTAGGATGCTCGGAATGTAGAAATGACCATAGCTTTCACACTGGTTGCAATTATTCGTTTTATACGATGGAAAAACTGTTGTATTTATATTGTATTTTATGCTTCCGGCGTTCACTTCTTAGGCCCTAACTATTCGATCTGGTGGATCAACGCCCTAGGGTGAAGCCTAGGTTGCCCGGAACGTAGAAATGACCATAACTTTTACACTGGTAGCAATTATTCGTTTTATACAATGGAAAAACTGTTCTATTTATTTTGTACTTTATGCTTCGGGCGTTGACTTCTAAGGCCCTAACTGTTTGATCTCGTGGAGCAACGCCCTAGAGTGAAGCCTAGGTTGCCCGGAACGTAGAAATGACAATTACTTTCACACTGTTTGCATTTATTCCTTTTATACGATGCAAAAGCTGTTGTATTTATATCGTATTTTATGCTTCTGGCGTTGACTTCTAAGGACCAAACTAGTCGATCTGGTGGAGCAACGCCCTAGAGTGAAGCCTAGGTTGTTCGGAATGTAGAAATGACCATAACTTTCACACTGGTTGCAATTATTCGTTTTATACGATGGAAAAACTGTTGTATTTATATTGTATTTTATGCTTCTGGCGTTCACTGCTTAGGCCCTAACTATTCGATCTGGTGGGACAACGCCCTTGGGTGAAGCCTAGGTTGCCCGGAACGTAGAAATGACCATAACTTTTACACTGGTAGCAATTATTAGTTTTATACAATGGAAAAACTGTTCTATTTATTTTGTATTTTATGCTTCGGGCGTTGACTTCTAAGGCCCTAACTGTTTGATCTGGTGGAGCAACGCCCTAGAGTGAAGCCTAGGTTGCCCGGAACGTAGAAATGACCATAACTTTCACACTGGTTGCTATTATTCGTTTTATACGATGGAAAAACTGTTATATTTATATTGTACATTATGCTTCTGGCGTTGACTTCTAAGGACCTAACTATTCGATCTGGTGGAGGAACGCTCTAGAGTGAAGCCTAGGTTGCTCGGAATGTAGAAATAACCATAAATTTCACACTGGTTGCAATTATTCGTTTTTTACGATGGAAAAGCTGTTGTATTTATATTGTATTTTATGCCTCTGGCGTTGACTTCTAAGGCCCTAGCTATACGATCTAGTGGAGCAACGCCCTACAGTGAAGCCTAGGTTGCCCGGAACGTAGAAATGACCATCACTTTCAAACTGGTTGCAACTAATCCTGTTATACGATGGAAAAACTGTTGTATTTATATTGTATTTTAAGCTTCTGGCGTTCCCTTCGTAGGCCCTAACTATTCGATCTGGTGGAACAACGCCCTAGGATGAAGCCTAGGTTGCCCGGAGCGTAGAAATGACCATAACATTTACAGTGGTAGCAATTATTCGTTTTATACAATGGAAAAACTGTTCTTTTTATTTTCTATTTTATGCTTCGGGCGTTGACTTCTAAGGCCCGAACTATTCGATCTGGTGGAACAACGCCGTAGAGTGAAGCCTAGGTTGCCCGGAACGCAGAAATGACCATTACTTTCACACTGTTTGCAATTATTCCTGTTATACGATGAAAAGACCGTTGTATTTTTATTGTATTTTATGCTTCAGGCGTAGGCTTCTAAGGCCGTAGCTATACAATATGGTGGAGCACCGCCCTAGAGTGAAGCCTAGGTAGCTCGGAATATAGAAATGACCATTACTTTCACACTGGTTGCAATTATTCCTTTTATACGATGGAAAAGCTGCTGTATTTATATCGTATTTTATGCTTCTGGCGTTGACTTCTAAGGACCCAACTATGCGATCTGGTGGAGCAACGCCCTAGAGTGAAGCCTAGGTTGCTCGGAATGTAGAAATGACCATAACTTTCACACTGGTTGCAATTATTCGTATTATACGATGGAAAAACTGTTGTATTTATATTGTATTTTATGCTTCTGGAGTTCACTTCTTGGGCCCTAACTATTCGATCTGGTGGAACAACGCCGTAGGGTGAAGCCTAGGTTGCACGGAACGTAGAAATGACCATCACTTTCAAACTGGTTGCAATTAATCCTGTTATACGATGGAAAAACTGTTGTAGTTTTATTGCATTTTATGCTTCTGGCGTTCACTTCTTAGGCCCTAACTATTCGATCTGGTGGAACAACGTCCCATGGTGAAGCCTAGGTTGCCCGGAAGTTAGAAATTACCATAAGTTTCATAATGGTTGCAATTATTCGTTTTATACGATGGAAAATCTGTTGTATTTCTATTGTATTTTATGCTTCGGGCGTTGACTTCTTAGGCCCTAACACTTCGATCTGGTGGAACAACGCCCTACAGTGAAGCCTAGGTTGCCCGGAACGTAGATATGACCATAACTTTTACACTGGTAGCAATTATTCGTTTTATACAATGGAAAAACTGTTCTGTTTATTTTGTATTTTATTCTTCGGGCGATGACTTCTAAGGCCCTAACTGTTTGATCTGGTGGAGCAACGCCCTAGAGTGAAGCCTAGGTTGCCCGGAACGTAGAAATGACCATAACTTTCACACTGGTTGCTATCATTCGTTTTATACGATGGAAAGACTGTTATATTTATATTGTATTTTATGCTTCTGGCGTTGACTTCTAAGGACCTAACTATTCGATCTGGTGGAGCAACGCCCTAGAGTGAAGCCTAGGTTGCTCGGAATGTAGAAATAACCATAACTTTCACACTGGTTGCAATTATTCGTTTTTTACGATGGAAAAGCTGTTGTATTTATATTGTATTTTATGCTTCTGGCGTTCCCTTCGTAGGCCCTAACTATTCGATCTGGTGGAACAACGCCCTAGGGTGAAGCCTAGGTGGCCCGGAACGTAGAAATGACCATAACTTTTACACTGGTAGCAATTATTCGTTTTATACAATGGAAAAACTGTTCTATTTATTTTGTATTTTATGCCTCGGGCGTTGACTTCTAACGCCCTAACTGTTTGATCTGGTGGAGCAACGCCCTAGAGTGAAGCCTAGGTTGCCCGGAACGTAGAAATGACCATTACTTTCACACTGTTTGGAAATATTCCTTTTATACGATGGAAAAGCTGTTGTATTTATATCGTATTTTATGCTTCTGGCGTTGACTTCTAAGGCCCTAGCTATTCGATCTAGTGGAGTAACGCCCTAGATTGAAGCCTAGGTTTCCCGGAACGTAGAAATGACCAACACTTTCAAACTGGTTGCAATTAATCCTGTTATACGATGGAAAAACCTTTGTATTTTTGTTGCATTTTATGCTTCGGTCGTTGACTTCTAAGGCCCTAACTATTCAATCTGTTGGAGCAACACCCTAGAGTGAAGCCTAGGTTGCTCGGAATGTAGAAATGACCATAACTTTCACACTGGTTGCAATTATTCGTTTTATACGATGGAAAAACTGTTGTATTTATATTGTATTTTATGCTTCTGGCGTTTACTTCTTAGGCCCTAACTATTCGACCTGGTGGAACAACGCCCTAGGGTGAAGCCTAGTTTGCCCGGAACGTAGAAATGACCATAACTTTTACACTGGTAGCAATTATTCGTTTTATACAAATTAAAAACTGTTGTATTTATATTGTATTTTATGCTTCTGGCGTTGACTTCATAGGCCCTAACTATTCGATCTGGTGGAGCAACGCCCTAGAGTGAAGCCTAGGTTGCCCGGAACGTAGAAATGACCATAACTTTTACACTGGTAGCAATTATTAGTTTTATACAATGGAAAAACTGTTCTATTTATTTTGTATTTTATGCTTCGGGCGTTGACTTCTAAGGACCTAACTATTCGATCTGGTGGAGGAACGCTCTAGAGTGAAGCCTAGGTTGCTCGGAATGTAGAAATAACCATAACTTTCTCACTGGTTGCAATTATTCGTTTTTTACGATGGAAAAGCTGTTGTATTTATATTGTATTTTATGCCTCTAGCGTTGACTTCTAAGGCCCTAGCTATTCGATCTAGTGGAGCAACGCCCTAGAGTGAAGCCTAGGTTGCCCGGAACGTAGAAATGACCATCACTTTCAAACTGGTTGCAACTAATCCTGTTATACGATGGAAAAACTGTTGTATTTATATTGTATTTTATGCTTCTGGCGTTCCCTTCGTAGGCCCTAACTATTCGATCTGGTGGAACAACGCCCTAGGGTGAAGCCTAGGTGGCCCGGAACGTAGAAATGACCATAACTTTTACACTGGTAGCAATTATTCGTTTTATACAATGGAAAAACTGTTCTATTTATTTTGTATTTTATGCTTCGTGCGTTGACTTCTAACGCCCTAACTGTTTGATCTGGTGGAGCAACGCCCTAGAGTGAAGCCTAGGTTGCCCGGAACGTAGAAATGACAATTACTTTCACACTGGTTGCTATTATTCGTTTTATACGATGGAAAAACTGTTATATTAATATTGTATTTTAAGCTTCAGGCGTTGACTTCTGAGGCCGTAGCTATTCTATGTGGTGGAAGAACGCCATAGAGTGAAGCCTAGGTTGCCCGGAACGTAGAAATGTCCATATCTTTCACACTGTTTGCAATTATTCATTTTATACGGTGGCAAAGCTGTTGCATTTATATTGTATTTTATGCTTCTGGCGTTGAATCCTTAGGCCCTAACTATTCAATCTGGTGGAGCAATGCCTCAGAGTTAAGTCTAGGATGCCCGAAACGCCGAAATGGTCATTACTTTCACGCATGTTGCAATTATTCCGGTTATACGATGAAAAGACTGTTGTATTTTTATTGTATTTTATGCTTCTGGCGTTTACTTCTTAGGCCCTAACTATTCGACCTGGTGGAACAACGCCCTAGGGTGAAGCCTAGGTTGCCCGGAACGTAGAAATGACCATAACTTTTACACTGGTAGCAATTATTCGTTTTATACAATGGAAAAACTGTTCTATTTATTTTGTATTTTATTCTTCGGGCGTTGACTTCTAAGGCCCTAACTTTTTGATCTGGTGGACCAACGCCCTAGAGTGAAGCCTAGGTTGCCCGGAACGTAGAAATGACCATAACTTTCACACTGGTTGCTATCATTCGTTTTATACGATGGAAAAACTGTTATATTTATATTGTATTTTATGCTTCTGGCGTTGACTTCTAAGGCCCTGACTATTCAACCTGTTGGAGCAACGCCCTAGAGTGAAGCCTAGGATGCTCGGAATGTAGAAATGACCATAGCTTTCACACTGGTTGCAATTATTCGTTTTATACGATGGAAAAACTGTTGTATTTATATTGTATTTTATGCTTCTGGCGTTCACTTCTTAGGCCCTAACTATTCGATCTGGTGGATCAACGCCCTAGGGTGAAGCCTAGGTTGCCCGGATCGTAGAAATGACCATAACTTTTACACTGGTAGCAATTATTCGTTTTATACAATGGAAAAACTGTTCTATTTATTTTGTATTTTATGCTTCGGGCGTTGACTTCTAAGGCCCTAACTGTTTGATCTCGTGGAGCAACGCCCTAGAGTGAAGCCTAGGTTGCCCGGAACGTAGAAATGACAATTACTTTCACACTGTTTGCAATTATTCCTTTTATACGATGCAAAAGCTGTTGTATTTATATCGTATTTTATGCTTCTGGCGTTGACTTCTAAGGACCTAACTATTCGATCTGGTGGAGCAACGCCCTAGAGTGAAGCCTAGGTTGACCGGAACGTAGAAATGACCATCACTTTCAAACTGGTAGCAATTAATCCTGTTATACGATGGAAAAACTGTTGTATTTTTATTGCATTTTATGCTTCGGGCGTTGACTTCTAAGGCCCTAACTATTCAATCTGTTGCAGCAACGCCCTAGAGTGAAGCCTAGGTTGCTCGGAACGTAGAAATGACCATAACTTTCACACTGGTTGCTATCATTCGTTTTATACGATGGAAAAACTGTTATATTTATATTGTATTTTATGCTTCTGGCGTTGACTTCTAAGGACCTAACTATTCGATCTGGTGGAGCAACACCCTAGAGTGAAGCCTAGGTTGCTCGGAATGTAGAAATAACCATAACTTTCACACTGGTTGCAATTATTCGTTTTGTACGATGGAAAAGCTGTTGTATTTATATTGTATTTTATACCTCTGGCGTTGACTTCTAACGCCCTAGCTATTCGATCTAGTGGAGCAACGCCCTAGAGTGAAGCCTAGGTTGCCCGGAACGTAGAAATGATCATCACTTTCAAACTGGTTGCAATTAATCCTGTTATACGATGGAAAAGCTGTTGTATTTTTATTGCATTTTATGCTTCGGTCGTTGACTTCTAAGGCCCTAACTATTCAATCTGTTGGAGCAACACCCTAGAGTGAAGCCTAGGTTGCTCGGAATGTAGAAATGACCATAACTTTCACACTGGTTGCAATTATTCGTTTTATACGATGGAAAAACTGTTGTATTTATATTGTATTTTATGCTTCTGGCGTTTACTTCTTAGGCCCTAACTATTCGACCTGGTGGAACAACGCCCTAGGGTGAAGCCTAGTTTGCCCGGAACGTAGAAATGACCATAACTTTTACACTGGTAGCAATTATTCGTTTTATACAAATTAAAAACTGTTGTATTTATATTGTATTTTATGCTTCTGGCGTTGACTTCATAGGCCCTAACTATTCGATCTGGTGGAGCAACGCCCTAGAGTGAAGCCTAGGTTGCCCGGAACGTAGAAATGACCATAACTTTTACACTGGTAGCAATTATTAGTTTTATACAATGGAAAAACTGTTCTATTTATTTTGTATTTTATGCTTCGGGCGTTGACTTCTAAGGACCTAACTATTCGATCTGGTGGAGGAACGCTCTAGAGTGAAGCCTAGGTTGCTCGGAATGTAGAAATAACCATAACTTTCTCACTGGTTGCAATTATTCGTTTTTTACGATGGAAAAGCTGTTGTATTTATATTGTATTTTATGCCTCTAGCGTTGACTTCTAAGGCCCTAGCTATTCGATCTAGTGGAGCAACGCCCTAGAGTGAAGCCTAGGTTGCCCGGAACGTAGAAATGACCATCACTTTCAAACTGGTTGCAACTAATCCTGTTATACGATGGAAAAACTGTTGTATTTATATTGTATTTTATGCTTCTGGCGTTCCCTTCGTAGGCCCTAACTATTCGATCTGGTGGAACAACGCCCTAGGGTGAAGCCTAGGTGGCCCGGAACGTAGAAATGACCATAACTTTTACACTGGTAGCAATTATTCGTTTTATACAATGGAAAAACTGTTCTATTTATTTTGTATTTTATGCTTCGTGCGTTGACTTCTAACGCCCTAACTGTTTGATCTGGTGGAGCAACGCCCTAGAGTGAAGCCTAGGTTGCCCGGAACGTAGAAATGACAATTACTTTCACACTGGTTGCTATTATTCGTTTTATACGATGGAAAAACTGTTATATTAATATTGTATTTTAAGCTTCAGGCGTTGACTTCTGAGGCCGTAGCTATTCTATGTGGTGGAAGAACGCCATAGAGTGAAGCCTAGGTTGCCCGGAACGTAGAAATGTCCATATCTTTCACACTGTTTGCAATTATTCATTTTATACGGTGGCAAAGCTGTTGCATTTATATTGTATTTTATGCTTCTGGCGTTGAATCCTTAGGCCCTAACTATTCAATCTGGTGGAGCAATGCCTCAGAGTTAAGTCTAGGATGCCCGAAACGCCGAAATGGTCATTACTTTCACGCATGTTGCAATTATTCCGGTTATACGATGAAAAGACTGTTGTATTTTTATTGTATTTTATGCTTCAGGCGTAGGCTTCTAAGGCCGTAGCTATTCGATATGGTGGAGCCCCGCCCCAGAGTGAAGCCTAGGTTGCTCGGAACGCAGAAATGACCACTACTTTCACACAGTTTGCAATTATTCATTTAATACGATGGAAAAGCTGTTGTATTTATAGCGTATTTTATGCTTCGGGCGTTGACTTCTTAGGCCCTAACACTTCGATCTGGTGGAGCAACGCCCTACAGTGAAGCCTAGGTTGCCCGGTACGTAGATATGACCATAACCTTCACACAGGTTGCAATTATTCGTTTTATACGGTGTAAAGGTTGTTGTATCTATTTTGTATTTTATTCTTCTGGTGTTGACTTCTTAGGCCCTAACTATTCGATCTGGTGGAACAACGCCCTAGGGTGAAGCCTAGGTTGCCGGGAGCGTAGAAATGACCATAACTTTTACACTGGTAGCAATTATTCGTTTTATACAATGGAGAAACTGTTCTATTTATTTTGTATTTTATGCTTCGGGCGTTGACTTCTAAGGCCCTAACTGTTTGATCTGGTGGAGCAACGCCCTAGAGTGAAGCCTAGGTTTCCCGGAATGTAGAAATGACCATCACTTTCAAACTGGTTGCAATTAATCCTGTTATACGATGGAAAAACCTTTGTAGTTTTGTTGCATTTTATGCTTCGGTCGTTGACTTCTAAGGCCCTAACTATTCAATCTGTTGGAGCAACACCCTAGAGTGAAGCCTAGGTTGCTCGGAATGTAGAAATGACCATAACTTTCACACTGGTTGCAATTATTCGTTTTATACGATGGAAAAACTGTTGTATTTATATTGTATTTTATGCTTCTGGCGTTTACTTCTTAGGCCCTAACTATTCGACCTGGTGGAACAACGCCCTAGGGTGAAGCCTAGTTTGCCCGGAACGTAGAAATGACCATAACTTTTACACTGGTAGCAATTATTCGTTTTATACAATTTAAAAACTGTTGTATTTATATTGTATTTTATGCTTCTGGCGTTGACCTCATAGGCCCTAACTATTCGATCTGGTGGAGCAACGCCCTAGAGTGAAGCCTAGGTTGCCTGGAACGTACAAGTGACCATCACTTTCACACTGGTTGCTATCATTCGTTTTATACGATGGAAAAACTGTTATATTTATATTGTATTTTATGCTTCTGGCGTTGACTTCTAAGGACCTAACTATTCGATCTGGTGGAGCAACACCCTAGAGTGAAGCCTAGGTTGCTCGGAATGTAGAAATAACCATAACTTTCACACTGGTTGCAATTATTCGTTTTTTACGATGGAAAAGCTGTTGTATTTATATTGTATTTTATACCTCTGGCGTTGACTTCTAACGCCCTAGCTATTCGATCTAGTGGAGCAACGCCCTAGAGTGAAGCCTAGGTTGCCCTGAACGTAGAAATGACCATCACTTTCAAACTGGTTGCAATTAATCCTGTTATACGATGGAAAAGCTGTTGTATTTTTATTGCATTTTATGCTTCGGGCGTTGACTTCTAAGGCCCTGACTATTCAACCTGTTGGAGCAACGCCCTAGAGTGAAGCCTAGGATGCTCGGAATGTAGAAATGACCATAGCTTTCACACTGGTTGCAATTATTCGTTTTATACGATGGAAAAACTGTTGTATTTATATTGTATTTTATGCTTCCGGCGTTCACTTCTTAGGCCCTAACTGTTTGATCTCGTGGAGCAACGCCCTAGAGTGAAGCCTAGGTTGCCCGGAACGTAGAAATGACAATTACTTTCACACTGTTTGCATTTATTCCTTTTATACGATGCAAAAGCTGTTGTATTTATATCGTATTTTATGCTTCTGGCGTTGACTTCTAAGGACCTAACTATTCGATCTGGTGGAGCAACGCCCTAGAGTAAAGCCTAGGTTGTTCGGAATGTAGAAATGACCATAACTTTCACACTGGTTGCAATTATTCGTTTTATACGATGGAAAAACTGTTGTATTTATATTGTATTTTATGCTTCTGGCGTTTACTTCTTAGGCCCTAACTATTCGACCTGGTGGAACAACGCCCTAGGGTGAAGCCTAGGTTGCCCGGAACGTAGAAATGACCATAACTTTTACACTGGTAGCAATTATTCGTTTTATACAATGGAAAAACTGTTCTATTTATTTTGTATTTTATTCTTCGGGCGTTGACTTCTAAGGCCCTAACTTTTTGATCTGGTGGACCAACGCCCTAGAGTGAAGCCTAGGTTGCCCGGAACGTAGAAATGACCATAACTTTCACACTGGTTGCTATCATTCGTTTTATACGATGGAAAAACTGTTATATTTATATTGTATTTTATGCTTCTGGCGTTGACTTCTAAGGCCCTGACTATTCAACCTGTTGGAGCAACGCCCTAGAGTGAAGCCTAGGATGCTCGGAATGTAGAAATGACCATAGCTTTCACACTGGTTGCAATTATTCGTTTTATACGATGGAAAAACTGTTGTATTTATATTGTATTTTATGCTTCTGGCGTTCACTTCTTAGGCCCTAACTATTCGATCTGGTGGATCAACGCCCTAGGGTGAAGCCTAGGTTGCCCGGATCGTAGAAATGACCATAACTTTTACACTGGTAGCAATTATTCGTTTTATACAATGGAAAAACTGTTCTATTTATTTTGTATTTTATGCTTCGGGCGTTGACTTCTAAGGCCCTAACTGTTTGATCTCGTGGAGCAACGCCCTAGAGTGAAGCCTAGGTTGCCCGGAACGTAGAAATGACAATTACTTTCACACTGTTTGCAATTATTCCTTTTATACGATGCAAAAGCTGTTGTATTTATATCGTATTTTATGCTTCTGGCGTTGACTTCTAAGGACCTAACTATTCGATCTGGTGGAGCAACGCCCTAGAGTGAAGCCTAGGTTGACCGGAACGTAGAAATGACCATCACTTTCAAACTGGTAGCAATTAATCCTGTTATACGATGGAAAAACTGTTGTATTTTTATTGCATTTTATGCTTCGGGCGTTGACTTCTAAGGCCCTAACTATTCAATCTGTTGCAGCAACGCCCTAGAGTGAAGCCTAGGTTGCTCGGAACGTAGAAATGACCATAACTTTCACACTGGTTGCTATCATTCGTTTTATACGATGGAAAAACTGTTATATTTATATTGTATTTTATGCTTCTGGCGTTGACTTCTAAGGACCTAACTATTCGATCTGGTGGAGCAACACCCTAGAGTGAAGCCTAGGTTGCTCGGAATGTAGAAATAACCATAACTTTCACACTGGTTGCAATTATTCGTTTTGTACGATGGAAAAGCTGTTGTATTTATATTGTATTTTATACCTCTGGCGTTGACTTCTAACGCCCTAGCTATTCGATCTAGTGGAGCAACGCCCTAGAGTGAAGCCTAGGTTGCCCGGAACGTAGAAATGATCATCACTTTCAAACTGGTTGCAATTAATCCTGTTATACGATGGAAAAGCTGTTGTATTTTTATTGCATTTTATGCTTCGGGCGTTGACTTCTGAGGCCCTGACTATTCAACCTGTTGGAGCAACGCCCTAGAGTGAAGCCTAGGATGCTCGGAATGTAGAAATGACCATAGCTTTCACACTGGTTGCAATTATTCGTTTTATACGATGGAAAAACTGTTGTATTTATATTGTATTTTATGCTTCCGGCGTTCACTTCTTAGGCCCTAACTATTCGATCTGGTGGATCAACGCCCTAGGGTGAAGCCTAGGTTGCCCGGAACGTAGAAATGACCATAACTTTTACACTGGTAGCAATTATTCGTTTTATACAATGGAAAAACTGTTCTATTTATTTTGTATTTTATGCTTCGGGCGTTGACTTCTAAGGCCCTAACTGTTTGATCTCGTGGAGCAACGCCCTAGAGTGAAGCCTAGGTTGCCCGGGACGTAGAAATGACAATTACTTTCACACTGTTTGCATTTATTCCTTTTATACGATGCAAAAGCTGTTATATTTATATTGTATTTTATGCTTCTGGCGTTGACTTCTAAGGACCTAACTATTCGATCTGGTGGAGCAACACCCTAGAGTGAAGCCTAGGTTGCTCGGAATGTAGAAATAACCATAACTTTCACACTGGTTGCAATTATTCGTTTTTTACGATGGAAAAGCTGTTGTATTTATATTGTATTTTATACCTCTGGCGTTGACTTCTAAGGCCCTAACTGTTTGATCTCGTGGAGCAACGCCCTAGAGTGAAGCCTAGGTTGCCCGGAACGTAGAAATGACAATTACTTTCACACTGTTTGCATTTATTCCTTTTATACGATGCAAAAGCAGTTATATTTATATTGTATTTTATGCTTCTGGCGTTGACTTCTAAGGACCTAACTATTCGATCTGGTGGAGCAACACCCTAGAGTGAAGCCTAGGTTGCTCGGAATGTAGAAATAACCATAACTTTCACACTGGTTGCAATTATTCGTTTTTTACGATGGAAAAGCTGTTGTATTTATATTGTATTTTATACCTCTGGCGTTGACTTCTAACGCCCTAGCTATTCGATCTAGTGGAGCAACGCCCTAGTGTGAAGCCTAGGTTGCCCTGAACGTAGAAATGACCATCACTTTCAAACTGGTTGCAATTAATCCTGTTATACGATGGAAAAGCTGTTGTATTTTTATCGCATTTTACGCTTCGGGCGTTGACTTCTGAGGCCCTGACTATTCAACCTGTTGGAGCAACGCCCTAGAGTGAAGCCTAGGATGCTCGGAATGTAGAAATGACCATAGCTTTCACACTGGTTGCAATTATTCGTTTTATACGATGGAAAAACTGTTGTATTTATATTGTATTTTATGCTTCCGGCGTTCACTTCTTAGGCCCTAACTATTCGATCTGGTGGATCAACGCCCTAGGGTGAAGCCAAGGTTGCCCGGAACGTAGAAATGACCATAACTTTTACACTGGTAGCAATTATTCGTTTTATACAATGGAAAAACTGTTCTATTTATTTTGTATTTTATGCTTCGGGCGTTGACTTCTAAGGCCCTAACTATTCGATCTGGTGGAGCAACGCCCTAGAGTGAAGCCTAGGTTGTTCGGAATGTAGAAATGACCATAACTTTCACACTGGTTGCAATTATTCGTTTTATACGATGGAAAAACTGTTGTATTTATATTGTATTTTATGCTTCTGGCGTTTACTTCTTAGGCCCTAACTATTCGACCTGGTGGAACAACGCCCTAGGGTGAAGCCTAGGTTGCCCGGAACGTAGAAATGACTATAACTTTTACACTGGTAGCAATTATTCGTTTTATACAATGGAAAAACTGTTCTATTTATTTTGTATTTTATTCTTCGGGCGTTGACTTCTAAGGCCCTAACTTTTTGATCTGGTGGACCAACGCCCTAGAGTGAAGCCTAGGTTGCCCGGAACGTAGAAATGACCATAACTTTCACACTGGTCGCTATCATTCGTTTTATACGATGGAAAAACTGTTATATTTATGTTGTATTTTATGCTTCTGGCGTTGACTTCTAAGGACCTAACTATTCGATCTGGTGGAGCAACACCCTAGAGTGAAGCCTAGGTTGCTCGGAATGTAGAAATAACCATAACTTTCACACTGGTTGCAATTATTCGTTTTTTACGATGGAAAAGCTGTTGTATTTATATTGTATTTCATACCTCTGGCGTTGACTTCTAACGCCCTAGCTATTCGATCTAGTGGAGCAACGCCCTAGAGTGAAGCCTAGGTTGCCCTGAACGTAGAAATGACCATCACTTTCAAACTGGTTGCAATTAATCCTGTTATACGATGGAAAAGCTGTTGTATTTTTATTGCATTTTATGCTTCGGGCGTTGACTCCTAAGGCCCTGACTATTCAACCTGTTGGAGCAACGCCCTAGAGTGAAGCCTAGGATGCTCGGAATGTAGAAATGACCATAGCTTTCACACTGGTTGCAATTATTCGTTTTATACGATGGAAAAACTGTTGTATTTATATTGTATTTTATGCTTCTGGCGTTCACTTCTTGGGCCCTAACGATTCGATCTGGTGGAACGACGCCCCAGGGTGAAGCCTAGGTTGCCCGGAACGTAGAAATGACCATAACTTTTACACTGGTAGCAATTATTCGTTTTATACAATGGAAAAACTGTTCTATTTATTTTGTATTTTATGCTTCGGGCGTTTACTTCTAAGGCCCTAACTGTTTCATCTGGTGGAGCAACGCCCTAGAGTGAAGCCTAGGTTGCCCGGAACGTAGAAATGACCATCACTTTCAAACTGGTTGCAATTAATCCTGTTATACAATGGAAAAACTGTTGTATTTTTATTGCATTTTATGCTTCGGGCGTTGACTTCTAAGGCCCTAACTATTCAATCTGTTGGAGCAACGCCCTAGAGTGAAGCCTAGGTTGCTCGGAACGTAGAAATGACCATAACTTTCACACTGGTTGCTATCATTCGTTTTATACGATGGAAAAACTGTTATATTTATATTGTATTTTATGCTTCTGGCGTTGACTTCTAAGGACCTAACTATTCGATCTGGTGGAGCAACACCCTAGAGTGAAGCCTAGGTTGCTCGGAATGTAGAAATAACCATAACTTTCACACTGGTTGCAATTATTCGTTTTTTACGATGGAAAAGCTGTTGTATTTATATTGTATTTTATACCTCTGGCGTTGACTTCTAACGCCCTAGCTATTCGATCTAGTGGAGCAACGCCCTAGAGTGAAGCCTAGGTTGCCCTGAACGTAGAAATGGCCATCACTTTCAAACTGGTTGCAATTAATCCTGTTATACGATGGAAAAGCTGTTGTATTTTTATTGCATTTTATGCTTCGGGCGTTGACTTCTGAGGCCCTGACTATTCAACCTGTTGGAGCAACGCCCTAGAGTGAAGCCTAGGATGCTCGGAATGTAGAAATGACCATAGCTTTCACACTGGTTGCAATTATTCGTTTTATACGATGGAAAAACTGTTGTATTTATATTGTATTTTATGCTTCTGGCGTTTACTTCTTAGGCCCTAACTATTCGACCTGGTGGAACAACGCCCTAGGGTGAAGCCTAGTTTGCCCGGAACGTAGAAATGACCATAACTTTTACACTGGTAGCAATTATTCGTTTTATACAATTTAAAAACTGTTGTATTTATATTGTATTTTATGCTTCTGGCGTTGACCTCATAGGCCCTAACTATTCGATCTGGTGGAGCAACGCCCTAGAGTGAAGCCTAGGTTGCCTGGAACGTACAAGTGACCATCACTTTCACACTGGTTGCTATCATTCGTTTTATACGATGGAAAAACTGTTATATTTATATTGTATTTTATGCTTCTGGCGTTGACTTCTAAGGACCTAACTATTCGATCTGGTGGAGCAACACCCTAGAGTGAAGCCTAGGTTGCTCGGAATGTAGAAATAACCATAACTTTCACACTGGTTGCAATTATTCGTTTTTTACGATGGAAAAGCTGTTGTATTTATATTGTATTTTATACCTCTGGCGTTGACTTCTAACGCCCTAGCTATTCGATCTAGTGGAGCAACGCCCTAGAGTGAAGCCTAGGTTGCCCTGAACGTAGAAATGACCATCACTTTCAAACTGGTTGCAATTAATCCTGTTATACGATGGAAAAGCTGTTGTATTTTTATTGCATTTTATGCTTCGGGCGTTGACTTCTAAGGCCCTGACTATTCAACCTGTTGGAGCAACGCCCTAGAGTGAAGCCTAGGATGCTCGGAATGTAGAAATGACCATAGCTTTCACACTGGTTGCAATTATTCGTTTTATACGATGGAAAAACTGTTGTATTTATATTGTATTTTATGCTTCCGGCGTTCACTTCTTAGGCCCTAACTGTTTGATCTCGTGGAGCAACGCCCTAGAGTGAAGCCTAGGTTGCCCGGAACGTAGAAATGACAATTACTTTCACACTGTTTGCATTTATTCCTTTTATACGATGCAAAAGCTGTTGTATTTATATCGTATTTTATGCTTCTGGCGTTGACTTCTAAGGACCTAACTATTCGATCTGGTGGAGCAACGCCCTAGAGTAAAGCCTAGGTTGTTCGGAATGTAGAAATGACCATAACTTTCACACTGGTTGCAATTATTCGTTTTATACGATGGAAAAACTGTTGTATTTATATTGTATTTTATGCTTCTGGCGTTTACTTCTTAGGCCCTAACTATTCGACCTGGTGGAACAACGCCCTAGGGTGAAGCCTAGGTTGCCCGGAACGTAGAAATGACCATAACTTTTACACTGGTAGCAATTATTCGTTTTATACAATGGAAAAACTGTTCTATTTATTTTGTATTTTATTCTTCGGGCGTTGACTTCTAAGGCCCTAACTTTTTGATCTGGTGGACCAACGCCCTAGAGTGAAGCCTAGGTTGCCCGGAACGTAGAAATGACCATAACTTTCACACTGGTTGCTATCATTCGTTTTATACGATGGAAAAACTGTTATATTTATATTGTATTTTATGCTTCTGGCGTTGACTTCTAAGGCCCTGACTATTCAACCTGTTGGAGCAACGCCCTAGAGTGAAGCCTAGGATGCTCGGAATGTAGAAATGACCATAGCTTTCACACTGGTTGCAATTATTCGTTTTATACGATGGAAAAACTGTTGTATTTATATTGTATTTTATGCTTCTGGCGTTCACTTCTTAGGCCCTAACTATTCGATCTGGTGGATCAACGCCCTAGGGTGAAGCCTAGGTTGCCCGGATCGTAGAAATGACCATAACTTTTACACTGGTAGCAATTATTCGTTTTATACAATGGAAAAACTGTTCTATTTATTTTGTATTTTATGCTTCGGGCGTTGACTTCTAAGGCCCTAACTGTTTGATCTCGTGGAGCAACGCCCTAGAGTGAAGCCTAGGTTGCCCGGAACGTAGAAATGACAATTACTTTCACACTGTTTGCAATTATTCCTTTTATACGATGCAAAAGCTGTTGTATTTATATCGTATTTTATGCTTCTGGCGTTGACTTCTAAGGACCTAACTATTCGATCTGGTGGAGCAACGCCCTAGAGTGAAGCCTAGGTTGACCGGAACGTAGAAATGACCATCACTTTCAAACTGGTAGCAATTAATCCTGTTATACGATGGAAAAACTGTTGTATTTTTATTGCATTTTATGCTTCGGGCGTTGACTTCTAAGGCCCTAACTATTCAATCTGTTGCAGCAACGCCCTAGAGTGAAGCCTAGGTTGCTCGGAACGTAGAAATGACCATAACTTTCACACTGGTTGCTATCATTCGTTTTATACGATGGAAAAACTGTTATATTTATATTGTATTTTATGCTTCTGGCGTTGACTTCTAAGGACCTAACTATTCGATCTGGTGGAGCAACACCCTAGAGTGAAGCCTAGGTTGCTCGGAATGTAGAAATAACCATAACTTTCACACTGGTTGCAATTATTCGTTTTGTACGATGGAAAAGCTGTTGTATTTATATTGTATTTTATACCTCTGGCGTTGACTTCTAACGCCCTAGCTATTCGATCTAGTGGAGCAACGCCCTAGAGTGAAGCCTAGGTTGCCCGGAACGTAGAAATGATCATCACTTTCAAACTGGTTGCAATTAATCCTGTTATACGATGGAAAAGCTGTTGTATTTTTATTGCATTTTATGCTTCGGGCGTTGACTTCTGAGGCCCTGACTATTCAACCTGTTGGAGCAACGCCCTAGAGTGAAGCCTAGGATGCTCGGAATGTAGAAATGACCATAGCTTTCACACTGGTTGCAATTATTCGTTTTATACGATGGAAAAACTGTTGTATTTATATTGTATTTTATGCTTCCGGCGTTCACTTCTTAGGCCCTAACTATTCGATCTGGTGGATCAACGCCCTAGGGTGAAGCCTAGGTTGCCCGGAACGTAGAAATGACCATAACTTTTACACTGGTAGCAATTATTCGTTTTATACAATGGAAAAACTGTTCTATTTATTTTGTATTTTATGCTTCGGGCGTTGACTTCTAAGGCCCTAACTGTTTGATCTCGTGGAGCAACGCCCTAGAGTGAAGCCTAGGTTGCCCGGGACGTAGAAATGACAATTACTTTCACACTGTTTGCATTTATTCCTTTTATACGATGCAAAAGCTGTTATATTTATATTGTATTTTATGCTTCTGGCGTTGACTTCTAAGGACCTAACTATTCGATCTGGTGGAGCAACACCCTAGAGTGAAGCCTAGGTTGCTCGGAATGTAGAAATAACCATAACTTTCACACTGGTTGCAATTATTCGTTTTTTACGATGGAAAAGCTGTTGTATTTATATTGTATTTTATACCTCTGGCGTTGACTTCTAAGGCCCTAACTGTTTGATCTCGTGGAGCAACGCCCTAGAGTGAAGCCTAGGTTGCCCGGAACGTAGAAATGACAATTACTTTCACACTGTTTGCATTTATTCCTTTTATACGATGCAAAAGCAGTTATATTTATATTGTATTTTATGCTTCTGGCGTTGACTTCTAAGGACCTAACTATTCGATCTGGTGGAGCAACACCCTAGAGTGAAGCCTAGGTTGCTCGGAATGTAGAAATAACCATAACTTTCACACTGGTTGCAATTATTCGTTTTTTACGATGGAAAAGCTGTTGTATTTATATTGTATTTTATACCTCTGGCGTTGACTTCTAACGCCCTAGCTATTCGATCTAGTGGAGCAACGCCCTAGTGTGAAGCCTAGGTTGCCCTGAACGTAGAAATGACCATCACTTTCAAACTGGTTGCAATTAATCCTGTTATACGATGGAAAAGCTGTTGTATTTTTATCGCATTTTACGCTTCGGGCGTTGACTTCTGAGGCCCTGACTATTCAACCTGTTGGAGCAACGCCCTAGAGTGAAGCCTAGGATGCTCGGAATGTAGAAATGACCATAGCTTTCACACTGGTTGCAATTATTCGTTTTATACGATGGAAAAACTGTTGTATTTATATTGTATTTTATGCTTCCGGCGTTCACTTCTTAGGCCCTAACTATTCGATCTGGTGGATCAACGCCCTAGGGTGAAGCCAAGGTTGCCCGGAACGTAGAAATGACCATAACTTTTACACTGGTAGCAATTATTCGTTTTATACAATGGAAAAACTGTTCTATTTATTTTGTATTTTATGCTTCGGGCGTTGACTTCTAAGGCCCTAACTATTCGATCTGGTGGAGCAACGCCCTAGAGTGAAGCCTAGGTTGTTCGGAATGTAGAAATGACCATAACTTTCACACTGGTTGCAATTATTCGTTTTATACGATGGAAAAACTGTTGTATTTATATTGTATTTTATGCTTCTGGCGTTTACTTCTTAGGCCCTAACTATTCGACCTGGTGGAACAACGCCCTAGGGTGAAGCCTAGGTTGCCCGGAACGTAGAAATGACTATAACTTTTACACTGGTAGCAATTATTCGTTTTATACAATGGAAAAACTGTTCTATTTATTTTGTATTTTATTCTTCGGGCGTTGACTTCTAAGGCCCTAACTTTTTGATCTGGTGGACCAACGCCCTAGAGTGAAGCCTAGGTTGCCCGGAACGTAGAAATGACCATAACTTTCACACTGGTCGCTATCATTCGTTTTATACGATGGAAAAACTGTTATATTTATGTTGTATTTTATGCTTCTGGCGTTGACTTCTAAGGACCTAACTATTCGATCTGGTGGAGCAACACCCTAGAGTGAAGCCTAGGTTGCTCGGAATGTAGAAATAACCATAACTTTCACACTGGTTGCAATTATTCGTTTTTTACGATGGAAAAGCTGTTGTATTTATATTGTATTTCATACCTCTGGCGTTGACTTCTAACGCCCTAGCTATTCGATCTAGTGGAGCAACGCCCTAGAGTGAAGCCTAGGTTGCCCTGAACGTAGAAATGACCATCACTTTCAAACTGGTTGCAATTAATCCTGTTATACGATGGAAAAGCTGTTGTATTTTTATTGCATTTTATGCTTCGGGCGTTGACTCCTAAGGCCCTGACTATTCAACCTGTTGGAGCAACGCCCTAGAGTGAAGCCTAGGATGCTCGGAATGTAGAAATGACCATAGCTTTCACACTGGTTGCAATTATTCGTTTTATACGATGGAAAAACTGTTGTATTTATATTGTATTTTATGCTTCTGGCGTTCACTTCTTGGGCCCTAACGATTCGATCTGGTGGAACGACGCCCCAGGGTGAAGCCTAGGTTGCCCGGAACGTAGAAATGACCATAACTTTTACACTGGTAGCAATTATTCGTTTTATACAATGGAAAAACTGTTCTATTTATTTTGTATTTTATGCTTCGGGCGTTTACTTCTAAGGCCCTAACTGTTTCATCTGGTGGAGCAACGCCCTAGAGTGAAGCCTAGGTTGCCCGGAACGTAGAAATGACCATCACTTTCAAACTGGTTGCAATTAATCCTGTTATACAATGGAAAAACTGTTGTATTTTTATTGCATTTTATGCTTCGGGCGTTGACTTCTAAGGCCCTAACTATTCAATCTGTTGGAGCAACGCCCTAGAGTGAAGCCTAGGTTGCTCGGAACGTAGAAATGACCATAACTTTCACACTGGTTGCTATCATTCGTTTTATACGATGGAAAAACTGTTATATTTATATTGTATTTTATGCTTCTGGCGTTGACTTCTAAGGACCTAACTATTCGATCTGGTGGAGCAACACCCTAGAGTGAAGCCTAGGTTGCTCGGAATGTAGAAATAACCATAACTTTCACACTGGTTGCAATTATTCGTTTTTTACGATGGAAAAGCTGTTGTATTTATATTGTATTTTATACCTCTGGCGTTGACTTCTAACGCCCTAGCTATTCGATCTAGTGGAGCAACGCCCTAGAGTGAAGCCTAGGTTGCCCTGAACGTAGAAATGGCCATCACTTTCAAACTGGTTGCAATTAATCCTGTTATACGATGGAAAAGCTGTTGTATTTTTATTGCATTTTATGCTTCGGGCGTTGACTTCTGAGGCCCTGACTATTCAACCTGTTGGAGCAACGCCCTAGAGTGAAGCCTAGGATGCTCGGAATGTAGAAATGACCATAGCTTTCACACTGGTTGCAATTATTCGTTTTATACGATGGAAAAACTGTTGTATTTATATTGTATTTTATGCTTCCGGCGTTCACTTCTTAGGCCCTAACTATTCGATCTGGTGGATCAACGCCCTAGGGTGAAGCCTAGGTTGCCCGGAACGTAGAAATGACCATAACTTTTACACTGGTAGCAATTATTCGTTTTATACAATGGAAAAACTGTTCTATTTATTTTGTATTTTATGCTTCGGGCGTTGACTTCTAAGGCCCTAACTGTTTGATCTCGTGGAGCAACGCCCTAGAGTGAAGCCTAGGTTGCCCGGAACGTAGAAATGACAATTACTTTCACACTGTTTGCATTTATTCCTTTTATACGATGCAAAAGCTGTTGTATTTATATCGTATTTTATGCTTCTGGCGTTGACTTCTAAGGACCTAACTATTCGATCTGGTGGAGCAACGCCCTAGAGTGAAGCCTAGGTTGTTCGGAATGTAGAAATGACCATAACTTTCACACTGGTTGCAATTATTCGTTTTATACGATGGAAAAACTGTTGTATTTATATTGTATTTTATGCTTCTGGCGTTTACTTCTTAGGCCCTAACTATTCGACCTGGTGGAACAACGCCCTAGGGTGAAGCCTAGGTTGCCCGGAACGTAGAAATGACCATAACTTTTACACTGGTAGCAATTATTCGTATTATACAATGGAAAAACTGTTCTATTTATTTTGTATTTTATTCTTCGGGCGTTGACTTCTAAGGCCCTAACTTTTTGATCTGGTGGACCAACGCCCTAGAGTGAAGCCCAGGTTGCCCGGAACGTAGAAATGACCATAACTTTCAAACTGGTTGCAATTAATCCTGTTATACGATGGAAAAACTGTTGTATTTTTATTGCATTTTATGCTTCGGGCGTTGACTTCTAAGGCCCTGACTATTCAATCTGTTGGAGCTACGCCCTAGAGTGAAGCCTAGGTTGCTCGGAATGTAGAAATGACCATAGCTTTCACACTGGTTGCAATTATTCGTTTTATACGATGGAAAAACTGTTGTATTTATATTGTATTTTATGCTTCTGGCGTTCACTTCTTAGGCCCTAACGATTCGATCTGGTGGAACGACGCCCCAGGGTGAAGCCTAGGTTGCCCGGAACGTAGAAATGACCATAACTTTTACACTGGTAGCAATTATTCGTTTTATACAATGGAAAAACTGTACTATTTATTTTGTATTTTATGCTTCGGGCGTTTACTTCTAAGGCCCTAACTGTTTCATCTGGTGGAGCAACGCCCTAGAGTGAAGCCTAGGTTGCCCGGAACGTAGAAATGACCATCACTTTCAAACTGGTTGCAATTAATCCTGTTATACGATGGAAAAGCTGTTGTATTTTTATTGCATTTTATGCTTCGGGCGTTGACTTCTGAGGCCCTGACTATTCAACCTGTTGGAGCAACGCCCTAGAGTGAAGCCTAGGATGCTCGGAATGTAGAAATGACCATAGCTTTCACACTGGTTGCAATTATTCGTTTTATACGATGGAAAAACTGTTGTATTTATATTGTATTTTATGCTTCTGGCGTTCACTTCTTAGGCCTTAACTATTCGATCTGGTGGATCAACGCCCTAGGGTGAAGCCTAGGTTGCCCGGAACGTAGAAATGACCATAACTTTTACACTGGTAGCAATTATTCGTTTTATACAATGGAAAAACTGTTCTATTTATTTTGTATTTTATGCTTCGGGCGTTGACTTCTAAGGCCCTAACTGTTTGATCTGGTGGAGCAACGCCCTAGAGTGAAGCCTAGGTATCCCGGAACGTAGAAATGACAATTACTTTCACACTGTTTACAATTATTCCTTTTATACGATGCAAAAGCTGTTGTATTTATATCGTATTTTATGCTTCTGGCGTTGACTTCTAAGGACCTAACTATTCGATCTGGTGGAGCAACGCCCTAGAGTGAAGCCTAGGTTGACCGGAACGTAGAAATGACCATCACTTTCAAACTGGTAGCAATTAATCCTGTTATACGATGGAAAAACTGTTGTATTTTTATTGCATTTTATGCTTCGGGCGTTGACTTCTAAGGCCCTAACTATTCAATCTGTTGCAGCAACGCCCTAGAGTGAAGCCTAGGTTGCTCGGAACGTAGAAACGACCATAACTTTCACACTGGTTGCTATCATTCGTTTTATACGATGGAAAAACTGTTATATTTATATTGTATTTTATGCTTCTGGCGTTGACTTCTAAGGACCTAACTATTCGATCTGGTGGAGCAACACCCTAGAGTGAAGCCTAGGTTGCTCGGAATGTAGAAATAACCATAACTTTCACACTGGTTGCAATTATTCGTTTTTTACGATGGAAAAGCTGTTGTATTTATATTGTATTTTATACCTCTGGCGTTGACTTCTAACGCCCTAGCTATTCGATCTAGTGGAGCAACGCCCTAGAGTGAAGCCTAGGTTGCCCTGAACGTAGAAATGACCATCACTTTCAAACTGGTTGCAATTAATCCTGTTATACGATGGAAAAGCTGTTGTATTTTTATTGCATTTTATGCTTCGGGCGTTGACTTCTGAGGCCCTGACTATTCAACCTGTTGGAGCAACGCCCTAGAGTGAAGCCTAGGATGCTCGGAATGTAGAAATGACCATAGCTTTCACACTGGTTGCAATTATTCGTTTTATACGATGGAAAAACTGTTGTATTTATATTGTATTTTATGCTTCCGGCGTTCACTTCTTAGGCCCTAACTATTCGATCTGGTGGAGCAACGCCCTAGAGTGAAGCCTAGGTTGTTCGGAATGTAGAAATGACCATAACTTTCACACTGGTTGCAATTATTCGTTTTATACGATGGAAAAACTGTTGTATTTATATTGTATTTTATGCTTCTGGCGTTTACTTCTTAGGCCCTAACTATTCGACCTGGTGGAACAACGCCCTAGGGTGAAGCCTAGGTTGCCCGGAACGTAGAAATGACTATAACTTTTACACTGGTAGCAATTATTCGTTTTATACAATGGAAAAACTGTTCTATTTATTTTGTATTTTATTCTTCGGGCGTTGACTTCTAAGGCCCTAACTTTTTGATCTGGTGGACCAACGCCCTAGAGTGAAGCCTAGGTTGCCCGGAACGTAGAAATGACCATAACTTTCACACTGGTAGCAATTATTCGTTTTTTACGATGGAAAAGCTGTTGTATTTATATTGTATTTTATGCCTCTGGCGTTGACTTCTAAGGCCCTAGCTATTCGATCTAGTGGAGCAACGACCTAGAGTGAAGCCTAGGTTGCCCGGAACGTAGAAATGACCATCACTTTCAAACTGGTTGCAATTAATCCCGTTATACGATGGAAAAACTGTTGTATTTATATTGTATTTTATGCTTCTGGCGTTCACTTCTTAGGCCCTAACTATTCGATCTGGTGGAACAACGCCCTAGGGTAAAGCCTAGGTGGCCCGGAACGTAGAAATGACCATAACTTTTACACTGGTAACAATTATTCGTTTTATACAATGGAAAAACTGTTCTATTTATTTTGTATTTTATGCTTCGGCCGTTGACTTCTAACGCCCTAACTGTTTGATCTGGTGGAGCAACGCCCTAGAGTGAAGCCTAGGTTGCCCGCAACGTAGAAATGACAATTACTTTCACACTGGTTGCTATTATTCGTTATATAGGATGGAAAGACTGTTGTATTTTTATTGCACTTTATGCTTCTGGCGTTCACTGCTTAGGCCCTCACTATTCGATCTGGTGGAACAACGCCCTTTGGTGAAGCCTAGGTTGCCCGGAACGTAGAAATGACCATAACTTTTACACTGGTAGCAATTATTCGTTTTATACGATGGAAAAACTGTTGTATTTATATTGTATTTAATGCTTCTGGCGTTCACTTCTTAGGCCCTAACTGTTTGATCTGGTGAAGGAACGCCCTAGAGTGAAGCCTAGGTTGCCCGGAACGTAGAAGTGACAATTACTTTCACACTGTTTGCAATTATTCCTTTTATACGATGCAAAAGCTGTTGTATTTATATCGTATTTTATGCTTCTGGCGTTGACTTCTAAGGACCTAACTATTCGATCTGGTGGAGCAACGCCCTAGAGTAAACCCTAGGTTGCTCGGAATGTAGAAATAACCATAACTTTCACACTGGTTGCAATTATTCGTTTTTTACGATGGAAAAGCTGTTGTATTTATATTGTATTTTATGCTTCTGGCGTTGACTTCTTAGGCCCTAACAATTCGAGCTGGTGGAGCAACGCCCTAGAGTGAAATCTAGGTTGCCCGGAACGTAGAAATGACCATTACATTCAGACTGGTTGCAGTTATTCCTGTTATACGATGGAAAAACTGTTGCATCTTTATTGTATTTTATGCTTCTGGCGTTTAATTCTGAGTCCCTAGCTGTTCGATCTGGTTGAGCAACGACCCAGAGTGAAGCCTAGGTTGCCCGGAACGTAGAAATGACCATTACATTCACACTGGTTGCAATTATACCGGTTATACGATGGAAAAGCTTTTGTATTTTTATTGCATTCTATGCTTCTGGCGTTTAATTCTAAGTCGCTAGCTATTCGATCTGGTGTAGCAACGACACAGAGTGAAGCCTAGGTTGCCCGGAACGTAGAAATGGCCATTACTTTCACGCTGTTTGCAATTATTGATTTTGTACGATGTTAAAGCTCATGTATTTATATTGTATTTTATGCCTCTGGCGTTGACTTCTAAGGCCGTAGCTGTTAGATGTGGTGGAGCACCGCCCTAGAGTGAAGCCTAGGTTGCCCGGAACGTAGAACATACCATTACCTTCACACTGGTTGCAATTATACCAGTTATACGATGGAAAAACAGTTGCACCTTTATTGTATTTTATGCTTCTGGCGTTGACTCCATAGGCCCCAACTATTCGATCTGGTGGAGCAACGTCCTAGAGTGAAGCCTAGGTTGACCGGAACGTAGAAATGACCATAACTTTCACACTGGTTACCATTATTCGTTTTATACGATGGAAAAGTTGTTGTATTTATATCGTATTTTATGCTTCTGGCGTTGACTTTTAAGGCCGCAGCTATTAGATGTGGTGGAGCATCGCCCTAGAGTGACGCATAGGTTGCCCGGAACGTAGAAATGACCATAACTTTCACACTGGTTGCAATTATTCCTGTTACACGCTGGAAAAACTGTTGCACCTTTATTGTATTTTATGCTTCTGGCGTTGACTTCATAGGCCCTAACTATTCGATCTGGTGGACAAACGTCCTAGAGTGAAGCCTAGGTGGACCGGAACGTAGAAATGACCATAACTTTCACACTGGTTACCATTATTCGTTTTATACGATGGAAAAGCTGTTGTATTTATATCGTATTTTATGCTTCTGGCGTTGACTTCTTAGGCCCTAACTATTCCATCTGGTGGAACAACGCCCTAGGGTGAAGCCTAGGTTGCCCGGAACGTAGAAATGACCATAACTTTCACACTGGTAGCATTTATTCGTTTTACACATGGAAAAACTGTTCTATTTTTTTGTATTTTATGCTTCGGGCGTAGACTTCTAAGGCCCTAGCTATTCGATCTGGAGGAGCAACGCCCTAGAGTGAAACCTAGGTTACCTGGAACGTAGAAATGACCAGTACTTTCACACTGTTTGCAGTTACTCCTGTTGTACGATGGAAAAACTGTTGCATCTTTATTGTATTTTATGCTTCTGGCGTTGACTTCTAAGGCCCTAACTATTCGATCTGGTGGAGCAACGCCCTAGAGTGAAGCCTAGGTTGCCCGGAACGTAGAAATGACCAGAACTTTCACACTGTTTGCAGTTATTCCTGTTGTACGATGGAAAACTGCTGCATCTTTATTGTATTTTATACTTCTGGCGTTGACTTCTAAGGCCCTAACTATTCGATCTGTTGGAGTAACGCCCTAGAGTGACGCCTAGGTTACCCGGAACGTAGAAATGACCATTACTTTCACACTGTTTGCAATTATCCGTTTTATACGATGGAAAAGCTGTTGTATTTATATCGTATTTTATGCTTCTGGCGTTGACTCCTTAGGCCCTAACTATTCCATCTGGTGTAACAACGCCCTAGGGTGAAGCCTAGGTTGCCGGAACGTAGAAATTACCAGTACTTTCACACTGGTTGCAGTTATTCATTTTATACAATGGAACTACTGTTCTATTTATTTTGCATTTTATGCTTCGGGCGTTGACGTCTTAGGCCCTAACTATTTGATCTGGTGGAGCACCGCCCTAGAGTGGAACCTATGTCACCCGGAACGTAGAAATGACCAGTACTTTCACACTGTTTCCAGTTATTCCTGTTGTATGATGGAAAAACTGTTGCATCTTTATTGTAGTTTATGCTACTGGCGTTGACTTCGAAGGCCCTAACTATTCGATCTGGTGGAGCAACGCCCTAGAGTGAAGCCTAGGTTGCTCGGAACGTAGAAACGACCATTACCTTCACACTGTTTGCAATTATTCATTTTATACGATGGCAAAGCTGTTGTATTTATATTGTATTTTATGCTTCCGGCGTTAACTTCTAAGGCTGTAGCTATCAGAGGTGGAGCAGCAACGCCCTAGTATGACGCGTAGGTTGACCGGAACGTAGAAATGACAATTACTTTCACAATGTCTGCAATTATTCATTTTATACGATGGAAAAACTGTTGTACTTATATTGTATTTTATCCTTCTGGCGTTGAATTCTAAGTCCCTAGCTATTCGATCTGGTGAAGCAACGCACTAGAGTGAAGCCTAGGTTACCCGGAACGTAGAAATGACCAGTAATTTCACACTGGTTGCAGTTATTCGTTTTATACAATGGAAAAACTGTTCTATTTATTTTGCATTTTATGCTTCGGGCGCTGACTTCTAAGGCCCTAACTATTCGATCTGGTGGAGCAACGCCCTAGAGTGAAGCCTAGGTTGCCCGGGAAGCAGAAATGACCATAACAATCACACTGGTTGCAATCATTCCTGTTACACGATGGAAAAACTGTTGCACCTTTATTGTATTTTATGCTTCTGGCGTTGACTTCATAGGCCCTAACTATTCGATCTGGTGGAGCAACGTCCTAGAGTGAAGCCTAGGTTGACCGGAACGTAGAAATGACCATAACTTTCACACTGGTTACCATTATTCGTTTTATACGATGGAAAAGCTGTTGTATTTATATCGTATTTTATGCTTCTGGCGTTGACTTCTAAGGCCCCAACTAGTCGATCTGGTGGAGCAACGCCCTAGAGTGAAGCCTAGGTTGCCGGAACGTAGAAATGACCAGTACCTTCACAATGTTAGCAATTATTCATTTTATACGATGGAAAAACTGTTGTACATATATTGTGTTTTATTCTTCTGGCGTTAACTTCTCAGGCCCTAACTACTCGATCTGGTGTAACAACGCCCTAGGGTAAAGCATAGGTTGCCCGGAAAGTAGAAATGACCATAACTTTCACAATGTTTGCAATTATTCATTTTATACGATGAAAAAGCTGTTGTACATATATTGTATTCTATCCTTCTGGCGTTGAATTCTAAGTCCCTAGCTATTCGACCTATTGGAACGACGCCCTAGAGCGAAACCTAGGTTGCCGGGAACGTAGAAATGACCATCACTTTCAAACGCATAGGTTGCCCGGAACGTAGAACATACGATTACCTTCACCCTGGTTGCAATTATTCCTGTTATACGATGGGAAAACTGTTGCATCTTTATTGTATTTTATGCTTCTGGCGTTGACTTCTAAGGCCCCAACTAGTCGATCTGGTGGAGCAACGCCCTAGAGTGTAGCCTAGGTTGCCGGAACGTAGAAATGACCAGTACCTTCACAATGTTAGCAATTATTCATTTTATACGATGGAAAAACTGTTGTACATATATTGTGTTTTATTCTTCTGGCGCTGACTTCTCAGGCCCTAACTATTCGATCTGGTGTAACAACGCCCTAGGGTAAAGCCTAGGTTGCCCGGAAAGTAGAAATGACCATAACTTTCACAATGTTTGCAATTATTCATTTTATACGATGAAAAAACTGTTGTACATATATTGTATTTTATCCTTCTGTCGTTGAATTCTAAGTCCCTAGCTATTCGACCTATTGGAGCGACGCCCTAGAGTGAAACCTAGGTTGTCGGGAACGTAGAAATGACCATCACCTTCAAACTGGTTGGAATCATTCCTGTTTTACGATGGAAAAACTGTTGTACTTTTATTGCATTTTATGCTTCTGGCGTTGACTTCTTAGGCCCTAAATATTCGAGCTGGTGGAGCAACGCCCTAGAGTGAGACCTAGGTTGCCCGGAACGTAGAAATGACCATTACATTCACACTGGTTGCAATTATTCCTGTTATACGATGGAGAAACTGTTGCACCTTTATTGTATTTTATGCTTCTGGCGTTGACTTCATAGGCCCTAACTATTCGATCTGGCGGACAAACATCCTAGAGTGAAGCCTAGGTGGCCCGAAACGTAGAAATGACCATAACTTTCACACTGGTTACCATTATTCGTTTTATACGATGGAAAAGCTGTTGTATTTGTATCGTATTTTATGCTTCTGGCGTTGACTTCTTAGGCCCTAACTATTCCATCTGGTGGAACAACGCCCTAGGGTGAAGCCTAGGTTGCCCGGAACGTAGAAATGACCATAACTTTCACACTGGTAGCATTTATTCGTTTTACACATGGAAAAACTGTTCTATTTTTTTGTATTTTATGCTTCGGGCGTAGACTTCTAAGGCCCTAGCTATTCGATCTGGAGGAGCAACGCCCTAGAGTGAAACCTAGGTTACCTGGAACTTAGAAATGACCAGTACTTTCACACTGTTTGCAGTTACTCCTGTTGTACGATGGAAAAACTGTTGCATCTTTATTGTATTTTATGCTTCTGCCGTTTACTTCTAAGGCCCTAACTATTCGATCTGGTGGAGCAACGCCCTAGAGTGAAGCCTAGTTTGCCCGGAACGTAGAAATGACCAGTACTTTCACACTGTTTCCAGTTATTCCTGTTGTATGATGGAAAAACTGTTGCATCTTTATTGTATTTTATGCTACTGGCGTTGACTTCTAAGGCCCTAACTATTCGATCTGGTGGAGCAACGCCCTAGAGTGAAGCCTAGGTTGCTCGGAACGTAGAAACGACCATTACCTTCACACTGTTTGCAATTATTCATTTTATACGATGGCAAAGCTGTTGTATTTATATTGTATTTTATGCTTCCGGCGTTAACTTCTAAGGCTGTAGCTATCAGAGGTGGAGCAGCAACGCCCTAGTATGACGCGTAGGTTGACCGGAACGTAGAAATGACAATTACTTTCACAATGTCTGCAATTATTCATTTTATACGATGGAAAAACTGTTGTACTTATATTGTATTTTATCCTTCTGGCGTTGAATTCTAAGTCCCTAGCTATTCGATCTGGTGAAGCAACGCACTAGAGTGAAGCCTAGGTTACCCGGAACGTAGAAATGACCAGTAATTTCACACTGGTTGCAGTTATTCGTTTTATACAATGGAAAAACTGTTCTATTTATTTTGCATTTTATGCTTCGGGCGCTGACTTCTAAGGCCCTAACTATTCGATCTGGTGGAGCAACGCCCTAGAGTGAAGCCTAGGTTGCCCGGGAAGCAGAAATGACCATAACAATCACACTGGTTGCAATCATTTCTGTTACACGATGGAAAAACTGTTGCACCTTTATTGTATTTTATGCTTCTGGCGTTGACTTCATAGGCCCTAACTATTCGATCTGGTGGAGCAACGTCCTAGAGTGAAGCCTAGGTTGACCGGAACGTAGAAATGACCATAACTTTCACACTGGTTACCATTATTCGTTTTATACGATGGAAAAGCTGTTGTATTTATATCGTATTTTATGCTTCTGGCGTTGACTTCTAAGGCCCCAACTAGTCGATCTGGTGGAGCAACGCCCTAGAGTGAAGCCTAGGTTGCCGGAACGTAGAAATGACCAGTACCTTCACAATGTTAGCAATTATTCATTTTATACGATGGAAAAACTGTTGTACATATATTGTGTTTTATTCTTCTGGCGTTAACTTCTCAGGCCCTAACTACTCGATCTGGTGTAACAACGCCCTAGGGTAAAGCATAGGTTGCCCGGAAAGTAGAAATGACCATAACTTTCACAATGTTTGCAATTATTCATTTTATACGATGAAAAAGCTGTTGTACATATATTGTATTCTATCCTTCTGGCGTTGAATTCTAAGTCCCTAGCTATTCGACCTATTGGAACGACGCCCTAGAGCGAAACCTAGGTTGCCGGGAACGTAGAAATGACCATCACTTTCAAACGCATAGGTTGCCCGGAACGTAGAACATACGATTACCTTCACCCTGGTTGCAATTATTCCTGTTATACGATGGGAAAACTGTTGCATCTTTATTGTATTTTATGCTTCTGGCGTTGACTTCTAAGGCCCCAACTAGTCGATCTGGTGGAGCAACGCCCTAGAGTGTAGCCTAGGTTGCCGGAACGTAGAAATGACCAGTACCTTCACAATGTTAGCAATTATTCATTTTATACGATGGAAAAACTGTTGTACATATATTGTGTTTTATTCTTCTGGCGCTGACTTCTCAGGCCCTAACTATTCGATCTGGTGTAACAACGCCCTAGGGTAAAGCCTAGGTTGCCCGGAAAGTAGAAATGACCATAACTTTCACAATGTTTGCAATTATTCATTTTATACGATGAAAAAACTGTTGTACATATATTGTATTTTATCCTTCTGTCGTTGAATTCTAAGTCCCTAGCTATTCGACCTATTGGAGCGACGCCCTAGAGTGAAACCTAGGTTGTCGGGAACGTAGAAATGACCATCACCTTCAAACTGGTTGGAATCATTCCTGTTTTACGATGGAAAAACTGTTGTACTTTTATTGCATTTTATGCTTCTGGCGTTGACTTCTTAGGCCCTAAATATTCGAGCTGGTGGAGCAACGCCCTAGAGTGAGACCTAGGTTGCCCGGAACGTAGAAATGACCATTACATTCACACTGGTTGCAATTATTCCTGTTATACGATGGAAAAACTGTTGCACCTTTATTGTATTTTATGCTTCTGGCGTTGACTTCATAGGCCCTAACTATTCGATCTGGCGGACAAACATCCTAGAGTGAAGCCTAGGTGGCCCGGAACGTAGAAATGACCATAACTTTCACACTGGTTACCATTATTCGTTTTATACGATGGAAAAGCTGTTGTATTTGTATCGTATTTTATGCTTCTGGCGTTGACTTCTTAGGCCCTAACTATTCCATCTGGTGGAACAACGCCCTAGGGTGAAGCCTAGGTTGCCCGGAACGTAGAAATGACCATAACTTTCACACTGGTAGCATTTATTCGTTTTACACATGGAAAAACTGTTCTATTTTTTTGTATTTTATGCTTCGGGCGTAGACTTCTAAGGCCCTAGCTATTCGATCTGGAGGAGCAACGCCCTAGAGTGAAACCTAGGTTACCTGGAACGTAGAAATGACCAGTACTTTCACACTGTTTGCAGTTACTCCTGTTGTACGATGGAAAAACTGTTGCATCTTTATTGTATTTTATGCTTCTGCCGTTTACTTCTAAGGCCCTAACTATTCGATCTGGTGGAGCAACGCCCTAGAGTGAAGCCTAGTTTGCCCGGAACGTAGAAATGACCAGAACTTTCACACTGTTTGCAGTTATTCCTGTTGTACGATGGAAAACTGCTGCATCTTTATTGTATTTTATGCTTCTGGCGTTGACTTCTAAGGCCCTAACTATTCGATCTGTTGGAGTAACGCCCTAGAGTGACGCCTAGGTTATCCGGAACGTAGAAATGACCATTACTTTCACACTGTTTGCAATTATCCGTTTTATACGATGGAAAAGCTGTTGTATTTATATCGTATTTTATGCTTCTGGCGTTGACTCCTTAGGCCCTAACTATTCCATCTGGTGTAACAACGCCCTAGGGTGAAGCCTAGGTTGCCGGAACGTAGAAATTACCAGTACTTTCACACTGGTTGCAGTTATTCGTTTTATACAATGGAACTACTGTTCTATTTATTTTGCATTTTATGCTTCGGGCGTTGACTTCTGAGGCCCTGACTATTCAACCTGTTGGAGCAACGCCCTAGAGTGAAGCCTAGGATGCTCGGAATGTAGAAATGACCATAGCTTTCACACTGGTTGCAATTATTCGTTTTATACGATGGAAAAACTGTTGTATTTATATTGTATTTTATGCTTCCGGCGTTCCCTTCTTAGGCCCTAACTATTCGATCTGGTGGATCAACGCCCTAGGGTGAAGCCTAGGTTGCCCGGAACGTAGAAATGACCATAACTTTTACACTGGTAGCAATTATTCGTTTTATACAATGGAAAAACTGTTCTATTTATTTTGTATTTTATGCTTCGGGCGTTGACTTCTAAGGCCCTAACTGTTTGATCTCGTGGAGCAACGCCCTAGAGTGAAGCCTAGGTTGCCCGGAACGTAGAAATGACAATTACTTTCACACTGTTTGCATTTATTCCTTTTATACGATGCAAAAGCTGTTGTATTTATATCGTGTTTTATGCTTCTGGCGTTGACTTCTAAGGACCTAACTATTCGATCTGGTGGAGCAACGCCCTAGAGTGAAGCCTAGGTTGTTCGGAATGTAGAAATGACCATAACTTTCACACTGGTTGCAATTATTCGTTTTATACGATGGAAAAACTGTTGTATTTATATTGTATTTTATGCTTCTGGCGTTTACTTCTTAGGCCCTAACTATTCGACCTGGTGGAACAACGCCCTAGGGTGAAGCCTAGGTTGCCCGGAACGTAGAAATGACCATAACTTTTACACTGGTCGCAATTATTCGTATTATACAATGGAAAAACTGTTCTATTTATTTTGCATTTTATTCTTCGGGCGTTGACTTCTAAGGCCCTAACTTTTTGATCTGGTGGACCAACGCCCTAGAGTGAAGCCTAGGTTGCCCGGAACGTAGAAATGACCATAACTTTCACACTGGTTGCTATCATTCGTTTTATACGATGGAAAAACTGTTATATTTATGTTGTATTTTATGCTTCTGGCGTTGACTTCTAAGGACCTAACTATTCGATCTGGTGGAGCAACACCCTACAGTGAAGCCTAGGTTGCTCGGAATGTAGAAATAACCATAACTTTCACACTGGTTGCAATTATTCGTTTTTTACGATGGAAAAGCTGTTGTATTTATATTGTATTTTATACCTCTGGCGTTGACTTCTAACGCCCTAGCTATTCGATCTAGTGGAGCAACGCCCTAGAGTGAAGCCTAGGTTGCCCTGAACGTAGAAATGACCATCACTTTCAAACTGGTTGCAATTAATCCTGTTATACGATGGAAAAGCTGTTGTATTTTTATTGCATTTTATGCTTCGGGCGTTGACTCCTAAGGCCCTAACTATTCGACCTGGTGGAACAACGCCCTAGGGTGAAGCCTAGGTTGCCCGGAACGTAGAAATGACCATAACTTTTACACTGGTAGCAATTATTAGTTTTATACAATGGAAAAACTGTTCTATTTATTTTGTATTTTATGCTTCGGGCGTTGACTTCTAAGGCCCTAACTGTTTGATCTGGTGGAGCAGCGCCCTAGAGTGAAGCCTAGGTTGCCCGGAACGTAGAAATGACCATAACTTTCACACTGATTGATATTATTCGTTTTATACGATGGAAAAAGTGTTATATTTATATTGTACATTATGCTTCTGGCGTTGACTTCTAAGGACCTAACTATTCGATCTGGTGGAGCAACGCTCTAGAGTGAAGCCTAGGTTGCTCGGAATGTAGAAATAACCATAGCTTTCACACTGGTTGCAATTATTCGTTTTATACGATGGAAAAACTGTTGTATTTATATTGTACTTTATGCTTCTGGCGTTCACTTCTTAGGCCCTAACTATTCGATCTGGTGGAACAACGCCCTAGGGTAAAGCCTAGCTGGCCCGGAACGTAGAAATGACCATAACTTTTACACTGGTAACAATTATTCGTTTTATACAATGGAAAAACTGTTCTATTTATTTTGTATTTTATGCTTCGGCCGTTGACTTCTAACGCCCTAACTGTTTGATCTGGTGGAGCAACGCCCTAGAGTGAAGCCTAGGTTGCCCGCAACGTAGAAATGACAATTACTTTCACACTGGTTGCTATTATTCGTTTTATAGGATGGAAAGACTGTTGTATTTTTATTGCACTTTATGCTTCTGGCGTTCACTGCTTAGGCCCTCACTATTCGATCTGGTGGAACAACGCCCTTGGGTGAAGCCTAGGTTGCCCGGAACGTAGAAATGACCATAACTTTCACACTGGTAGCATTTATTCGTTTTACACATGGAAAAACTGTTCTATTTTTTTGTATTTTATGCTTCGGGCGTAGACTTCTAAGGCCCTAGCTATTCGATCTGGAGGAGCAACGCGCTAGAGTGAAACCTAGGTTACCTGGAACGTAGAAATGACCAGTACTTTCACACTGTTTGCAGTTACTCCTGTTGTACGATGGAAAAACTGTTGCATCTTTATTGTATTTTATGCTTCTGGCGTTGACTTCTAAGGCCCTAACTATTCGATCTGGTGGAGCAACGCCCTAGAGTGAAGCCTAGGTTGCCCGGAACGTAGAAATGACCAGAACTTTCACACTGTTTGCAGTTATTCCTGTTGTACGATGGAAAACTGCTGCATCTTTATTGTATTTTATACTTCTGGCGTTGACTTCTAAGGCCCCAACTATTCGATCTGGTGGAGCAACGCCCTAGAGTGAAGCCTAGGTTGCTCGGAATGTAGAAATGACCATAACTTTCACACTGGTAGCATTTATTCGTTTTACACATGGAAAAACTGTTCTATTTTTTTGTATTTTATGCTTCGGGCGTAGACTTCTAAGGCCCCAACTATTCGATCTGTTGGAGTAACGCCCTAGAGTGACGCCTAGGTTACCCGGAACGTAGAAATGACCATTACTTTCACACTGTTTGCAATTATCCGTTTTATACGATGGAAAAGCTGTTGTATTTATATCGTATTTTATGCTTCTGGCGTTGACTCCTTAGGCCCTAACTATTCCATCTGGTGTAACAACGCCCTAGGGTGAAGCCTAGGTTGCCGGAACGTAGAAATTACCAGTACTTTCACACTGGTTGCAGTTATTCGTTTTATACAATGGAACTACTGTTCTATTTATTTTGCATTTTATGCTTCGGGCGTTGACTTCTTAGGCCCTAACTATTTGATCTGGTGGAGCACCGCCCTAGAGTGGAACCTATGTCACCCGGAATGTAGAAATGACCATAGCTTTCACACTGGTTGCAATTATTCGTTTTATACGATGGAAAAACTGTTGTATTTATATTGTATTTTATGCTTCTGGCGTTCACTTCTTAGGCCCTAACTATTCGATCTGGTGGAACAACGCCCTAGGGTAAAGCCTAGGTTGCCCGGAACGTAGAAATGACCATAACTTTCACACTGATTGCTATTATTCGTTTTATACGATGGAAAAAGTGTTATATTTATATTGTACATTATGCTTCTGGCGTTGACTTCTAAGGACCTAACTATTCGATCTGGTGGAGCAACGCTCTAGAGTGAAGCCTAGGTTGCTCGGAATGTAGAAATAACCATAACTTTCACACTGGTAGCAATTATTCGTTTTTTACGATGGAAAAGCTGTTGTATTTATATTGTATTTTATGCCTCTGGCGTTGACTTCTAAGGCCCTAGCTATTCGATCTAGTGGAGCAACGACCTAGAGTGAAGCCTAGGTTGCCCGGAACGTAGAAATGACCATCACTTTCAAACTGGTTGCAATTAATCCCGTTATACGATGGAAAAACTGTTGTATTTTTATTGCATTTTATGCTTCGGGCGTTGACTTCTAAGGCACTGACTATTCAATCTGTTGGAGCAACGCCCTAGAGTGAAGCCTAGGTTGCTCGGAATGTAGAAATGACCATAGCTTTCACACTGGTTGCAATTATTCGTTTTATACGATGGAAAAACTGTTGTATTTATATTGTATTTTATGCTTCTGGCGTTCACTTCTTAGGCCCTAACTATTCGATCTGGTGGAACAACGCCCTAGGGTAAAGCCTAGGTGGCCCGGAACGTAGACATGACCATAACTTTTACACTGGTAACAATTATTCGTTTTATACAATGGAAAAACTGTTCTATTTATTTTGTATTTTATGCTTCGGCCGTTGACTTCTAACGCCCTAACTGTTTGATCTGGTGGAGCAACGCCCTAGAGTGAAGCCTAGGTTGCCCGCAACGTAGAAATGACAATTACTTTCACACTGGTTGCTATTATTCGTTTTATAGGATGGAAAGACTGTTGTATTTTTATTGCACTTTATGCTTCTGGCGTTCACTGCTTAGGCCCTCACTATTCGATCTGGTGGAACAACGCCCTTGGGTGAAGCCTAGGTTGCCCGGAACGTAGAAATGACCATAACTTTTACACTGGTAGCAATTATTCGTTTTATACGATGGAAAAACTGTTGTATTTATATTGTATTTAATGCTTCTGGCGTTCACTTCTTAGGCCCTAACTGTTTGATCTGGTGAAGGAACGCCCTAGAGTGGAGCCTAGGTTGCCCGGAACGTAGAAGTGACAATTACTTTCACACTGTTTGCAATTATTCCTTTTATACGATGCAAAAGCTGTTGTATTTATATCGTATTTTATGCTTCTGGCGTTGACTTCTAAGGACCTAACTATTCGATCTGGTGGAGCAACGCCCTAGAGTAAACCCTAGGTTGCTCGGAATGTAGAAATAACCATAACTTTCACACTGGTTGCAATTATTCGTTTTTTACGATGGAAAACCTGTTGTATTTATATTGTATTTTATGCTTCTGGCGTTGACTTCTTAGGCCCTAACAATTCGAGCTGGTGGAGCAACGCCCTAGAGTGAAATCTAGGTTGCCCGGAACGTAGAAATGACCATTACATTCAGACTGGTTGCAGTTATTCCTGTTATACGATGGAAAAACTGTTGCATCTTTATTGTATTTTATGCTTCTGGCGTTTAATTCTGAGTCCCTAGCTGTTCGATCTGGTGGAGCAACGACCCAGAGTGAAGCCTAGGTTGCCCGGAACGTAGAAATGACCATTACATTCACACTGGTTGCAATTATACCGGTTATACGATGGATAAGCTTTTGTATTTTTATTGCATTCTATGCTTCTGGCGTTTAATTCTAAGTCGCTAGCTATTCGATCTGGTGTAGCAACGACACAGAGTGAAGCCTAGGTTGCCCGGAACGTAGAAATGGCCATTACTTTCACGCTGTTTGCAATTATTGATTTTGTACGATGTTAAAGCTCATGTATTTATATTGTATTTTATGCCTCTGGCGTTGACTTCTAAGGCCGTAGCTGTTAGATGTGGTGGAGCACCGCCCTAGAGTGAAGCCTAGGTTGCCCGGAACGTAGAACATACCATTACCTTCACACTGGTTGCAATTATACCAGTTATACGATGGAAAAACTGTTGCACCTTTATTGTATTTTATGCTTCTGGCGTTGACTCCATAGGCCCCAACTATTCGATCTGGTGGAGCAACGTCCTAGAGTGAAGCCTAGGTTGACCGGAACGTAGAAATAACCATAACTTTCACACTGGTTGCAATTATTCGTTTTTTACGATGGAAAAGCTGTTGTATTTATATTGTATTTCATACCTCTGGCGTTGACTTCTAACGCCCTAGCTATTCGATCTAGTGGAGCAACGCCCTAGAGTGAAGCCTAGGTTGCCCTGAACGTAGAAATGACCATCACTTTCAAACTGGTTGCAATTAATCCTGTTATACGATGGAAAAGCTGTTGTATTTTTATTGCATTTTATGCTTCGGGCGTTGACTCCTAAGGCCCTGACTATTCAACCTGTTGGAGCAACGCCCTAGAGTGAAGCCTAGGATGCTCGGAATGTAGAAATGACCATAGCTTTCACACTGGTTGCAATTATTCGTTTTATACGATGGAAAAACTGTTGTATTTATATTGTATTTTATGCTTCTGGCGTTCACTTCTTAGGCCCTAACTATTCGATCTGGTGGATCAACGCCCTAGGGTGAAGCCTAGGTTGCCCGGAACGTAGAAATGACCATAACTTTTACACTGGTAGCAATTATTCGTTTTATACAATGGAAAAACTGTTGTATTTATTTTGTATTTTATGCTTCGGCCGTTGACTTCTAAGGCCCTAACTGTTTGATCTCGTGGAGCAACGCCCTAGAGTGAAGCCTAGGTTGCCCGGAACGTAGAAATGACAATTACTTTCACACTGTTTGCAATTATTCCTTTTATACGATGCAAAAGCTGTTGTATTTATATCGTATTTTATGCTTCTGGCGTTGACTTCTAAGGACCTAACTATTCGATCTGGTGGAGCAACGCCCTAGAGTGAAGCCTAGGTTGTTCGGAATGTAGAAATGACCATAACTTTCACACTGGTTGCAATTATTCGTTTTATACGATGGAAAAACTGTTGTATTTATATTGTATTTTATGCATCTGGCGTTTACTTGTTAGGCCCTAACTATTCGACCAGGTGGAACAACGCCCTAGGGTGAAGCCTAGGTTGCCCGGAACGTAGAAATGACCATAACTTTTACACTGGTAGCAATTATTCGTTTTATACAATGGAAAAACTGTTGTATTTATATTGTATTTTATGCTTCTGGCGTTGACTTCATAGGCCCTAACTACTCGATCTGGTGGAGCAATGCCTCAGAGTTAAGTCTGGGATGCCCGAAACGCCGAAATGATCATTACTTTCACGCTTGTTGCAATTATTCCTGTTATACGATGAAAAGACCGTTGTATTTTTATTGTATTTTATGCTTCAGGCGTAGGCTTCTAAGGCCGTAGCTATTCGATATGGTGGAGCACCGCCCTAGAGTGAAGCCTAGGTTGCCCGGAACGTAGAAATGACCATAACTTTTACACTGGTAGCAATTATTCGTTTTATACAATGGAAAAACTGTTGTATTTATTTTGTATTTTATGCTTCGGGCGTTGACTTCTAAGGCCCTAACTGTTTGATCTCGTGGAGCAACGCCCTAGAGTGAAGCCTAGGTTGCCCGGAACGTAGAAATGACAATTACTTTCACACTGTTTGCAATTATTCCTTTTATACGATGCAAAAGCTGTTGTATTTATATCGTATTTTATGCTTCTGGCGTTGACTTCTAAGGACCTAACTATTCGATCTGGTGGAGCAACGCCCTAGAGTGAAGCCTAGGTTGTTCGGAATGTAGAAATGACCATAACTTTCACACTGGTTGCAATTATTCGTTTTATACGATGGAAAAACTGTTGTATTTATATTGTATTTTATGCATCTGGCGTTTACTTGTTAGGCCCTAACTATTCGACCAGGTGGAACAACGCCCTAGGGTGAAGCCTAGGTTGCCCGGAACGTAGAAATGACCATAACTTTTACACTGGTAGCAATTATTCGTTTTATACAATGGAAAAACTGTTGTATTTATATTGTATTTTATGCTTCTGGCGTTGACTTCATAGGCCCTAACTATTCGATCTGGTGGAGCAATGCCTCAGAGTAAAGTCTGGGATGCCCGAAACGCCGAAATGATCATTACTTTCACGCTTGTTGCAATTATTCCTGTTATACGATGAAAAGACCGTTGTATTTTTATTGTATTTTATGCTTCAGGCGTAGGCTTCTAAGGCCGTAGCTATTCGATATGGTGGAGCACCGCCCTAGAGTGAAGCCTAGGTTGCCCGGAACGTAGAAATGACCATAACTTTTACACTGGTAGCAATTATTCGTTTTATACAATGGAAAAACTGTTCTATTTATTTTGTATTTTATGCTTCGGGCGTTGACTTCTAAGGCCCTAACTGTTTGATCTGGTGGAGCAACGCCCTAGAGTGAATCCTAGGTTGCCTGAAACGTACAAATGACCATCAGTTTCACACGGATTGCAATTATTCCTGTTATAGGATGGAAAGCCGGTTGTATTTTTATTGCATTTTATGCTTCTGGCGTCCACTGCTTAGGCCCTAACTATTCGATCTGGTGGAACAACGCCCTTGGGTGAAGCCTAGGTTGTCCGGAACGTAGAAATGACCATAACTTTTACACTGGTAGCAATTATTAGTTTTATACAATGGAAAAACTGTTCTATTTATTTTGTATTTTATGCTTCGGGCGTTGACTTCTAAGGCCCTAACTGTTTGATCTGGTGGAGCAGCGCCCTAGAGTGAAGCCTAGGTTGCCCGGAACGTAGAAATGACCATAACTTTCACACTGATTGCTATTATTCGTTTTATACGATGGAAAAAGTGTTATATTTATATTGTACATTATGCTTCTGGCGTTGACTTCTAAGGACCTAACTATTCGATCTGGTGGAGCAGCGCTCTAGAGTGAAGCCTAGGTTGCTCGGAATGTAGAAATAACCATAACTTTCACACTGGTAGCAATTATTCGTTTTTTACGATGGAAAAGCTGTTGTATTTATATTGTATTTTATGCCTCTGGCGTTGACTTCTAAGGCCCTAGCTATTCGATCTAGTGGAGCAACGACCTAGAGTGAAGCCTAGGTTGCCCGGAACGTAGAAATGACCATCACTTTCAAACTGGTTGCAATTAATCCCGTTATACGATGGAAAAACTGTTGTATTTATATTGTATTTTATGCTTCTGGCGTTCACTTCTTAGGCCCTAACTATTCGATCTGGTGGAACAACGCCCTAGGGTAAAGCCTAGGTGGCCCGGAACGTAGAAATGACCATAACTTTTACACTGGTAACAGTTATTCGTTTTATACAATGGAAAAACTGTTCTATTTATTTTGTATTTTATGCTTCGGCCGTTGACTTCTAACGCCCTAACTGTTTGATCTGGTGGAGCAACGCCCTAGAGTGAAGCCTAGGTTGCCCGCAACGTAGAAATGACAATTACTTTCACACTGGTTGCTATTATTCGTTATATAGGATGGAAAGACTGTTGTATTTTTATTGCACTTTATGCTTCTGGCGTTCACTGCTTAGGCCCTCACTATTCGATCTGGTGGAACAACGCCCTTTGGTGAAGCCTAGGTTGCCCGGAACGTAGAAATGACCATAACTTTTACACTGGTAGCAATTATTCGTTTTATACGATGGAAAAACTGTTGTATTTATATTGTATTTAATGCTTCTGGCGTTCACTTCTTAGGCCCTAACTGTTTGATCTGGTGAAGGAACGCCCTAGAGTGAAGCCTAGGTTGCCCGGAACGTAGAAGTGACAATTACTTTCACACTGTTTGCAATTATTCCTTTTATACGATGCAAAAGCTGTTGTATTTATATCGTATTTTATGCTTCTGGCGTTGACTTCTAAGGACCTAACTATTCGATCTGGTGGAGCAACGCCCTAGAGTAAACCCTAGGTTGCTCGGAATGTAGAAATAACCATAACTTTCACACTGGTTGCAATTATTCGTTTTTTACGATGGAAAAGCTGTTGTATTTATATTGTATTTTATGCTTCTGGCGTTGACTTCTTAGGCCCTAACAATTCGAGCTGGTGGAGCAACGCCCTAGAGTGAAATCTAGGTTGCCCGGAACGTAGAAATGACCATTACATTCAGACTGGTTGCAGTTATTCCTGTTATACGATGGAAAAACTGTTGCATCTTTATTGTATTTTATGCTTCTGGCGTTTAATTCTGAGTCCCTAGCTGTTCGATCTGGTGGAGCAACGACCCAGAGTGAAGCCTAGGTTGCCCGGAACGTAGAAATGACCATTACATTCACACTGGTTGCAATTATACCGGTTATACGATGGAAAAGCTTTTGTATTTTTATTGCATTCTATGCTTCTGGCGTTTAATTCTAAGTCGCTAGCTATTCGATCTGGTGTAGCAACGACACAGAGTGAAGCCTAGGTTGCCCGGAACGTAGAAATGGCCATTACTTTCACGCTGTTTGCAATTACTGATTTTGTACGATGTTAAAGCTCATGTATTTATATTGTATTTTATGCCTCTGGCGTTGACTTCTAAGGCCGTAGCTGTTAGATGTGGTGGAGCACCGCCCTAGAGTGAAGCCTAGGTTGCCCGGAACGTAGAACATACCATTACCTTCACACTGGTTGCAATTATACCAGTTATACGATGGAAAAACAGTTGCACCTTTATTGTATTTTATGCTTCTGGCGTTGACTCCATAGGCCCCAACTATTCGATCTGGTGGAGCAACGTCCTAGAGTGAAGCCTAGGTTGACCGGAACGTAGAAATGACCATAACTTTCACACTGGTTACCATTATTCGTTTTATACGATGGAAAAGTTGTTGTATTTATATCGTATTTTATGCTTCTGGCGTTGACTTTTAAGGCCGCAGCTATTAGATGTGGTGGAGCATCGCCCTAGAGTGACGCATAGGTTGCCCGGAACGTAGAAATGACCATAACTTTCACACTGGTTGCAATTATTCCTGTTACACGCTGGAAAAACTGTTGCACCTTTATTGTATTTTATGCTTCTGGCGTTGACTTCATAGGCCCTAACTATTCGATCTGGTGGACAAACGTCCTAGAGTGAAGCCTAGGTGGACCGGAACGTAGAAATGACCATAACTTTCACACTGGTTACCATTATTCGTTTTATACGATGGAAAAGCTGTTGTATTTATATCGTATTTTATGCTTCTGGCGTTGACTTCTTAGGCCCTAACTATTCCATCTGGTGGAACAACGCCCTAGGGTGAAGCCTAGGTTGCCCGGAACGTAGAAATGACCATAACTTTCACACTGGTAGCATTTATTCGTTTTACACATGGAAAAACTGTTCTATTTTTTTGTATTTTATGCTTCGGGCGTAGACTTCTAAGGCCCTAGCTATTCGATCTGGAGGAGCAACGCCCTAGAGTGAAACCTAGGTTACCTGGAACGTAGAAATGACCAGTACTTTCACACTGTTTGCAGTTACTCCTGTTGTACGATGGAAAAACTGTTGCATCTTTATTGTATTTTATGCTTCTGGCGTTGACTTCTAAGGCCCTAACTATTCGATCTGGTGGAGCAACGCCCTAGAGTGAAGCCTAGGTTGCCCGGAACGTAGAAATGACCAGAACTTTCACACTGTTTGCAGTTATTCCTGTTGTACGATGGAAAACTGCTGCATCTTTATTGTATTTTATACTTCTGGCGTTGACTTCTAAGGCCCTAACTATTCGATCTGTTGGAGTAACGCCCTAGAGTGACGCCTAGGTTACCCGGAACGTAGAAATGACCATTACTTTCACACTGTTTGCAATTATCCGTTTTATACGATGGAAAAGCTGTTGTATTTATATCGTATTTTATGCTTCTGGCGTTGACTCCTTAGGCCCTAACTATTCCATCTGGTGTAACAACGCCCTAGGGTGAAGCCTAGGTTGCCGGAACGTAGAAATTACCAGTACTTTCACACTGGTTGCAGTTATTCATTTTATACAATGGAACTACTGTTCTATTTATTTTGCATTTTATGCTTCGGGCGTTGACGTCTTAGGCCCTAACTATTTGATCTGGTGGAGCACCGCCCTAGAGTGGAACCTATGTCACCCGGAACGTAGAAATGACCAGTACTTTCACACTGTTTCCAGTTATTCCTGTTGTATGATGGAAAAACTGTTGCATCTTTATTGTATTTTATGCTACTGGCGTTGACTTCTAAGGCCCTAACTATTCGATCTGGTGGAGCAACGCCCTAGAGTGAAGCCTAGGTTGCTCGGAACGTAGAAACGACCATTACCTTCACACTGTTTGCAATTATTCATTTTATACGATGGCAAAGCTGTTGTATTTATATTGTATTTTATGCTTCCGGCGTTAACTTCTAAGGCTGTAGCTATCAGAGGTGGAGCAGCAACGCCCTAGTATGACGCGTAGGTTGACCGGAACGTAGAAATGACAATTACTTTCACAATGTCTGCAATTATTCATTTTATACGATGGAAAAACTGTTGTACTTATATTGTATTTTATCCTTCTGGCGTTGAATTCTAAGTCCCTAGCTATTCGATCTGGTGAAGCAACGCACTAGAGTGAAGCCTAGGTTACCCGGAACGTAGAAATGACCAGTAATTTCACACTGGTTGCAGTTATTCGTTTTATACAATGGAAAAACTGTTCTATTTATTTTGCATTTTATGCTTCGGGCGCTGACTTCTAAGGCCCTAACTATTCGATCTGGTGGAGCAACGCCCTAGAGTGAAGCCTAGGTTGCCCGGGAAGCAGAAATGACCATAACAATCACACTGGTTGCAATCATTCCTGTTACACGATGGAAAAACTGTTGCACCTTTATTGTATTTTATGCTTCTGGCGTTGACTTCATAGGCCCTAACTATTCGATCTGGTGGAGCAACGTCCTAGAGTGAAGCCTAGGTTGACCGGAACGTAGAAATGACCATAACTTTCACACTGGTTACCATTATTCGTTTTATACGATGGAAAAGCTGTTGTATTTATATCGTATTTTATGCTTCTGGCGTTGACTTCTAAGGCCCCAACTAGTCGATCTGGTGGAGCAACGCCCTAGAGTGAAGCCTAGGTTGCCGGAACGTAGAAATGACCAGTACCTTCACAATGTTAGCAATTATTCATTTTATACGATGGAAAAACTGTTGTACATATATTGTGTTTTATTCTTCTGGCGTTAACTTCTCAGGCCCTAACTACTCGATCTGGTGTAACAACGCCCTAGGGTAAAGCATAGGTTGCCCGGAAAGTAGAAATGACCATAACTTTCACAATGTTTGCAATTATTCATTTTATACGATGAAAAAGCTGTTGTACATATATTGTATTCTATCCTTCTGGCGTTGAATTCTAAGTCCCTAGCTATTCGACCTATTGGAACGACGCCCTAGAGCGAAACCTAGGTTGCCGGGAACGTAGAAATGACCATCACTTTCAAACGCATAGGTTGCCCGGAACGTAGAACATACGATTACCTTCACCCTGGTTGCAATTATTCCTGTTATACGATGGGAAAACTGTTGCATCTTTATTGTATTTTATGCTTCTGGCGTTGACTTCTAAGGCCCCAACTAGTCGATCTGGTGGAGCAACGCCCTAGAGTGTAGCCTAGGTTGCCGGAACGTAGAAATGACCAGTACCTTCACAATGTTAGCAATTATTCATTTTATACGATGGAAAAACTGTTGTACATATATTGTGTTTTATTCTTCTGGCGCTGACTTCTCAGGCCCTAACTATTCGATCTGGTGTAACAACGCCCTAGGGTAAAGCCTAGGTTGCCCGGAAAGTAGAAATGACCATAACTTTCACAATGTTTGCAATTATTCATTTTATACGATGAAAAAACTGTTGTACATATATTGTATTTTATCCTTCTGTCGTTGAATTCTAAGTCCCTAGCTATTCGACCTATTGGAGCGACGCCCTAGAGTGAAACCTAGGTTGTCGGGAACGTAGAAATGACCATCACCTTCAAACTGGTTGGAATCATTCCTGTTTTACGATGGAAAAACTGTTGTACTTTTATTGCATTTTATGCTTCTGGCGTTGACTTCTTAGGCCCTAAATATTCGAGCTGGTGGAGCAACGCCCTAGAGTGAGACCTAGGTTGCCCGGAACGTAGAAATGACCATTACATTCACACTGGTTGCAATTATTCCTGTTATACGATGGAAAAACTGTTGCACCTTTATTGTATTTTATGCTTCTGGCGTTGACTTCATAGGCCCTAACTATTCGATCTGGCGGACAAACATCCTAGAGTGAAGCCTAGGTGGCCCGAAACGTAGAAATGACCATAACTTTCACACTGGTTACCATTATTCGTTTTATACGATGGAAAAGCTGTTGTATTTGTATCGTATTTTATGCTTCTGGCGTTGACTTCTTAGGCCCTAACTATTCCATCTGGTGGAACAACGCCCTAGGGTGAAGCCTAGGTTGCCCGGAACGTAGAAATGACCATAACTTTCACACTGGTAGCATTTATTCGTTTTACACATGGAAAAACTGTTCTATTTTTTTGTATTTTATGCTTCGGGCGTAGACTTCTAAGGCCCTAGCTATTCGATCTGGAGGAGCAACGCCCTAGAGTGAAACCTAGGTTACCTGGAACTTAGAAATGACCAGTACTTTCACACTGTTTGCAGTTACTCCTGTTGTACGATGGAAAAACTGTTGCATCTTTATTGTATTTTATGCTTCTGCCGTTTACTTCTAAGGCCCTAGCTATTCGATCTGGTGGAGCAACGCCCTAGAGTGAAGCCTAGTTTGCCCGGAACGTAGAAATGACCAGTACTTTCACACTGTTTCCAGTTATTCCTGTTGTATGATGGAAAAACTGTTGCATCTTTATTGTATTTTATGCTACTGGCGTTGACTTCTAAGGCCCTAACTATTCGATCTGGTGGAGCAACGCCCTAGAGTGAAGCCTAGGTTGCTCGGAACGTAGAAACGACCATTACCTTCACACTGTTTGCAATTATTCATTTTATACGATGGCAAAGCTGTTGTATTTATATTGTATTTTATGCTTCCGGCGTTAACTTCTAAGGCTGTAGCTATCAGAGGTGGAGCAGCAACGCCCTAGTATGACGCGTAGGTTGACCGGAACGTAGAAATGACAATTACTTTCACAATGTCTGCAATTATTCATTTTATACGATGGAAAAACTGTTGTACTTATATTGTATTTTATCCTTCTGGCGTTGAATTCTAAGTCCCTAGCTATTCGATCTGGTGAAGCAACGCACTAGAGTGAAGCCTAGGTTACCCGGAACGTAGAAATGACCAGTAATTTCACACTGGTTGCAGTTATTCGTTTTATACAATGGAAAAACTGTTCTATTTATTTTGCATTTTATGCTTCGGGCGCTGACTTCTAAGGCCCTAACTATTCGATCTGGTGGAGCAACGCCCTAGAGTGAAGCCTAGGTTGCCCGGGAAGCAGAAATGACCATAACAATCACACTGGTTGCAATCATTCCTGTTACACGATGGAAAAACTGTTGCACCTTTATTGTATTTTATGCTTCTGGCGTTGACTTCATAGGCCCTAACTATTCGATCTGGTGGAGCAACGTCCTAGAGTGAAGCCTAGGTTGACCGGAACGTAGAAATGACCATAACTTTCACACTGGTTACCATTATTCGTTTTATACGATGGAAAAGCTGTTGTATTTATATCGTATTTTATGCTTCTGGCGTTGACTTCTAAGGCCCCAACTAGTCGATCTGGTGGAGCAACGCCCTAGAGTGAAGCCTAGGTTGCCGGAACGTAGAAATGACCAGTACCTTCACAATGTTAGCAATTATTCATTTTATACGATGGAAAAACTGTTGTACATATATTGTGTTTTATTCTTCTGGCGTTAACTTCTCAGGCCCTAACTACTCGATCTGGTGTAACAACGCCCTAGGGTAAAGCATAGGTTGCCCGGAAAGTAGAAATGACCATAACTTTCACAATGTTTGCAATTATTCATTTTATACGATGAAAAAGCTGTTGTACATATATTGTATTCTATCCTTCTGGCGTTGAATTCTAAGTCCCTAGCTATTCGACCTATTGGAACGACGCCCTAGAGCGAAACCTAGGTTGCCGGGAACGTAGAAATGACCATCACTTTCAAACGCATAGGTTGCCCGGAACGTAGAACATACGATTACCTTCACCCTGGTTGCAATTATTCCTGTTATACGATGGGAAAACTGTTGCATCTTTATTGTATTTTATGCTTCTGGCGTTGACTTCTAAGGCCCCAACTAGTCGATCTGGTGGAGCAACGCCCTAGAGTGTAGCCTAGGTTGCCGGAACGTAGAAATGACCAGTACCTTCACAATGTTAGCAATTATTCATTTTATACGATGGAAAAACTGTTGTACATATATTGTGTTTTATTCTTCTGGCGCTGACTTCTCAGGCCCTAACTATTCGATCTGGTGTAACAACGCCCTAGGGTAAAGCCTAGGTTGCCCGGAAAGTAGAAATGACCATAACTTTCACAATGTTTGCAATTATTCATTTTATACGATGAAAAAACTGTTGTACATATATTGTATTTTATCCTTCTGTCGTTGAATTCTAAGTCCCTAGCTATTCGACCTATTGGAGCGACGCCCTAGAGTGAAACCTAGGTTGTCGGGAACGTAGAAATGACCATCACCTTCAAACTGGTTGGAATCATTCCTGTTTTACGATGGAAAAACTGTTGTACTTTTATTGCATTTTATGCTTCTGGCGTTGACTTCTTAGGCCCTAAATATTCGAGCTGGTGGAGCAACGCCCTAGAGTGAGACCTAGGTTGCCCGGAACGTAGAAATGACCATTACATTCACACTGGTTGCAATTATTCCTGTTATACGATGGAAAAACTGTTGCACCTTTATTGTATTTTATGCTTCTGGCGTTGACTTCATAGGCCCTAACTATTCGATCTGGCGGACAAACATCCTAGAGTGAAGCCTAGGTGGCCCGAAACGTAGAAATGACCATAACTTTCACACTGGTTACCATTATTCGTTTTATACGATGGAAAAGCTGTTGTATTTGTATCGTATTTTATGCTTCTGGCGTTGACTTCTTAGGCCCTAACTATTCCATCTGGTGGAACAACGCCCTAGGGTGAAGCCTAGGTTGCCCGGAACGTAGAAATGACCATAACTTTCACACTGGTAGCATTTATTCGTTTTACACATGGAAAAACTGTTCTATTTTTTTGTATTTTATGCTTCGGGCGTAGACTTCTAAGGCCCTAGCTATTCGATCTGGAGGAGCAACGCCCTAGAGTGAAACCTAGGTTACCTGGAACTTAGAAATGACCAGTACTTTCACACTGTTTGCAGTTACTCCTGTTGTACGATGGAAAAACTGTTGCATCTTTATTGTATTTTATGCTTCTGCCGTTTACTTCTAAGGCCCTAACTATTCGATCTGGTGGAGCAACGCCCTAGAGTGAAGCCTAGTTTGCCCGGAACGTAGAAATGACCAGTACTTTCACACTGTTTCCAGTTATTCCTGTTGTATGATGGAAAAACTGTTGCATCTTTATTGTATTTTATGCTACTGGCGTTGACTTCTAAGGCCCTAACTATTCGATCTGGTGGAGCAACGCCCTAGAGTGAAGCCTAGGTTGCTCGGAACGTAGAAACGACCATTGCCTTCACACTGTTTGCAATTATTCATTTTATACGATGGCAAAGCTGTTGTATTTATATTGTATTTTATGCTTCCGGCGTTAACTTCTAAGGCTGTAGCTATCAGAGGTGGAGCAGCAACGCCCTAGTATGACGCGTAGGTTGACCGGAACGTAGAAATGACAATTACTTTCACAATGTCTGCAATTATTCATTTTATACGATGGAAAAACTGTTGTACTTATATTGTATTTTATCCTTCTGGCGTTGAATTCTAAGTCCCTAGCTATTCGATCTGGTGAAGCAACGCACTAGAGTGAAGCCTAGGTTACCCGGAACGTAGAAATGACCAGTAATTTCACACTGGTTGCAGTTATTCGTTTTATACAATGGAAAAACTGTTCTATTTATTTTGCATTTTATGCTTCGGGCGCTGACTTCTAAGGCCCTAACTATTCGATCTGGTGGAGCAACGCCCTAGAGTGAAGCCTAGGTTGCCCGGGAAGCAGAAATGACCATAACAATCACACTGGTTGCAATCATTCCTGTTACACGATGGAAAAACTGTTGCACCTTTATTGTATTTTATGCTTCTGGCGTTGACTTCATAGGCCCTAACTATTCGATCTGGTGGAGCAACGTCCTAGAGTGAAGCCTAGGTTGACCGGAACGTAGAAATGACCATAACTTTCACACTGGTTACCATTATTCGTTTTATACGATGGAAAAGCTGTTGTATTTATATCGTATTTTATGCTTCTGGCGTTGACTTCTAAGGCCCCAACTAGTCGATCTGGTGGAGCAACGCCCTAGAGTGAAGCCTAGGTTGCCGGAACGTAGAAATGACCAGTACCTTCACAATGTTAGCAATTATTCATTTTATACGATGGAAAAACTGTTGTACATATATTGTGTTTTATTCTTCTGGCGTTAACTTCTCAGGCCCTAACTACTCGATCTGGTGTAACAACGCCCTAGGGTAAAGCATAGGTTGCCCGGAAAGTAGAAATGACCATAACTTTCACAATGTTTGCAATTATTCATTTTATACGATGAAAAAGCTGTTGTACATATATTGTATTCTATCCTTCTGGCGTTGAATTCTAAGTCCCTAGCTATTCGACCTATTGGAACGACGCCCTAGAGCGAAACCTAGGTTGCCGGGAACGTAGAAATGACCATCACTTTCAAACGCATAGGTTGCCCGGAACGTAGAACATACGATTACCTTCACCCTGGTTGCAATTATTCCTGTTATACGATGGGAAAACTGTTGCATCTTTATTGTATTTTATGCTTCTGGCGTTGACTTCTAAGGCCCCAACTAGTCGATCTGGTGGAGCAACGCCCTAGAGTGTAGCCTAGGTTGCCGGAACGTAGAAATGACCAGTACCTTCACAATGTTAGCAATTATTCATTTTATACGATGGAAAAACTGTTGTACATATATTGTGTTTTATTCTTCTGGCGCTGACTTCTCAGGCCCTAACTATTCGATCTGGTGTAACAACGCCCTAGGGTAAAGCCTAGGTTGCCCGGAAAGTAGAAATGACCATAACTTTCACAATGTTTGCAATTATTCATTTTATACGATGAAAAAACTGTTGTACATATATTGTATTTTATCCTTCTGTCGTTGAATTCTAAGTCCCTAGCTATTCGACCTATTGGAGCGACGCCCTAGAGTGAAACCTAGGTTGTCGGGAACGTAGAAATGACCATCACCTTCAAACTGGTTGGAATCATTCCTGTTTTACGATGGAAAAACTGTTGTACTTTTATTGCATTTTATGCTTCTGGCGTTGACTTCTTAGGCCCTAAATATTCGAGCTGGTGGAGCAACGCCCTAGAGTGAGACCTAGGTTGCCCGGAACGTAGAAATGACCATTACATTCACACTGGTTGCAATTATTCCTGTTATACGATGGAAAAACTGTTGCACCTTTATTGTATTTTATGCTTCTGGCGTTGACTTCATAGGCCCTAACTATTCGATCTGGCGGACAAACATCCTAGAGTGAAGCCTAGGTGGCCCGGAACGTAGAAATGACCATAACTTTCACACTGGTTACCATTATTCGTTTTATACGATGGAAAAGCTGTTGTATTTGTATCGTATTTTATGCTTCTGGCGTTGACTTCTTAGGCCCTAACTATTCCATCTGGTGGAACAACGCCCTAGGGTGAAGCCTAGGTTGCCCGGAACGTAGAAATGACCATAACTTTCACACTGGTAGCATTTATTCGTTTTACACATGGAAAAACTGTTCTATTTTTTTGTATTTTATGCTTCGGGCGTAGACTTCTAAGGCCCTAGCTATTCGATCTGGAGGAGCAACGCCCTAGAGTGAAACCTAGGATGCTCGGAATGTAGAAATGACCATAGCTTTCACACTGGTTGCAATTATTCGTTTTATACGATGGAAAAACTGTTGTATTTATATTGTATTTTATGCTTCCGGCGTTCCCTTCTTAGGCCCTAACTATTCGATCTGGTGGATCAACGCCCTAGGGTGAAGCCTAGGTTGCCCGGAACGTAGAAATGACCATAACTTTTACACTGGTAGCAATTATTCGTTTTATACAATGGAAAAACTGTTCTATTTATTTTGTATTTTATGCTTCGGGCGTTGACTTCTAAGGCCCTAACTGTTTGATCTCGTGGAGCAACGCCCTAGAGTGAAGCCTAGGTTGCCCGGAACGTAGAAATGACAATTACTTTCACACTGTTTGCATTTATTCCTTTTATACGATGCAAAAGCTGTTGTATTTATATCGTGTTTTATGCTTCTGGCGTTGACTTCTAAGGACCTAACTATTCGATCTGGTGGAGCAACGCCCTAGAGTGAAGCCTAGGTTGTTCGGAATGTAGAAATGACCATAACTTTCACACTGGTTGCAATTATTCGTTTTATACGATGGAAAAACTGTTGTATTTATATTGTATTTTATGCTTCTGGCGTTTACTTCTTAGGCCCTAACTATTCGACCTGGTGGAACAACGCCCTAGGGTGAAGCCTAGGTTGCCCGGAACGTAGAAATGACCATAACTTTTACACTGGTCGCAATTATTCGTATTATACAATGGAAAAACTGTTCTATTTATTTTGCATTTTATTCTTCGGGCGTTGACTTCTAAGGCCCTAACTTTTTGATCTGGTGGACCAACGCCCTAGAGTGAAGCCTAGGTTGCCCGGAACGTAGAAATGACCATAACTTTCACACTGGTTGCTATCATTCGTTTTATACGATGGAAAAACTGTTATATTTATGTTGTATTTTATGCTTCTGGCGTTGACTTCTAAGGACCTAACTATTCGATCTGGTGGAGCAACACCCTACAGTGAAGCCTAGGTTGCTCGGAATGTAGAAATAACCATAACTTTCACACTGGTTGCAATTATTCGTTTTTTACGATGGAAAAGCTGTTGTATTTATATTGTATTTTATACCTCTGGCGTTGACTTCTAACGCCCTAGCTATTCGATCTAGTGGAGCAACGCCCTAGAGTGAAGCCTAGGTTGCCCTGAACGTAGAAATGACCATCACTTTCAAACTGGTTGCAATTAATCCTGTTATACGATGGAAAAGCTGTTGTATTTTTATTGCATTTTATGCTTCGGGCGTTGACTCCTAAGGCCCTAACTATTCGACCTGGTGGAACAACGCCCTAGGGTGAAGCCTAGGTTGCCCGGAACGTAGAAATGACCATAACTTTTACACTGGTCGCAATTATTCGTATTATACAATGGAAAAACTGTTCTATTTATTTTGCATTTTATTCTTCGGGCGTTGACTTCTAAGGCCCTAACTTTTTGATCTGGTGGACCAACGCCCTAGAGTGAAGCCTAGGTTGCCCGGAACGTAGAAATGACCATAACTTTCACACTGGTTGCTATCATTCGTTTTATACGATGGAAAAACTGTTATATTTATGTTGTATTTTATGCTTCTGGCGTTGACTTCTAAGGACCTAACTATTCGATCTGGTGGAGCAACACCCTACAGTGAAGCCTAGGTTGCTCGGAATGTAGAAATAACCATAACTTTCACACTGGTTGCAATTATTCGTTTTTTACGATGGAAAAGCTGTTGTATTTATATTGTATTTTATACCTCTGGCGTTGACTTCTAACGCCCTAGCTATTCGATCTAGTGGAGCAACGCCCTAGAGTGAAGCCTAGGTTGCCCTGAACGTAGAAATGACCATCACTTTCAAACTGGTTGCAATTAATCCTGTTATACGATGGAAAAGCTGTTGTATTTTTATTGCATTTTATGCTTCGGGCGTTGACTCCTAAGGCCCTGACTATTCAACCTGTTGGAGCAACGCCCTAGAGTGAAGCCTAGGATGCTCGGAATGTAGAAATGACCATAGCTTTCACACTGGTTGCAATTATTCGTTTTATACGATGGAAAAACTGTTGTATTTATATTGTATTTTATGCTTCTGGCGTTCACTTCTTAGGCCCTAACTATTCGATCTGGTGGATCAACGCCCTAGGGTGAAGCCTAGGTTGCCCGGAACGTAGAAATGACCATAACTTTTACACTGGTAGCAATTATTCGTTTTATACAATGGAAAAACTGTTCTATTTATTTTGTATTTTATGCTTCGGGCGTTGACTTCTAAGGCCCTAACTGTTTGATCTCGTGGAGCAACGCCCTAGAGTGAAGCCTAGGTTGCCCGGAACGTAGAAATGACAATTACTTTCACACTGTTTGCAATTATTCCTTTTATACGATGCAAAAGCTGTTGTATTTATATCGTATTTTATGCTTCTGGCGTTGACTTCTAAGGACCTAACTATTCGATCTGGTGGAGCAACGCCCTAGAGTGAAGCCTAGGTTGTTCGGAATGTAGAAATGACCATAACTTTCACACTGGTTGCAATTATTCGTTTTATACGATGGAAAAACTGTTGTATTTATATTGTATTTTATGCATCTGGCGTTTACTTCTTAGGCCCTAACTATTCGACCAGGTGGAACAACGCCCTAGGGTGAAGCCTAGGTTGCCCGGAACGTAGAAATGACCATAACTTTTACACTGGTAGCAATTATTCGTTTTATACAATGGAAAAACTGTTGTATTTATATTGTATTTTATGCTTCTGGCGTTGACTTCATAGGCCCTAACTATTCGATCTGGTGGAGCAATGCCTCAGAGTTAAGTCTGGGATGCCCGAAACGCCGAAATGATCATTACTTTCACGCTTGTTGCAATTATTCCTGTTATACGATGAAAAGACCGTTGTATTTTTATTGTATTTTATGCTTCAGGCGTAGGCTTCTAAGGCCGTAGCTATTCGATATGGTGGAGCACCGCCCTAGAGTGAAGCCTAGGTTGCCCGGAACGTAGAAATGACCATAACTTTTACACTGGTAGCAATTATTCGTTTTATACAATGGAAAAACTGTTCTATTTATTTTGTATTTTATGCTTCGGGCGTTGACTTCTAAGGCCCTAACTGTTTGATCTGGTGGAGCAACGCCCTAGAGTGAATCCTAGGTTGCCTGAAACGTACAAATGACCATCAGTTTCACACGGATTGCAATTATTCCTGTTATAGGATGGAAAGCCGGTTGTATTTTTATTGCATTTTATGCTTCTGGCGTCCACTGCTTAGGCCCTAACTATTCGATCTGGTGGAACAACGCCCTTGGGTGAAGCCTAGGTTGTCCGGAACGTAGAAATGACCATAACTTTTACACTGGTAGCAATTATTAGTTTTATACAATGGAAAAACTGTTCTATTTATTTTGTATTTTATGCTTCGGGCGTTGACTTCTAAGGCCCTAACTGTTTGATCTGGTGGAGCAGCGCCCTAGAGTGAAGCCTAGGTTGCCCGGAACGTAGAAATGACCATAACTTTCACACTGATTGATATTATTCGTTTTATACGATGGAAAAAGTGTTATATTTATATTGTACATTATGCTTCTGGCGTTGACTTCTAAGGACCTAACTATTCGATCTGGTGGAGCAACGCTCTAGAGTGAAGCCTAGGTTGCTCGGAATGTAGAAATAACCATAGCTTTCACACTGGTTGCAATTATTCGTTTTATACGATGGAAAAACTGTTGTATTTATATTGTACTTTATGCTTCTGGCGTTCACTTCTTAGGCCCTAACTATTCGATCTGGTGGAACAACGCCCTAGGGTAAAGCCTAGCTGGCCCGGAACGTAGAAATGACCATAACTTTTACACTGGTAACAATTATTCGTTTTATACAATGGAAAAACTGTTCTATTTATTTTGTATTTTATGCTTCGGCCGTTGACTTCTAACGCCCTAACTGTTTGATCTGGTGGAGCAACGCCCTAGAGTGAAGCCTAGGTTGCCCGCAACGTAGAAATGACAATTACTTTCACACTGGTTGCTATTATTCGTTTTATAGGATGGAAAGACTGTTGTATTTTTATTGCACTTTATGCTTCTGGCGTTCACTGCTTAGGCCCTCACTATTCGATCTGGTGGAACAACGCCCTTGGGTGAAGCCTAGGTTGCCCGGAACGTAGAAATGACCATAACTTTTACACTGGTAGCAATTATTCGTTTTATACGATGGAAAAACTGTTGTATTTATATTGTATTTAATGCTTCTGGCGTTCACTTCTTAGGCCCTAACTGTTTGATCTGGTGAAGGAACGCCCTAGAGTGAAGCCTAGGTTGCCCGGAACGTAGAAGTGACAATTACTTTCACACTGTTTGCAATTATTCCTTTTATACGATGCAAAAGCTGTTGTATTTATATCGTATTTTATGCTTCTGGCGTTGACTTCTAAGGACCTAACTATTCGATCTGGTGGAGCAACGCCCTAGAGTAAACCCTAGGTTGCTCGGAATGTAGAAATAACCATAACTCTCACACTGGTTGCAATTATTCGTTTTTTACGATGGAAAAGCTGTTGTATTTATATTGTATTTTATGCTTCTGGCGTTGACTTCTTAGGCCCTAACAATTCGAGCTGGTGGAGCAACGCCCTAGAGTGAAATCTAGGTTGCCCGGAACGTAGAAATGACCATTACATTCAGACTGGTTGCAGTTATTCCTGTTATACGATGGAAAAACTGTTGCATCTTTATTGTATTTTATGCTTCTGGCGTTTAATTCTGAGTCCCTAGCTGTTCGATCTGGTGGAGCAACGACCCAGAGTGAAGCCTAGGTTGCCCGGAACGTAGAAATGACCATTACATTCACACTGGTTGCAATTATACCGGTTATACGATGGAAAAGCTTTTGTATTTTTATTGCATTCTATGCTTCTGGCGTTTAATTCTAAGTCGCTAGCTATTCGATCTGGTGTAGCAACGACACAGAGTGAAGCCTAGGTTGCCCGGAACGTAGAAATGGCCATTACTTTCACGCTGTTTGCAATTATTGATTTTGTACGATGTTAAAGCTCATGTATTTATATTGTATTTTATGCCTCTGGCGTTGACTTCTAAGGCCGTAGCTGTTAGATGTGGTGGAGCACCGCCCTAGAGTGAAGCCTAGGTTGCCCGGAACGTAGAACATACCATTACCTTCACACTGGTTGCAATTATACCAGTTATACGATGGAAAAACTGTTGCACCTTTATTGTATTTTATGCTTCTGGCGTTGACTTCATAGGCCCTAACTATTCGATCTGGTGGACAAACGTCCTAGAGTGAAGCCTAGGTGGACCGGAACGTAGAAATGACCATAACTTTCACACTGGTTACCATTATTCGTTTTATACGATGGAAAAGCTGTTGTATTTATATCGTATTTTATGCTTCTGGCGTTGACTTCTTAGGCCCTAACTATTCCATCTGGTGGAACAACGCCCTAGGGTGAAGCCTAGGTTGCCCGGAACGTAGAAATGACCATAACTTTCACACTGGTAGCATTTATTCGTTTTACACATGGAAAAACTGTTCTATTTTTTTGTATTTTATGCTTCGGGCGTAGACTTCTAAGGCCCTAGCTATTCGATCTGGAGGAGCAACGCGCTAGAGTGAAACCTAGGTTACCTGGAACGTAGAAATGACCAGTACTTTCACACTGTTTGCAGTTACTCCTGTTGTACGATGGAAAAACTGTTGCATCTTTATTGTATTTTATGCTTCTGGCGTTGACTTCTAAGGCCCTAACTATTCGATCTGGTGGAGCAACGCCCTAGAGTGAAGCCTAGGTTGCCCGGAACGTAGAAATGACCAGAACTTTCACACTGTTTGCAGTTATTCCTGTTGTACGATGGAAAACTGCTGCATCTTTATTGTATTTTATACTTCTGGCGTTGACTTCTAAGGCCCCAACTATTCGATCTGGTGGAGCAACGCCCTAGAGTGAAGCCTAGGTTGCTCGGAATGTAGAAATGACCATAACTTTCACACTGGTAGCATTTATTCGTTTTACACATGGAAAAACTGTTCTATTTTTTTGTATTTTATGCTTCGGGCGTAGACTTCTAAGGCCCCAACTATTCGATCTGTTGGAGTAACGCCCTAGAGTGACGCCTAGGTTACCCGGAACGTAGAAATGACCATTACTTTCACACTGTTTGCAATTATCCGTTTTATACGATGGAAAAGCTGTTGTATTTATATCGTATTTTATGCTTCTGGCGTTGACTCCTTAGGCCCTAACTATTCCATCTGGTGTAACAACGCCCTAGGGTGAAGCCTAGGTTGCCGGAACGTAGAAATTACCAGTACTTTCACACTGGTTGCAGTTATTCGTTTTATACAATGGAACTACTGTTCTATTTATTTTGCATTTTATGCTTCGGGCGTTGACTTCTTAGGCCCTAACTATTTGATCTGGTGGAGCACCGCCCTAGAGTGGAACCTATGTCACCCGGAATGTAGAAATGACCATAGCTTTCACACTGGTTGCAATTATTCGTTTTATACGATGGAAAAACTGTTGTATTTATATTGTATTTTATGCTTCTGGCGTTCACTTCTTAGGCCCTAACTATTCGATCTGGTGGAACAACGCCCTAGGGTAAAGCCTAGGTTGCCCGGAACGTAGAAATGACCATAACTTTCACACTGATTGCTATTATTCGTTTTATACGATGGAAAAAGTGTTATATTTATATTGTACATTATGCTTCTGGCGTTGACTTCTAAGGACCTAACTATTCGATCTGGTGGAGCAACGCTCTAGAGTGAAGCCTAGGTTGCTCGGAATGTAGAAATAACCATAACTTTCACACTGGTAGCAATTATTCGTTTTTTACGATGGAAAAGCTGTTGTATTTATATTGTATTTTATGCCTCTGGCGTTGACTTCTAAGGCCCTAGCTATTCGATCTAGTGGAGCAACGACCTAGAGTGAAGCCTAGGTTGCCCGGAACGTAGAAATGACCATCACTTTCAAACTGGTTGCAATTAATCCCGTTATACGATGGAAAAACTGTTGTATTTTTATTGCATTTTATGCTTCGGGCGTTGACTTCTAAGGCACTGACTATTCAATCTGTTGGAGCAACGCCCTAGAGTGAAGCCTAGGTTGCTCGGAATGTAGAAATGACCATAGCTTTCACACTGGTTGCAATTATTCGTTTTATACGATGGAAAAACTGTTGTATTTATATTGTATTTTATGCTTCTGGCGTTCACTTCTTAGGCCCTAACTATTCGATCTGGTGGAACAACGCCCTAGGGTAAAGCCTAGGTGGCCCGGAACGTAGACATGACCATAACTTTTACACTGGTAACAATTATTCGTTTTATACAATGGAAAAACTGTTCTATTTATTTTGTATTTTATGCTTCGGCCGTTGACTTCTAACGCCCTAACTGTTTGATCTGGTGGAGCAACGCCCTAGAGTGAAGCCTAGGTTGCCCGCAACGTAGAAATGACAATTACTTTCACACTGGTTGCTATTATTCGTTTTATAGGATGGAAAGACTGTTGTATTTTTATTGCACTTTATGCTTCTGGCGTTCACTGCTTAGGCCCTCACTATTCGATCTGGTGGAACAACGCCCTTGGGTGAAGCCTAGGTTGCCCGGAACGTAGAAATGACCATAACTTTTACACTGGTAGCAATTATTCGTTTTATACGATGGAAAAACTGTTGTATTTATATTGTATTTAATGCTTCTGGCGTTCACTTCTTAGGCCCTAACTGTTTGATCTGGTGAAGGAACGCCCTAGAGTGAAGCCTAGGTTGCCCGGAACGTAGAAGTGACAATTACTTTCACACTGTTTGCAATTATTCCTTTTATACGATGCAAAAGCTGTTGTATTTATATCGTATTTTATGCTTCTGGCGTTGACTTCTAAGGACCTAACTATTCGATCTGGTGGAGCAACGCCCTAGAGTAAACCCTAGGTTGCTCGGAATGTAGAAATAACCATAACTTTCACACTGGTTGCAATTATTCGTTTTTTACGATGGAAAACCTGTTGTATTTATATTGTATTTTATGCTTCTGGCGTTGACTTCTTAGGCCCTAACAATTCGAGCTGGTGGAGCAACGCCCTAGAGTGAAATCTAGGTTGCCCGGAACGTAGAAATGACCATTACATTCAGACTGGTTGCAGTTATTCCTGTTATACGATGGAAAAACTGTTGCATCTTTATTGTATTTTATGCTTCTGGCGTTTAATTCTGAGTCCCTAGCTGTTCGATCTGGTGGAGCAACGACCCAGAGTGAAGCCTAGGTTGCCCGGAACGTAGAAATGACCATTACATTCACACTGGTTGCAATTATACCGGTTATACGATGGATAAGCTTTTGTATTTTTATTGCATTCTATGCTTCTGGCGTTTAATTCTAAGTCGCTAGCTATTCGATCTGGTGTAGCAACGACACAGAGTGAAGCCTAGGTTGCCCGGAACGTAGAAATGGCCATTACTTTCACGCTGTTTGCAATTATTGATTTTGTACGATGTTAAAGCTCATGTATTTATATTGTATTTTATGCCTCTGGCGTTGACTTCTAAGGCCGTAGCTGTTAGATGTGGTGGAGCACCGCCCTAGAGTGAAGCCTAGGTTGCCCGGAACGTAGAACATACCATTACCTTCACACTGGTTGCAATTATACCAGTTATACGATGGAAAAACTGTTGCACCTTTATTGTATTTTATGCTTCTGGCGTTGACTCCATAGGCCCCAACTATTCGATCTGGTGGAGCAACGTCCTAGAGTGAAGCCTAGGTTGACCGGAACGTAGAAATGACCATAACTTTCACACTGGTTACCATTATTCGTTTTATACGATGGAAAAGTTGTTGTATTTATATCGTATTTTATGCTTCTGGCGTTGACTTTTAAGGCCGCAGCTATTAGATGTGGTGGAGCATCGCCCTAGAGTGACGCATAGGTTGCCCGGAACGTAGAAATGACCATAACTTTCACACTGGTTGCAATTATTCCTGTTACACGCTGGAAAAACTGTTGCACCTTTATTGTATTTTATGCTTCTGGCGTTGACTTCATAGGCCCTAACTATTCGATCTGGTGGACAAACGTCCTAGAGTGAAGCCTAGGTGGACCGGAACGTAGAAATGACCATAACTTTCACACTGGTTACCATTATTCGTTTTATACGATGGAAAAGCTGTTGTATTTATATCGTATTTTATGCTTCTGGCGTTGACTTCTTAGGCCCTAACTATTCCATCTGGTGGAACAACGCCCTAGGGTGAAGCCTAGGTTGCCCGGAACGTAGAAATGACCATAACTTTCACACTGGTAGCATTTATTCGTTTTACACATGGAAAAACTGTTCTATTTTTTTGTATTTTATGCTTCGGGCGTAGACTTCTAAGGCCCTAGCTATTCGATCTGGAGGAGCAACGCCCTAGAGTGAAACCTAGGTTACCTGGAACGTAGAAATGACCAGTACTTTCACACTGTTTGCAGTTACTCCTGTTGTACGATGGAAAAACTGTTGCATCTTTATTGTATTTTATGCTTCTGGCGTTGACTTCTAAGGCCCTAACTATTCGATCTGGTGGAGCAACGCCCTAGAGTGAAGCCTAGGTTGCCCGGAACGTAGAAATGACCAGAACTTTCACACTGTTTGCAGTTATTCCTGTTGTACGATGGAAAACTGCTGCATCTTTATTGTATTTTATACTTCTGGCGTTGACTTCTAAGGCCCTAACTATTCGATCTGTTGGAGTAACGCCCTAGAGTGACGCCTAGGTTACCCGGAACGTAGAAATGACCATTACTTTCACACTGTTTGCAATTATCCGTTTTATACAATGGAAAAGCTGTTGTATTTATATCGTATTTTATGCTTCTGGCGTTGACTCCTTAGGCCCTAACTATTCCATCTGGTGTAACAACGCCCTAGGGTGAAGCCTAGGTTGCCGGAACGTAGAAATTACCAGTACTTTCACACTGGTTGCAGTTATTCGTTTTATACAATGGAACTACTGTTCTATTTATTTTGCATTTTATGCTTCGGGCGTTGACTTCTTAGGCCCTAACTATTTGATCTGGTGGAGCACCGCCCTAGAGTGGAACCTATGTCACCCGGAACGTAGAAATGACCAGTACTTTCACACTGTTTGCAGTTATTCCTGTTGTATGATGGAAAAACTGTTGCATCTTTATTGTATTTTATGCTACTGGCGTTGACTTCTAAGGCCCTAACTATTCGATCTGGTGGAGCAACGCCCTAGAGTGAAGCCTAGGTTGCTCGGAACGTAGAAACGACCATTACCTTCACACTGTTTGCAATTATTCATTTTATACGATGGCAAAGCTGTTGTATTTATATTGTATTTTATGCTTCCGGCGTTAACTTCTAAGGCTGTAGCTATCAGAGGTGGAGCAGCAACGCCCTAGTATGACCCGTAGGTTGACCGGAACGTAGAAATGACCATTACTTTCACAATGTCTGCAATTATTCATTTTATACGATGGAAAAACTGTTGTACTTATATTGTATTTTATCCTTCTGGCGTTGAATTCTAAGTCCCTAGCTATTCGATCTGGTGAAGCAACGCACTAGAGTGAAGCCTAGGTTACCCGGAACGTAGAAATGACCAGTAATTTCACACTGGTTGCAGTTATTCGTTTTATACAATGGAAAAACTGTTCTATTTATTTTGCATTTTATGCTTCGGGCGCTGACTTCTAAGGCCCTAACTATTCGATCTGGTGGAGCAACGCCCTAGAGTGAAGCCTAGGTTGCCCGGGAAGCAGAAATGACCATAACAACCACACTGGTTGCAATTATTCCTGTTACACGATGGAAAAACTGTTGCACCTTTATTGTATTTTATGCTTCTGGCGTTGACTTCATAGGCCCTAACTATTCGATCTGGTGGAGCAACGTCCTAGAGTGAAGCCTAGGTTGACCGGAACGTAGAAATGACCATAACTTTCACACTGGTTACCATTATTCGTTTTATACGATGGAAAAGCTGTTGTATTTATATCGTATTTTATGCTTCTGGCGTTGACTTCTAAGGCCCCAACTAGTCGATCTGGTGGAGCAACGCCCTAGAGTGAAGCCTAGGTTGCTCGGAACGTAGAAACGACCATTACCTTCACACTGTTTGCAATTATTCATTTTATACGATGGCAAAGCTGTTGTATTTATATTGTATTTTATGCTTCCGGCGTTAACTTCTAAGGCTGTAGCTATCAGAGGTGGAGCAGCAACGCCCTAGTATGACCCGTAGGTTGACCGGAACGTAGAAATGACCAGTACCTTCACAATGTTAGCAATTATTCATTTTATACGATGGAAAAACTGTTGTACATATATTGTGTTTTATTCTTCTGGCGTTAACTTCTCAGGCCCTAACTATTCGATCTGGTGTAACAACGCCCTAGGGTAAAGCATAGGTTGCCCGGAAAGTAGAAATGACCATAACTTTCACAATGATTGCAATTATTCATTTTATACGATGAAAAAGCTGTTGTACATATATTGTATTCTATCCTTCTGGCGTTGAATTCTAAGTCCCTAGCTATTCGACCTATTGGAACGACGCCCTAGAGCGAAACCTAGGTTGCCGGGAACGTAGAAATGACCATCACTTTCAAACGCATAGGTTGCCCGGAACGTAGAACATACGATTACCTTCACCCTGGTTGCAATTATTCCTGTTATACGATGGAAAAACAGTTGCATCTTTATTGTATTTTATGCTTCTGGCGTTGACTTCTAAGGCCCCAACTAGTCGATCTGGTGGAGCAACGCCCTAGAGTGTAGCCTAGGTTGCCGGAACGTAGAAATGACCAGTACATTCACAATGTTAGCAATTATTCATTTTATACGATGGAAAAACTGTTGTACATATATTGTGTTTTATTCTTCTGGCGCTGACTTCTCAGGCCCTAACTATTCGATCTGGTGTAACAACGCCCTAGGGTAAAGCCTAGGTTGCCCGGAAAGTAGAAATGACCATAACTTTCACAATGTTTGCAATTATTCATTTTATACGATGAAAAAACTGTTGTACATATATTGTATTTTATCCTTCTGTCGTTGAATTCTAAGTCCCTAGCTATTCGACCTATTGGAGCGACGCCCTAGAGTGAAACCTAGGTTGTCGGGAACGTAGAAATGACCATCACCTTCAAACTGGTTGGAATCATTCCTGTTTTACGATGGAAAAACTGTTGTACTTTTATTGCATTTTATGCTTCTGGCGTTGACTTCTTAGGCCCTAAATATTCGAGCTGGTGGAGCAACGCCCTAGAGTGAGACCTAGGTTGCCCGGAACGTAGAAATGACCATTACATTCACACTGGTTGCAATTATTCCTGTTATACGATGGAAAAACTGTTGCACCTTTATTGTATTTTATGCTTCTGGCGTTGACTTCATAGGCCCTAACTATTCGATCTGGTGGACAAACATCCTAGAGTGAAGCCTAGGTGGCCCGGAACGTAGAAATGACCATAACTTTCACACTGGATACCATTATTCGTTTTATACGATGGAAAAGCTGTTGTATTTGTATCGTATTTTATGCTTCTGGCGTTCACTTCTTAGGCCCTAACTATTCCATCTGGTGGAACAACGCCCTAGGGTGAAGCCTAGGTTGCCCGGAACGTAGAAATGACCATAACTTTCACACTGGTAGCATTTATTCGTTTTACACATGGAAAAACTGTTCTATTTTTTTGTATTTTATGCTTCGGGCGTAGACTTCTAAGGCCCTAGCTATTCGATCTGGAGGAGCAACGCCCTAGAGTGAAACCTAGGTTACCTGGAACGTAGAAATGACCAGTACTTTCACACTGTTTGCAGTTACTCCTGTTGTACGATGGAAAAACTGTTGCATCTTTATTGTATTTTATGCATCTGGCGTTTACTTCTAAGGCCATAACTATTCGATCTGGTGGAGCAACGCCCTAGAGTGAAGCCTAGTTTGCCCGGAACGTAGAAATGACCAGAACTTTCACACTGTTTGCAGTTATTCCTGTTGTACGATGGAAAACTGCTGCATCTTTATTGTATTTTATGCTTCTGGCGTTGACTTCTAAGGCCCTAACTATTCGATCTGTTGGAGTAACGCCCTAGAGTGACGCCTAGGTTACCCGGAACGTAGAAATGACCATTACTTTCACACTGTTTGCAATTATCCGTTTTATACGATGGAACAGCTGTTGTATTTATATCGTATTTTATGCTTCTGGCGTTGACTCCTTAGGCCCTAACTATTCCATCTGGTGTAACAACGCCCTAGGGTGAAGCCTAGGTTGCCGGAACGTAGAAATTACCAGTACTTTCACACTGGTTGCAGTTATTCGTTTTATACAATGGAACTACTGTTCTATTTATTTTGCATTTTATGCTTCGGGCGTTGACTTCTTAGGCCCTAACTATTTGATCTGGTGGAGCACCGCCCTAGAGTGGAACCTATGTCACCCGGAACGTAGAAATGACCAGTACTTTCACACTGTTTGCAGTTATTCCTGTTGTATGATGGAAAAACTGTTTCATCTTTATTGTATTTTATGCTACTGGCGTTGACTTCTAAGGCCCTAACTATTCCATCTGGTGGAACAACGCCCTAGGGTGAAGCCTAGGTTGCCCGGAACGTAGAAATGACCATAACTTTCACACTGGTAGCATTTATTCGTTTTACACATGGAAAAACTGTTCTATTTTTTTGAATTTTATGCTTCGGGCGTAGACTTCTAAGGCCCTAGCTATTCGATCTGGAGGAGCAACGCCCTAGAGTGAAACCTAGGTTACCTGGAACGTAGAAATGACCAGTACTTTCACACTGTTTGCAGTTACTCCTGTTGTACGATGGAAAAACTGTTGCATCTTTATTGTATTTTATGCTTCTGGCGTTGACTTCTAAGGCCCTAACTATTCGATGTGGTGGAGCAACGCCCTAGAGTGAAGCCTAGGTTGCCCGGAACGTAGAAATGACCAGAACTTTCACACTGTTTGCAGTTATTCCTGTTGTACGATGGAAAACTGCTGCATCTTTATTGTATTTTATACTTCTGGCGTTGACTTCTAAGGCCCTAACTATTCGATCTGTTGGAGTAACGCCCTAGTGTGACGCCTAGGTTACCCGGAACGTAGAAATGACCATTACTTTCACACTGTTTGCAATTATACGTTTTATACGATGGAAAGGCTGTTGTATTTATATCGTATTTTATGCTTCTGGCGTTGACTCCTTAGGCCCTAACTATTCCATCTGGTGTAACAACGCCCTAGGGTGAAGCCTAGGTTGCCGGAACGTAGAAATTACCAGCACTTTCACACTGGTTGCAGTTATTCGTTTTATACAATGGAACTACTGTTCTATTTATTTTGCATTTTATGCTTCGGGCGTTGACTTCTTAGGCCCTAACTATTTGATCTGGTGGAGCACCGCCCTAGAGTGGAACCTATGTCACCCGGAATGTAGAAATGACCATAGCTTTCACACTGGTTGCAATTATTCGTTTTATACGATGGAAAAACTGTTGTATTTATATTGTATTTTATGCTTCTGGCGTTCACTTCTTAGGCCCTAACTATTCGATCTGGTGGAACACCGCCCTAGGGTAAAGCCTAGGTTGCCCGGAACGTAGAAATGACCATAACTTTCACACTGATTGCTATTATTCGTTTTATACGATGGAAAAAGTGTTATATTTATATTGTACATTATGCTTCTGGCGTTGACTTCTAAGGACCTAACTATTCGATCTGGTGGAGCAACGCTCTAGAGTGAAGCCTAGGTTGCTCGGAATGTAGAAATAACCATAACTTTCACACTGGTAGCAATTATTCGTTTTTTACGATGGAAAAGCTGTTGTATTTATATTGTATTTTATGCCTCTGGCGTTGACTTCTAAGGCCCTAGCTATTCGATCTAGTGGAGCAACGACCTAGAGTGAAGCCTAGGTTGCCCGGAACGTAGAAATGACCATCACTTTCAAACTGGTTGCAATTAATCCCGTTATACGATGGAAAAACTGTTGTATTTTTATTGCATTTTATGCTTCGGGCGTTGACTTCTAAGGCACTGACTATTCAATCTGTTGGAGCAACGCCCTAGAGTGAAGCCTAGGTTGCTCGGAATGTAGAAATGACCATAGCTTTCACACTGGTTGCAATTATTCGTTTTATACGATGGAAAAACTGTTGTATTTATATTGTATTTAATGCTTCTGGCGTTCACTTCTTAGGCCCTAACTGTTTGATCTGGTGAAGGAACGCCCTAGAGTGAAGCCTAGGTTGCCCGGAACGTAGAAGTGACAATTACTTTCACACTGTTTGCAATTATTCCTTTTATACGATGCAAAAGCTGTTGTATTTATATCGTATTTTATGCTTCTGGCGTTGACTTCTGAGGACCTAACTATTCGATCTGGTGGAGCAACGCCCTAGAGTAAACCCTAGGTTGCTCGGAATGTAGAAATAACCATAACTTTCACACTGGTTGCAATTATTCGTTTTTTACGATGGAAAAGCTGTTGTATTTATATTGTATTTTATGCTTCTGGCGTTGACTTCTTAGGCCCTAACAATTCGAGCTGGTGGAGCAACGCCCTAGAGTGAAATCTAGGTTGCCCGGAACGTAGAAATGACCATTACATTCAGACTGGTTGCAGTTATTCCTGTTATACGATGGAAAAACTGTTGCATCTTTATTGTATTTTATGCTTCTGGCGTTTAATTCTGAGTCCCTAGCTGTTCGATCTGGTGGAGCAACGACCCAGAGTGAAGCCTAGGTTGCCCGGAACGTAGAAATGACCATTACATTCACACTGGTTGCAATTATACCGGTTATACGATGGATAAGCTTTTGTATTTTTATTGCATTCTATGCTTCTGGCGTTTAATTCTAAGTCGCTAGCTATTCGATCTGGTGTAGCAACGACACAGAGTGAAGCCTAGGTTGCCCGGAACGTAGAAATGGCCATTACTTTCACGCTGTTTGCAATTATTGATTTTGTACGATGTTAAAGCTCATGTATTTATATTGTATTTTATGCCTCTGGCGTTGACTTCTAAGGCCGTAGCTGTTAGATGTGGTGGAGCACCGCCCTAGAGTGAAGCCTAGGTTGCCCGGAACGTAGAACATACCATTACCTTCACACTGGTTACAATTATACCAGTTATACGATGGAAAAACTGTTGCACCTTTATTGTATTTTATGCTTCTGGCGTTGACTCCATAGGCCCCAACTATTCGATCTGGTGGAGCAACGTCCTAGAGTGAAGCCTAGGTTGACCGGAACGTAGAAATGACCATAACTTTCACACTGGTTACCATTATTCGTTTTATACGATGGAAAAGTTGTTGTATTTATATCGTATTTTATGCTTCTGGCGTTGACTTTTAAGGCCGCAGCTATTAGATGTGGTGGAGCATCGCCCTAGAGTGACTCATAGGTTGCCCGGAACGTAGAAATGACCATAACTTTCACACTGGTTGCAATTATTCCTGTTACACGCTGGAAAAACTGTTGCACCTTTATTGTATTTTATGCTTCTGGCGTTGACTTCATAGGCCCTAACTATTCGATCTGGTGGACAAACCTCCTAGAGTGAAGCCTAGGTGGACCGGAACGTAGAAATGACCATAACTTTCACACTGGTTACCATTATTCGTTTTATACGATGGAAAAGCTGTTGTATTTATATCGTATTTTATGCTTCTGGCGTTGACTTCTTAGGCCCTAACTATTCCATCTGGTGGAACAACGCCCTAGGGTGAAGCCTAGGTTGCCCGGAACGTAGAAATGACCATAACTTTCACACTGGTAGCATTTATTCGTTTTACACATGGAAAAACTGTTCTATTTTTTTGTATTTTATGCTTCGGGCGTAGACTTCTAAGGCCCTAGCTATTCGATCTGGAGGAGCAACGCCCTAGAGTGAAACCTAGGTTACCTGGAACGTAGAAATGACCAGTACTTTCACACTGTTTGCAGTTACTCCTGTTGTACGATGGAAAAACTGTTGCATCTTTATTGTATTTTATGCTTCTGGCGTTGACTTCTAAGGCCCTAACTATTCGATCTGGTGCAGCAACGCCCTAGAGTGAAGCCTAGGTTGCCCGGAACGTAGAAATGACCAGAACTTTCACACTGTTTGCAGTTATTCCTGTTGTACGATGGAAAACTGCTGCATCTTTATTGTATTTTATACTTCTGGCGTTGACTTCTAAGGCCCTAACTATTCGATCTGTTGGAGTAACGCCCTAGAGTGACGCCTAGGTTACCCGGAACGTAGAAATGACCATTACTTTCACACTGTTTGCAATTATCCGTTTTATACAATGGAAAAGCTGTTGTATTTATATCGTATTTTATGCTTCTGGCGTTGACTCCTTAGGCCCTAACTATTCCATCTGGTGTAACAACGCCCTAGGGTGAAGCCTAGGTTGCCGGAACGTAGAAATTACCAGTACTTTCACACTGGTTGCAGTTATTCGTTTTATACAATGGAACTACTGTTCTATTTATTTTGCATTTTATGCTTCGGGCGTTGACTTCTTAGGCCCTAACTATTTGATCTGGTGGAGCACCGCCCTAGAGTGGAACCTATGTCACCCGGAACGTAGAAATGACCAGTACTTTCACACTGTTTGCAGTTATTCCTGTTGTATGATGGAAAAACTGTTGCATCTTTATTGTATTTTATGCTACTGGCGTTGACTTCTAAGGCCCTAACTATTCGATCTGGTGGAGCAACGCCCTAGAGTGAAGCCTAGGTTGCTCGGAACGTAGAAACGACCATTACCTTCACACTGTTTGCAATTATTCATTTTATACGATGGCAAAGCTGTTGTATTTATATTGTATTTTATGCTTCCGGCGTTAACTTCTAAGGCTGTAGCTATCAGAGGTGGAGCAGCAACGCCCTAGTATGACGCGTAGGTTGACCGGAACGTAGAAATGACCATTACTTTCACAATGTCTGCAATTATTCATTTTATACGACGGAAAAACTGTTGTACTTATATTGTATTTTATCCTTCTGGCGTTGAATTCTAAGTCCCTAGCTATTCGATCTGGTGAAGCAACGCACTAGAGTGAAGCCTAGGTTACCCGGAACGTAGAAATGACCAGTAATTTCACACTGGTTGCAGTTATTCGTTTTATACAATGGAAAAACTGTTCTATTTATTTTGCATTTTATGCTTCGGGCGCTGACTTCTAAGGCCCTAACTATTCGATCTGGTGGAGCAACGCCCTAGAGTGAAGCCTAGGTTGCCCGGGAATCAGAAATGACCATAACAATCACACTGGTTGCAATTATTCCTGTTACACGATGGAAAAACTGTTGCACCTTTATTGTATTTTATGCTTCTGGCGTTGACTTCATAGGCCCTAACTATTCGATCTGGTGGAGCAACGTCCTAGAGTGAAGCCTAGGTTGACCGGAACGTAGAAATGACCATAACTTTCACACTGGTTACCATTATTCGTTTTATACGATGGAAAAGCTGTTGTATTTATATCGTATTTTATGCTTCTGGCGTTGACTTCTAAGGCCCCAACTAGTCGATCTGGTGGAGCAACGCCCTAGAGTGAAGCCTAGGTTGCCGGAACGTAGAAATGACCAGTACCTTCACAATGTTAGCAATTATTCATTTTATACGATGGAAAAACTGTTGTACATATATTGTGTTTTATTCTTCTGGCGTTAACTTCTCAGGCCCTAACTATTCGATCTGGTGTAACAACGCCCTAGGGTAAAGCATAGGTTGCCCGGAAAGTAGAAATGACCATAACTTTCACAATGTTTGCAATTATTCATTTTATACGATGAAAAAGCTGTTGTACATATATTGTATTCTATCCTTCTGGCGTTGAATTCTAAGTCCCTAGCTATTCGACCTATTGGAACGACGCCCTAGAGCGAAACCTAGGTTGCCGGGAACGTAGAAATGACCATCACTTTCAAACGCATAGGTTGCCCGGAACGTAGAACATACGATTACCTTCACCCTGGTTGCAATTATTCCTGTTATACGATGGAAAAACTGTTGCATCTTTATTGTATTTTATGCTTCTGGCGTTGACTTCTAAGGCCCCAACTAGTCGATCTGGTGGAGCAACGCCCTAGAGTGTAGCCTAGGTTGCCGGAACGTAGAAATGACCAGTACCTTCACAATGTTAGCAATTATTCATTTTATACGATGGAAAAACTGTTGTACATATATTGTGTTTTATTCTTCTGGCGCTGACTTCTCAGGCCCTAACTATTCGATCTGGTGTAACAACGCCCTAGGGTAAAGCCTAGGTTGCCCGGAAAGTAGAAATGACCATAACTTTCACAATGTTTGCAATTATTCATTTTATACGATGAAAAAACTGTTGTACATATATTGTATTTTATCCTTCTGTCGTTGAATTCTAAGTCCCTAGCTATTCGACCTATTGGAGCGACGCCCTAGAGTGAAACCTAGGTTGTCGGGAACGTAGAACTGACCATCACCTTCAAACTGGTTGGAATCATTCCTGTTTTACGATGGAAAAACTGTTGTACTTTTATTGCATTTTATGCTTCTGGCGTTGACTTCTTAGGCCCTAAATATTCGAGCTGGTGGAGCAACGCCCTAGAGTGAGACCTAGGTTGCCCGGAACGTAGAAATGACCATTACATTCACACTGGTTGCAATTATTCCTGTTATACGATGGAAAAACTGTTGCACCTTTATTGTATTTTATGCTTCTGGCGTTGACTTCATAGGCCCTAACTATTCGATCTGGTGGACAAACATCCTAGAGTGAAGCCTAGGTGGCCCGGAACGTAGAAATGACCATAAATTTCACACTGGTTACCATTATTCGTTTTATACGATGGAAAAGCTGTTGTATTTGTATCGTATTTTATGCTTCTGGCGTTGACTTCTTAGGACCTAACTATTCCATCTGGTGGAACAACGCCCTAGGGTGAAGCCTAGGTTGCCCGGAACGTAGAAATGACCATAACTTTCACACTGGTAGCATTTATTCGTTTTACACATGGAAAAACTGTTCTATTTTTTTGTATTTTATGCTTCGGGCGTAGACTTCTAAGGCCCTAGCTATTCGATCTGGAGGAGCAACGCCCTAGAGTGAAACCTAGGTTACCTGGAACGTAGAAATGACCAGTACTTTCACACTGTTTGCAGTTACTCCTGTTGTACGATGGAAAAACTGTTGCATCTTTATTGTATTTTATGCTTCTGGCGTTTACTTCTAAGGCCCTAACTATTCGATCTGGTGGAGCAACGCCCTAGAGTGAAGCCTAGTTTGCCCGGAACGTAGAAATGACCAGAACTTTCACACTGTTTGCAGTTATTCCTGTTGTACGATGGAAAACTGCTGCATCTTTATTGTATTTTATGCTTCTGGCGTTGACTTCTAAGGCCCTAACTATTCGATCTGTTGGAGTAACGCCCTAGAGTGACGCCTAGGTTACCCGGAACGTAGAAATGACCATTACTTTCACACTGTTTGCAATTATCCGTTTTATACGATGGAACAGCTGTTGTATTTATATCGTATTTTATGCTTCTGGCGTTGACTCCTTAGGCCCTAACTATTCCATCTGGTGTAACAACGCCCTAGGGTGAAGCCTAGGTTGCCGGAACGTAGAAATTACCAGTACTTTCACACTGGTTGCAGTTATTCGTTTTATACAATGGAACTACTGTTCTATTTATTTTGCATTTTATGCTTCGGGCGTTGACTTCTTAGGCCCTAACTATTTGATCTGGTGGAGCACCGCCCTAGAGTGGAACCTATGTCACCCGGAACGTAGAAATGACCAGTACTTTCACACTGTTTGCAGTTATTCCTGTTGTATGATGGAAAAACTGTTGCATCTTTATTGTATTTTATGCTACTGGCGTTGACTTCTAAGGCCCTAACTATTCGATCTGGTGGAGCAACGCCCTAGAGTGAAGCCTAGGTTGCTCGGAACGTAGAAATGACCATTACATTCACACTGGTTGCAATTATTCCTGTTATACGATGGAAAAACTGTTGCACCTTTATTGTACTTTATGCTTCTGGCGTTGACTTCATAGGCCCTAACTATTCGATCTGGTGGACAAACATCCTAGAGTGAAGCCTAGGTGGCCCGGAACGTAGAAATGACCATAACTTTCACACTGGTTACCATTATTCGTTTTATACGATGGAAAAGCTGTTGTATTTGTATCGTATTTTATGCTTCTGGCGTTGACTTCTTAGGCCCTAACTATTCCATCTGGTGGAGCAACGCCCTAGAGTGAAGCCTAGGTTGCTCGGAACGTAGAAACGACCATTACCTTCACACTGTTTGCAATTATTCATTTTATACCATGGCAAAGCTGTTGTATTTATATTGTATTTTATGCTTCCGGCGTTAACTTCTAAGGGCGTAGCTATCAGATGTGTAGCAGCAACGCCCTAGAGTGACGCGTAGGTTGCCCGGAACGTAGAAATGACCATTACTTTCACAATGTTCGCAATCATTCATTCTATAAGATGGAAAAACTGTTGTACTTATATTGTATTTTATGATTCGGGCGTTGACTTCTAAGGCCCTAACTATTCGATTTGGTGGAGCAACGCCCTACAGTGAAGCCTAGGTTGCCCGGAACGTAGATATGTCCATAACCATCACACAGGTTGCAATTATTCGTTTTATACGATGGAAAGACTGTTGTATTTATTTTGTAGTTTATGCTTCTGGCGTTGACTTCTAAGGCCCTAACTCTTGGATCTGGTGGAGCAGCGCCTCGGAGTTAAGTCTAGGGTGCCCGAAATGTCGATATGATCATTACTTTCGCACTGGTTGCAATTAGTCATGCTATACGATGGAAAAACTGCTGCATTTTTATTGTATTTTGTGCTTCTGGCGTTGACTTCTAAGGCCGTAGCTATTAGATATGATGGGGCTAAGCCCTAGAGTGACGCCTAGGTTACCCGGAACGTAGAAATGACCATTACTTTCACAATGTCTGCAATTATTCATTTTATACGATGGAAAATCTGTTGTATTTCTATTGTATTTTATGCTTCGGGCGTTGACTTCTTAGGCCCTAACACTTCGATCTGGTGGAGCAACGCCCTGGAGTGAAGCCTAGGTTGCCCGGAACGTAGATATGACTAGAACTTTCACACTGTTTGCAGTTATTCCTGTTGTACGATGGAAAACTGTTGCATCTTTATTGTATTTTATGCTTCTGGCGTTGACTTCTAAGGCCCTAACTATTCGATCTGTTCTAGTAACGCCCTAGAGTGACGCCTAGGTTACCCGGAACGTAGAAATGACCATTACTTTCACACTGTTTGCAATTATTCGTTTTATACGATGGAAAGGCTGTTGTATTTATATCGTATTTTATGCTTCTGGCGTTGACTCCTTAGGCCCTAACTATTCCATCTGGTGGAACAACGTCCTAGGGTGAAGCCTAGGTTGCCGGAACGTAGAAATCACCAGTACTCTCACACTGGTTGCAGTTATTCGTTTTATACAATGGAACTACTGTTCTATTTATTTTGCATTTTATGCTTCGGGCGTTGACTTCATAGGCCCTAACTATTTGATTTGGTGGAGCACCGCCCTAGAGTGAAGCCTAGGCTGCCCGGAACGTAGAACATACCATTACCTTCACACTGGTTGCAATTATTCCTGTTATACGATGGAAAAACTGTTGTACCTTTATTGTATTTTATGCTTCTGGCGTTGACTTCATAGGCCCTAACTATTCGATCTGCTGTAGCAACGTCCTAGAGTGAAACCTAGGTTGACTGGAACGTAGAAATGACCATAACTTTCACACTGGTTACCATTATTCGTTCTATACGATGGAAAAGCTGTTGTATTTATATCGTATTATATGCTTCTGGCGTCGACTTTGAAGGCCGTAGCTATTAGATGTGGTGAAGCAACGCCCTAGAGTGTCGCATAGGTTGCCCGGAACGTAGAAATGACCATAACTTTCACACTGGTAGCAATTATTCGTTTTACACATGGAAAAACTGTTCTATTTTTTTGTATTTTATGCATCGGGCGTTGACTTCTAAGGCCCTAGCTATTCGATCTGGTGGAGCAACGCCCTAGAGTGAAACCTATGTTACCCGGAACGTAGAAATGACCAGTACTTTCACACTGTTTGCAGTTATTCCTGTTGTATGATGGAAAAACTGTTGCATCTTTATTGTATTTTATGCTACTGGCGTTGACTTCTAACGCCCTAACTATTCGATCTGGTGGAGCAACGCCCTAGAGTGAAGCCTAGGTTGCTCGGAACGTAGATATGTCCATAACCATCACACAGGTTGCAATTATTCGTTTTATACGATGGAAAGACTGTTGTATTTATTTTGTAGTTTATGCTTCTGGCGTTGACTTCTAAGGCCCTAACTCTTGGATCTCGTGGAGCAGCGCCTCGGAGTTAAGTCTAGGGTGCCCGAAATGTCGATATGATCATTACTTTCGCACTGGTTGCAATTAGTCATGCTATACGATGGAAAAACTGCTGCATTTTTATTGTATTTTGTGCTTCTGGCGTTGACTTCTAAGGCCGTAGCTATTAGATATGATGGGGCTAAGCCCTAGAGTGACGCCTAGGTTACCCGGAACGTAGAAATGACCATTACTTTCACAATGTCTGCAATTATTCATTTTATACGATGGAAAAACTGTTGTACTTATATTGTATTTTATCCTTCGGGCGTTGATTTCTAAGGCCCTAACTATTCGATGTGGTGGAGCAACGCCCTAGAGTGAAGGCTAGTTTGCCCGGAACGTAGAAATGACCAGAACTTTCACACTGTTTGCAGTTATTCCTGTTGTACGATGGAAAACTGCTGCATCTTTATTGTATTTTATGCTTCTGGCGTTGACTTCTAAGGCCCTAACTATTCGATCTGTTGGAGTAACGCCCTAGAGTGACGCCTAGGTTACCCGGAACGTAGAAATGACCATTACTTTCACACTGTTTGCAATTATTCGTTTTATACGATGGAAAGGTTGTTGTATTTATATCGTATTTTATGCTTCTGGCGTTGACTCCTTAGGCCCTAACTATTCCATCTGGTGGAACAACGTCCTAGGGTGAAGCCTAGGTTGCCGGCACGTAGAAATCACCAGTACTCTCACACTGGTTGCAGTTATTCGTTTTATACAATGGAACTACTGTTCTATTTATTTTGCATTTTATGCTTCGGGCGTTGACTTCATAGGCCCTAACTATTTGATTTGGTGGAGCACCGCCCTAGAGTGAAGCCTAGGCTGCCCGGAACGTAGAACATACCATTACCTTCACACTGGTTGCAATTATTCCTGTTATACGATGGAAAAACTGTTGTACCTTTATTGTATTTTATGCTTCTGGCGTTGACTTCATAGGCCCTAACTATTCGATCTGGTGTAGCAACGTCCTAGAGTGAAACCTAGGTTGACTGGAACGTAGAAATGACCATAACTTTCACACTGGTTACCATTATTCGTTCTATACGATGGAAAAGCTGTTGTATTTATATCGTATTATATGCTTCTGGCGTCGACTTTGAAGGCCGTAGCTATTAGATGTGGTGAAGCAACGCCCTAGAGTGTCGCATAGGTTTCCCGGAACGTAGAAATGACCATAACTTTCACACTGGTAGCAATTATTCGTTTTACACATGGAAAAACTGTTCTATTTTTTTGTATTTTATGCATCGGGCGTTGACTTCTAAGGTCCTAGCTATTCGATCTGGTGGAGCAACGCCCTAGAGTGAAACCTATGTTACCCGGAACGTAGAAATGACCAGTACTTTCACACTGTTTGCAGTTATTCCTGTTGTATGATGGAAAAACTGTTGCATCTTTATTGTATTTTATGCTACTGGCGTTGACTTCTAAGGCCCTAACTATTCGATCTGGTGGAGCAACGCCCTAGAGTAAAGCCTAGGTTGCTCGGAACGTAGATATGTCCATAACCATCACACAGGTTGCAATTATTCGTTTTATACGATGGAAAGACTGTTGTATTTATTTTGTAGTTTATGCTTCTGGCGTTGACTTCTAAGGCCCTAACTCTTGGATCTCGTGGAGCAGCGCCTCGGAGTTAAGTCTAGGGTGCCCGAAATGTCGATATGATCATTACTTTCGCACTGGTTGCAATTAGTCATGCTATACGATGGAAAAACTGCTGCATTTTTATTGTATTTTGTGCTTCTGGCGTTGACTTCTAAGGCCGTAGCTATTAGATATGATGGGGCTAAGCCCTAGAGTGACGCCTAGGTTACCCGGAACGTAGAAATGACCATTACTTTCACATTGTCTGCAATTATTCATTTTATACGATGGAAAAACTGTTGTACTTATATTGTATTTTATCCTTCGGGCGTTGATTTCTAAGGCCCTAACTATTCGATCTGGTGGAGCAACGCCCTAGAGTGAAGCCTAGGTTGCCCGGAACGTAGATATGACTAGAACTTTCACACTGTTTGCAGTTATTCCTGTTGTACGATGGAAAACTGTTGCATCTTTATTGTATTTTATGCTTCTGGCGTTGACTTCTAAGGCCCTAACTATTCGATCTGTTGGAGTAACGCCCTACGGTGACGCCTAGGTTGCCCGGAACGTAGAAATGACCATAACTTTCACACCGGTAGCAACTATTCGTTTTATTCGATGGAAAAACTGTTCTATTTATTTTGTATTTTATGCTTCGGGCGTTGACTTCTGAGGCCCTAACTATTCAATCTGTTGGTGCAACGCCCTGGGATGAGGCCTAGATTGCCCGGAACGTAGACATGACCATTATCTTCACACTGGTTTGTATTATTCGTTTTATACGATACAAAAACTGTTATATTTATATTGTATTTTATGCTTCTGGCGTTGACGTCTTAGGCCCTAACTATTCCATCTGGTGGAACAACGCCCTAGAGTGAAGCCTAGGTTGCCTGGAACGTAGAAATGAGCATAACTTTCACACGGGTTGCAATTATTCCGGTTATAGGATGGAAAGACTGTTGTAATTTTATTGTATTTTATGCTTCTGGCGTTCAATTCAGTGGCCCTAACTATTCGATCTGGTGGAACAACGCCCTAGGGTGAAGCCTAGGTTGCCCGGAACGTTGAACTGACCATAACTTTCACACTGGTTGCTATTACTCGTTTTATGCGATGGAAAAACTGTTATGTTTATATTGTATTTTATTCTCATGGCGTTGAATTCTAAGTCCCTAGCTATTCGATCTGGTGGAGCAACGTCCTAGAGTGAAACCTAGGTTACCCGGAACGTAGATATGACCAGTACTTTCACACTGTTTGCAGTTATTCCTGTTATACGATGGAAAAACTGTTGCATCATTATTGTATTTTATGCTTCTGGCGTTGACTTCTAAGGCGCTAACTATTCGATCAGGTGGAGCAACGCCCTAGAGTGAAGCCTAGGTTCCTCGGAATGTAGAAATGACCATAACTTTCACACTGGTTGCAATTATTCATTTTATACGATGGAAAAACTGTTGTACTTATATTGTATTTTATTCTTATGACGTTGAATTCTAAGTCCCTAGCTATTCCATCTCGTGGAACAACGCCCTAGGGTAAAGCCCAGGTTGCGCGGAACGTAGAAATGACCATAACTTTCACACAGGTAGCAATTATTCGTTTTATACGATGGAAAAACTGTTTTATTTATTTTGTATTTTATGCTTCGGGCGTTGACTTCTAAGGCCCCATCTATTCGATCTGGTGGAGCAACGCCCTAGACTGAAGCCTAGGTTGCCCGGATCGTAGAAATGACCATAACTTTCACACTGGTTGCTATCATTCGATTTATACGATGGAAAAACTGTTATATTTACATTGTATTTTATACTTCTGGCGTTGACTTCTAAGGCCCTAACTATTCGATCTGGTGGAGCAACTCCCTAAGGTGAAGCCTAGGTTGCTCGGAAAGTAGAAATGACCATAACTTTCATACTGGTTGCGATTATTCGTTTTATACGATGGAAAAGCTGCCGTATCTATATCGTGTTTTATGCTTCCGGCGTTGACTTCTTAGGCCCTAACTATTCCATCTGGTGGAACAACGCCCTAGGGTGACGCCTAGGTTGCCTGGAAAGTAGAAATGACCATAACTTTCACACTGGTAGCAATTATTCGTTTTATACGATGGAAAAACTGTTCTATATATTTTGTATTTTATGCTTCGGGCGTTGACTTCTAAGGCCCTAACTATTCGATCTGGTGGTGCAACTCCCTAAGGTGAAGCCTAGGTTGCTCGGAAAGTAGAAATGACCATAACTTTCATACTGGTTGCGATTATTCGCTTTATACGATGGAAAAGTTGTTGTATTTATAAAGTGTTTTATGCTTCTGGCGTTGACTTCTTAGGCCCTAGCTATTCCATCTGGTGGAACAACGCCATAGGGTGAAGCCTAGGTTGCCCGGAAAGTAGAAATGCCCATAACTTCCACACTGGTAGAAATTATTCGTTTTATACGATTGAAAATCTGTAATATTTATTTTGTATTTTATGCTTCGGGCGTTGACTTCTAAGGGCCTAGCTGTTCGATCTGGTGGAGCAACGCCCTAGAGTGAAGCCTAGGTTGCCCGGAACGTAGAAATGACCATCACTTTCAAACTGGTTGCAATCATTCCTGTTATATGATGGAAAAACTGTTGTATTTTTACTGCATTTTATGCTTCGGGCATTGACTTCTAAGGCCCTAACTATTCAATCTGTGGGAGGTACTCCCTAGGGTGAAGCCTAGGTTGCCCGGAAAGTAGAAATGACCATAACTTTTATACTGGTTGCAATTATTCGTTTTATACGATGAAAAAACTGTTGTATTTATATTGTATTTTATGCTTCTGGCGTTCACTTCTTAGGCCCTAACTATTCGATCTGGTGGAACAACGCCGTAGGGTGAAGCCTAGGTTGCCCGGAACGTAGAAATGACCATTACCTTCACGCTTGTTGCAATTATTCCTGTTATACGATGGAAAAGCTGTTGTATTTATATCGTATTTTATGCTTCTGGCTTTGACTTCTTAGGCCCTAACAATTCGAGCTGGTGGAACAACGCCCTAGAGTGAAATCTATGTTGCCCGGAACGTAGAAATGACCATTACATGCACACTGGTTGCAATTATTCCGGTTATACGATGGAAAAACTGTTGTATTTTTATTGCATTCTATGCTTCTGGCGTTTAATTCTAAGTCGCTATCTATTCGATCTGGTGGAGCAACGACCCAGACTGAAGCCTAGGTTGCCCGGAACGTAGAAATGGCCATTACTTTCACACTGTTTGCAATTATTCATTTTGTACGATGGTAAAGCTGTTGTATTTATATTGTATTTTATGCCTCTGGCGTTGACTTCTAAGGCCGTAGCTGTTAGATGTGGTGGAGCAACGCCCTAGAGTGAAGCCTAGGTTGCCCGGAACGTAGAAATGACCACTACTATCACACTGGTTGCAAATTATTCCTACTATACGATGGAAAAACTGTTGTATTTTTAGTGCATTTTATGCTTCTGGCGTTCACTTCTTAGGACCTAACTATTCGATCTGGGGGAAAAACGGCCTAGGGTGAAGCCTAGGTTGCCCGGAACGTCGAAATGACCAGAACTCTCACACTGGTTGCAATTATTCGTTTTATACGATGTAAAAGCTGTTGTATTTATATCGTATTTTATGCTTCTGGCGTTGACTTCTTAGGCCCTAACTATTCGACCTGGTGGAGCACCGCCCTAGAGTGAAACCTAGGTTGCCCGGAACGTAGAAATGACCATTACATTCACACTGGTTGCAATTATTCCTGTTATACGATGGAAAAACTGTTGCATTTTTATTGTATTCTATGCTTCTGGCGCTTAATTCTAAGTCGCTAGCTATTTGATCTGGTGGAGCAACGACCTAGAGTGAAGCCTAGGTTGCCCGGAACGTAGAAATGACAATTACTTTCACACTGTTTGGTATCATTCATTTTGTACGATGGAAAAGCTGTTGTATTTATATTGTATTTTATGCCTCTGGCGTTGACTTCTAAGGCCGTAGCTATTAGATGCGGTGGAGCAACGCCCTAGAGTGACGCCTAGGTTGCCCGGAACGTAGAAATGACCATAACTTTCACACTGGTTGCTATCATTCGTTTTATACGATGGAAGAACTGTTATATTTGTATTGCATTTTATGCTTCTGGCGTTGACTTCTTAGGCCCTAACTGCTCGATCTGGTGGAACAACGCCCTAGGGTGAAGCCTAGGTTATCCGGAACGTAGAAATGACAGTACATTCACACTGGTTGCAGTTATTCCTGTAAAACAATGGAAAGACTGTTGTATTTTAATTGTATTTTATGCTTTTAGCGATGAATTCTATGTCCCTAGCTATTCGATCTGGTGGAGCAACGCCCTAGAGTGACGCCTAGCTTGCTCGGAACGTAGAAATGACCATTACTTTCACACTGGTTGCAATTATTCGTTTTATACGATGGTAAAACTGTTATGTTTATATTGTATTTTATTCTTATGGCGTTGAATTCTAAGTCCCTAGCTATTCGATCTGGTGGAGCAACGCCCTAGAGTGAAACCTAGGTTACCCGGAACGTAGATATGACCAGTACTTTCACACTGTTTGCAATTATTCCTTTTATACGATGGAAAAGCTGTTGTATTTATATCGTATTTTATGCTTCTGGCGTTGACTTCTAAGGCCCTAGCTATTCGATCTAGTGGAGCAACGCCCTAGAGTGAAGCCTAGGTTTCCCGGAACGTAGAAGTGAGCATCACTTTCAAACTGGTTGCAATTAATCCTGTTATACGATGGAAAAACTGTTGTATTTTTATTGCATTTTATGCTTCTGGCGTTCACTTCTTAGGCCCTAACTATTATATCTGGTGGAACAACGTCCTAGGGTGAAGCCTAGGTTGCCCGGAAGGTAGAAATTACCATAAGTTTCATAATGGTTGCAATTATTCGTTTTATACGATGGAAAAACTGTTGTATTTCTATTGTATTTTATGCTTCGGGCGTTGACTTCTTAGGCCCTAACACTTCGATCTGGTGGAGCAACGCCCTACAGTGAAGCCTAGGTTGCCCGGAACGTAGATATGACCATAACCTTCACACAGGTTGCAATTATTCGTTTTATACGGTGTAAAGGCTGTTCTATTTATTTTGTATTTTATGCTTCGGGCGTTGACTTCTTTGGCCCTAACAATTCGATCTGGTGGAGCAACGCCCTAGAGTGAAGCCTAGGTTCCCCGGAACGTAAAAATGACCATCACTTTCACACGGGTTGCAATTATTCCTGTTATAGGATGGAAAGACTGTTGTATTTTTATTGCATTTTATGCTTCTGGCGTTCACTTCTTAGGCCCTGACTATTCGATCTGGTGGAACAACGCCCTAGGGTGAAGTCTAGGTTGCCCGGAACGTAGAAATGACCATAACTTTTACACTTGTAGCAATTATTCGTTTTATACGATGAAAAAACTGTTGTATTTATATTGTATTTAATGCTTCTGGCGTTCACTTCTTAGGACCTAACTGTTAGATCTGGTGAAGCAACGCCATAGAGTGAAGCCTAGGTTTGCCCGGAACGTAGAAATGACAATTACTTTCACACTGTTTGCAATTATTCCTTTTATACGATGCAAAAGCTGTTGTAGTTATATCGTATTTTATGCTTCTGGCGTTGAGTTCTAAGGACCTAACTATTCGATCTGGAGGAGAAACGCCCTAGAGTAAACCCTAGGTTGCTCGGAATGTAGAAATAACCATAACTTTCACACTGGTTGCAATTATTCGTTTTTTACGATGGAAAAGCTGTTGTATTTATATTGTATTTTAGGCTTCTGGCGTTGACTTCTTAGGTCGTAACTATTCGATCTGGTGGAGCAATGCCTCAGAGTTAAGTCTAGGATGCCCGAAACGTCGAAATGATCATTACTTTCACGCTTGTTGCAATTATTCCTGTTATACGATGAAAAGACCGTTGTATTTTTATTGTATTTTATGCTTCAGGCGTAGGCTTCTAAGGCCGTAGCTATTCGATATGGTGGAGCACCGCCTTAGAGTGAAGCCTAGGTTGCTCGGAATATAGAAATGACCATAACTTTCACACTGGTTGCAATTATTCGTTTTCTACGATGGCAAAACTGTTGTATTTATATTGTATTTTATACTTCTGGCGTTGACTTCTTAGGCCCTAACTGTTCGATCTGGTGGAAGAACGCCCTAGTGTGAAGCCTAGGTTGCCCGGAACGTAGAAATGACCATAACTTTCACACTGGTTGCTAACATTCGATTTATACGATGGAAAAGCTGTTATATTTACATTGTATTTTATACTTCTGGCGTTGACTTCTTAGGCCCTAACTGTTCGATCTGGTGGAAGAACGCCCTAGAGTGAAGCCTAGGTTATCCGGAACGTAGAAATGACCAGTACATTATCACTGGTTGCAGTTATTCCTGTAAAACGATGGAACAACTTTTGCATCTTTATTGTATTTTATGCTTCTGGCGTTGACATCTAAGGCCCTAACTATTCGATCTGGTGGAGCAACGCCCTAGTGTGAAGCCTAGGTTGGCCGGAATGCAGAAATGTCCATAACTTTCACACTGGTTGCAATTATTCGTTTTACACGATTGAAAAGCTGTTGTATTTATATTGTATTTTATGCTTCTGGCGTTGACTTCTTAGGCCCTAACTATTCCCTCTGGTGGATCAACGCCCTAGAGTGATACCTATGTTGCACGGAACGTAGAAATGACCATTCCTTTCACACTGGCTGCAATTATTCCTGTTATACGATGGAAAAACTGTTGTATTTTAATTCTATTTTATGCTTTTAGCGATGAATTCTAAGACCCTAGCTATTCGATCTGGCGGAGCAACGCCCTTGAGTGACGCCTAGGTTGCTCGGAACGTAGAAATGACCATTACTTTCACACTGGTTGCAATTATTCGTTTTATATGATGGAAAAGCTGTTGTATTTTTATTGCATTTTATGCTTCGGGCATTGACTTTTAAGGCCCTAACTATTCAATCTGTTGGAGCAACGCCCTAGGGTGAAGCCTAGGTTGCCCGGAACGTAGAAATGAGCATAACTATCACACTGGTTGCAATTATTCGTTTTATACGATGGAAAAGCTGCCGTATTTATATCGTGTTTTATGCTTCCGGCGTTGACTTCTTAGGCCCTAACTATTCGACCTGGTGGAGCAACGCCCTAGAGTGAAACCCAGATTGCCCGGAACGTAGAAATGACCATTACTTTCACACTGTTTGCAATTATTCATTTTGTACGATGGTAAAGATGTTGTATTTATATTGTATTTTATGCCTCTGGCGTTGACTTCTAAGGCCGTAACTGTTAGATGTGGTGGAGCAACGCCCTAGAGTGAAGCCTAGATTGCCCGGAACGTAGAAATGACCACTACTATCACACTGGTTGCAAACTATTCCTACTATACGATCGAAAAACTGCTGTATTTTTAGTGCATTTTATGCTTCTGGCGTTCACTTCTTAGGGCCTAACTATTCGATCTGGGGGAAAAACGGCCTAGGGTGAAGCCTAGGTTGCCCGGAACGTCGAAATGACCAGAACTCTCACACTGGTTGCAATTATTCGTTTTATACGATGTAAAAGCTGTTGTAATTATATCGTATTTTATGCTTCTGGCGTTGACTTCTTAGGCCCTAACTATTCGACCTGGTGGAGCACCGCGCTAGAGTGAAACCTAGGTTGCCCGGAACGTAGAAATGACCATTACATTCACACTGGTTGCAATTATTCCTGTTATACGATGGAAAAACTGTTGCATTTTTATTGTATTCTATGCTTCTGGCGCTTAGTTCGAAGTCGCTAGCTATTTGATCTGGTGGAGCAACGACCTAGAGTGAAGCCTAGGTTGCCCGGAACGTAGAAATGACAATTACTTTCACACTGTTTGGTATTATTCATTTTGTACGATGGAAAAGCTGTTGTATTTATATTGTATTTTATGCCTCTGGCGTTGACTTCTAAGGCCGTAGCTATTAGATGCGGTGGAGCAACGCCCTAGAGTGACGCCTAGGTTGCCCGGAACGTAGAAATGACCATAACTTTCACACTGGTTGCTATCATTCGTTTTATACGATGGAAGAACTGTTATATTTGTATTGCATTTTATGCTTCTGGCGTTGACTTCTTAGGCCCTAACTGCTCGATCTGGTGGAACAACGCCCTAGGGTGAAGCCTAGGTTATCCGGAACGTAGAAATGACCAGTACTTTCACACTGTTTACAATTATTCCTTTTATACGATGGAAAAGCTGTTGTATTTATATCGTATTTTATGCTTCTGGCGTTGACTTCTAAGGCCCTAGCTATTCGATCTAGTGGAGCAACGCCCTAGAGTGAAGCCTAGGTTTCCCGGAACGTAGAAGTGAGCATCACTTTCAAACTGGTTGCAATTAACCCTGTTATACGATGGAAAAACTGTTGTATTTTTATTGCATTTTATGCTTCTGGCGTTCACTTCTTAGGCCCTAACTATTATATCTGGTGGAACAACGTCCTAGGGTGAAGCCTAGGTTGCCCGGAAGGTAGAAATTACCATAAGTTTCATAATGGTTGCAATTATTCGTTTTATACGATGGAAAAACTGTTGTATTTCTATTGTATTTTATGCTTCGGGCGTTGACTTCTTAGGCCCTAACACTTCGATCTGGTGGAGCAACGCCCTACAGTGAAGCCTAGGTTGCCCGGAACGTAGATATGACCATAACCTTCACACAGGTTGCAATTATTCGTTTTATACGGTGTAAAAGCTGTTCTATTTATTTTGTATTTTATGCTTCGGGCGTTGACTTCTTTGGCCCTAACAATTCGATCTGGTGGAGCAACGCCCTAGGGTGAAGCCTAGGTTGCCCGGAACGTAGAAATGACCATAACTTTTACACTGGTAGCAATTATTCGTTTTATACAATGGAAAAACTGTTCTATTTATTTTGTATTTTATGCTTCGGGCGTTGCCTTCTAAGGCCCTATCTGTTTGATCTGGTGAAGCAACGCCCTAGAGTGAAGCCTAGGTTGCCCGGAACGTAGAAATGACCATAACTTTTACACTGTTTAGCAATTATTCGTTTTCTGCGTTGGAAAAACTGTTGTATTTATATTGTATTTTATGCCTCTGGCGTTGACTTCTAAGGCCCTAGCAATTCGATCTAGTGGAGCAACGCCATAGATTGAAGCCTAGGTTGCCCGGAACGTAGAAATGACCATCACTTTTAAACTGGTTGCAATTAATCCTGTTATACGATGGAAAAACTGTTGTATTTTTATTGCATTTTATGCTTCGGGCGTTGACTTATAAGGCCCTGACTATTCAATCTGTTGGAGCAACGCCCTAGAGTGAAGCCTAGGTTGCTCGGAATGTGGAAATGACCATAGCTTTCACACTGTTTGCAATTATTCGTTTTATACGATGGAAAAACTGTTGTATTTATATTGTATTTTATGCTTCTGGCGTTCACTTCTCAGGCCCTAACTATTCGATCTGGTGGAACAACGCCCTATGGTGAATCCATAGGCTGCCCGGAACGTAGAAATGACCATAACTTTTACACTGGTAGCAATTATTCGTTTTATACAATGGAAAAACTGTTCTATTTATTTTGTATTTTATGCTTCGGGCGTTGACTTCTAAGGCCCTAACTGTTTGATCTGGTGGAGCAACGCCCTAGAGTGAAGCCTAGGTTGCCCGGAACGTAGAAATGACCATTACTTTCACACTGTTTGCAATTATTCCTTTTATACGATGGAAAAGCTGTTGTATTTATTTCGCATTTTATGCTTCTGGCTTTGACTTCTATGGCCCTAGCTATTCGATCTAGTGCAGCAACGCCCTAGAGAGAAGCCTAGGTTGCCCGGAACGTAGAAATGACCATCACTTTCAAACTGGTTGCAATTAATCCTGTTATACGATGGAAAAACTGTTGTATTTTTATTGCATTTTATGCTTCGGGCGTTCACTTCTTAGGCCCTAACAATTCGATCTGGTGGAGCAATGCCTCAGAGTTAAGTCTAGGATGCCCGAAAGGCCGAAATGATCATTACTTTCACGCTTGTTGCAATTATTCCTGTTATACGATGAAAAGACCGTTGTATTTTTATTGTATTTTATGCTTCAGGCGTAGGCTTCTAAGGCCGTAGCTATTCGATATGGTGGAGCACCGCCCTAGAGTGAAACCTAGGTTGCTCGGAAAATAGAAATGACCATAACTTTCACACTGGTAGCATTTATTCGTTTTACACATGGAAAAACTGTTCTATTTTTTTGTATTTTATGCTTCGGGCGTAGACTTCTAAGGCCCTAGCTATTCGATCTGGAGGAGCAACGCCCTAGAGTGAAACCTAGGTTACCTGGAACGTAGAAATGACCATAACTTTTACGCTGGTAGCAATTATTCGTTTTATACAATAGAAAAACTGTTGTATTTATATTGTATTTTATGCTTCTGGCGTTGACTTCTTAGGCCCTAACTATTCGATCTGGTGGAGCAATGCCTCAGAGTTAAGTCTAGGATGCCCGAAACGCCGAAATGATCATTACTTTCACGCTTGTTGCAATTATTCCTGTTATACGATGAAAAGACCGTTGTATTTTGATTGTATTTAATGCTTCAGGCGTAGGCTTCTAAGGCCGTAGCTATTCGATATGGCGGAGCACCGCCCTAGAGTGAAGCCTAGGTTGCTCGGAATATAGAAATGACCATAACTTTCACACTGGTTGCAATTATTCATTTTATACGGTGGCAAAGCTGTTGGATTTATATTGTATTTTATGCTTCTGGCGTTGACTCCTTAGGCCCTAACTATTCAATCTGGTGGAGCAGTGCCTCAGAGTTAAGTCTAGGATGACCGAAACGCCGAAATGATCATTACTTTCACGCATGTTGCAATTATTCCAGTTATACGATGAAAAGACTGTTGTATTTTTATTGTATTTTATGCTTCAGGCGTAGGCTTCTAAGGCCGTAGCTATTCGATATGGTGGAGCACCGCCCTAGAGTGAAGCCTAGGCTGCTCGGAACGCAGAAATGACCACTACTTTCACACAGTTTGCAATTATTCATTTAATACGATGGGAAAGCTGTTGTATTTATATCGTATTTTATGCTTCGGGCGTTGACTTCTTAGGTCCTAACACTTCGATCTGGTGGAGCAACACCCTGCAGTGAAGCCTAGGTTGCCCGGAACGTAGATATGACCATAACCTTCACACAGGTTGCAATTATTCGTTTTATACGGTGTAAAGGCTGTTGCATTTATATTGTATTTTATGCTTCTGGCGTCCACTTCTTAGGCCCTAACTATTCGATCTGGTGGAACAACGCCCTAGGGTGAAGCCTAGGCTGCCCGGAACGTAGAAATGACCATAACCTTTACACTGGTAGCAATTATTCGTTTTATACGATGGGAAAACTGTTGTATTTATATTGTATTTAATGCTTCTGGCGTTCACTTCTTAGGCCCTAACTGTTTGATCTGGTGAAGCAACGCCATAGAGTGAAGCCTAAGTTGCCCGGAACGTAGAAATGACAATTACTTTCACACTGTTTGCAATTATTCCTTTTATACGATGCAAAAGCTGTTGTAGTTATATCGTATTTTATGCTTCTGGCGTTGAGTTCTAAGGACCTAACTATTCGATCTGGTGGAGCAACGCCCTAGAGTGAAGCCTAGGTTGCTCGGAATGTAGAAATAACCATAACTTTCACACGGGTTGCAATTATTCGTTTTTTACGATGGAAAAGCTGTTGTATTTATATTGTATTTTATGACTCTGGCGTTGACTTCTAAGACCCTAGCTATTCGATCTAGTGGAGCAACGCCCTAGAGTGAAGCCTAGGTTGCCCGGAACGTAGAAATGACCATCACTTTCAAACTGGTTGCAATTAATCCTGTTATACGATGGAAAAGCTGTTGTATTTTTATTTCATTTTATGCTACGGGCGTTGACTTCTAAGGCCCTGACTATTCAATCTGTTGGAGCAACGCCCTAGAGTGAAGGCTAGCTTGCTCGGAATGTAGAAATGAACATAGCTTTCACACTGGTTGCAATTATTCGTTTTATACGATGGAAAAACTGTTGTACTTATATTGTATTTAATGCTTCTGGCGTTCACTTCTTAGGCCCTAACAGTTTGATCTGGTGAAGCAACGCCGTAGAGTGAAGCCTAGGTTGCCCGGAACGTAGAAATGACAATTACTTTCACACTGTTTGCAATTATTCCTTTTATACGATGCGAAAGCTGTTGTATTTATATCGTATTTTATGCTTCTGGCGTTGACTTCTAAGGACCTAACTATTCGATCTGGTGGAGCAACGCCCTAGAGTAAACCCTAGGTTGCTCGGAATGTAGAAATAACCATAACTTTCACACTGGTTGCAATTATTCGTTTTTTACGATGGAAAAGCTGTTGTATTTATATTGTATTTTATGCTTCTGGCTCTGACTTCTTAGGTCCTAACTATTCGATCTGGTGGAGCAATGCCTCAGAGTTAAGTCTAGGATGCCCGAAACGCCGAAATGATCATTACTTTCACGCTTGTTGCAATTATTCCTGTTATACGATGAAAAGACCGTTGTATTTTTATTGTATTTTATGCTTCAGGCGTAGGCTTCTAAGGCCGTAGCTATTCGATATGGCGGAGCACCGCCCTAGAGTGAAGCCTAGGTTGCTCGGAATATAGAAATGACCAAAGCTTTCACACTGGTTGCAATTATTCGTTTTTTACGATGGAAGAACTGTTGTATTTATATTGTATTTTAGGCTTCAGCGTTCACTTCTTAAGGCCTAACTATTCGATCTGATGGAACAATGCCCTAGGGTGAAGCCTAGGTTGCCCGGAACGTAAAAATGACCATAACTTTTACACTGGTAGCAATTATTCGTTTTATACAATGGAAAAACTGTTCTATTTATTTTGTATTTTATGCTTCGGGCCTTGACTTCTAAGGCCCAAACTGTTTGATCTGGTGAAGCAACGCCCTAGAGTGAAGCCTAGGTTGCCCGGAACGTAGAAATGACAATTACTTTCACACTGTTTGCAATTATTCCTGTTATACGATGCAAAGGCTGTTGTATTTATATCGTATTTTATGCGTGTGGCGTTGACTTCAAGGGACCTAACTATTCGATCTGGTGGAGCAACGCCCTAGAGTGAAGCCTAGGTTGCTCGGAATGTAGAAATAACCATAACTTTCACACTGGTTGCAATTATTCGTTTTTTACGATGGAAAAGCTGTTGTATTTATATTGTATTTTATGACTCTGGCGTTGACTTCTAAGGCCCTAGCTATTCGATCTAGTGGAGCAACGCCCTAGAGTGAAGCCTAGGTTGCCCGGAACGTAGAAATGACCATCACTTTCAAACTGGTTGCAATTAATCCTGTTATACGATGGAAAAACTGTTGTATTTTTATTGCATTTTATGCTTCGGGCGTTGACTTCTAAGGCCCTAACTATTCAATCTGTTGGAGCAACGCCCTAGAGTGAAGCCTAGGTTGCTCGGAATGTAGAAATGACCATAACTTTCACACTGGTTGCAATTATTCGTTTTATACGATGGAAAAGCTGTTGTATTTATATTGTATTTTATGCTTCTGGCGTTCACTTCTTAGGCCCTAACTACTCGACCTGGTGGAACAACGCCCTAGGGTGAAGCCTAGGTTGCCCGGAACGTAGAAATGACCATAACTTTTACACTGGTGGCAATTATTCGTTTTATACAATGGAAAAACTGTTGTATTTATATTTTATTTTATGCTTCTGGCGTTGACTTCTTAGGCCCTAACTATTCGATCTGGTGGAGCAATGCCTCAGAGTTAAGTCTAGGATGCCCGAAACGCCGAAATGATCATTACTTTCACGCTTGTTGCAATTATTCCTGTTATACGATGTAAAGACCGTTGTATTTTTATTGTATTTTATGCTTCAGGCGCAGGCTTCTAAGGCCGTAGCTATTCGATATGGTGGAGCGCCGCCCTAGAGTGAAGCCTAGGTTGCCCGGAACGTAGAAATGACCATGACTTTTACACTGGTAGCAATTATTCGTTTTATACAATGGAAAAACTGTTCTATTTATTTTGTATTTTATGCTTCGGGCGTTGACTTCTAAGGCCCTAACTGTTTGATCTGGTGGAGCAACGCCCTAGTGTGAAGACTAGGTTGCCCGGAACGTAGAAATGACCATTACTTTAACACTGTTTGCAATTATTCCTTTTATTCGATGGAAAAACTGTTCTATTTATTTTGTATTTTATGCTTCGGGCGTTGACTTCTTTGGCCCTAACAATTCGATCTGGTGGAGCAACGCCCTAGAGTGAAGCCTAGGTTGCCTGGAACGTACAAATGACCATCACTTTCACACGGATTGCAATTATTCCTGTTATAGGATGGAAAGACTGTTGTATTTTTATTGCATTTTATGCTTCTGGCGTTCACTTCTTAGGCCCTAAATATTCGATCTGGTGGAACAACGCCCTAGGGTGAAGCCTAGGTTGCCCGGAACGTAGAAATGACCATAACTTATACACTGGAGCAATTATTCGTTTTATACAATGGAAAAACTGTTCTATTTATTTTGTATTTTATGCTTCGGGCGTTGACTTCTAAGGCCCTAACTGTTTGATCTGGTGGAACAACGCCCTAGGGTGAAGCCTAGGTTGCCCGGAACGTAGAAATGACCATAACTTTTACACTGGTAGCACTTATTCGTTTTATACAATGGAAAAACTGTTGTATTTATATTGTATTTTATGCTTCTGGCGTTGACTTCTTAGGCCCTAACTGTTTGATCTGGTGGAGCAACGCCCTAGAGTGAAGACTAGGTTGCCCGGAACGTAGAAATGACCATTACATTCACACTGTTTGCAATTATTCCTTTTATACGATGGAAAAGCTGTTGTATTTATATCGTATTTTATGCTTCTGGCGTGGACTTCTAAGGCCCTAACTATTCAATCTGTCGGAGCTACGCCCTAGAGTGAAGCCTAGGTTGTTCGGAATGTAGAAATGACCATAACTTTCACACTGGTTGCAATTATTCGTTTTATACGATGGAAAAACTGTTGTATTTATATCGTATTTTATGCTTCTGGCGTTGACTTCTATGGCCCTAACTATTCGATCTAGTGGAGCAACGCCCTAGAGTGAAGCCTAGGTTGCCCGGAACGTAGAAATGACCATCAGTTTCAAACTGGTTGCAATTAATCCTGTTATACGATGGAAAAACTGTTGTATTTTTATTGCATTTTATGCTTCGGGCGTTGACTTCTAAGGCCCTAACTATTCAATCTGTTGGAGCAACGCCCTAGAGTGAAGCCTAGGTTGCTCGGGAAGTAGAAATGACCATAACTTTCACACTGGTTGCAATTATTCGTTTTATACGATGGAAAAACTGTTGTATTTATATTGTATTTAATGCTTCTGGCGTTCACTTCTTGGGCCCTAACTATTCGATCTGGTGGAACAACTCCCTAGAGTGAAGCCTAGGTTGCGCGGAACGTAGAAATGACCATAACTTTTACACTGGTAGCAATTATTCGTTTTATACAATGGAAAACCTGTTGTATTTATATTGTATTTTATGCTCCTGGCGTTGACTTCTTAGGGCCTAACTATTCGATCTGGTGGAGCAATGCCTCAGAATTAAGTCTAGGATGCCCGAAACGCCGCCATGATCTTTACTTTCACGCTTGTTGCAATTATTCCTGTTATACGATGAAAAGACCGTTCTATTTATTTTGTATTTTATGCTTCGGGCGTTGACTTCTTTGGCCCTAACAATTCGATCTGGTGGAGCAACGCCCTAGAGTGAAGCCTAGGTTCCCTGGAACGTACAAATGACCATCACTTTCACACTGGTTGCAATTATTCGTTTTATACGATGGTAAAACTGTTATGTTTATATTGTATTTTATTCTTATGGCGTTGAATTCTAAGTCCCTAGCTATTCGATCTGGTGGAGCAACGCCCTAGAGTGAAACCTAGGTTACCCGGAACGTAGAAGTGAGCATCACTTTCAAACTGGTTGCAATTAATCCTGTTATACGATGGAAAAACTGTTGTATTATTATTGCATTTTATGCTTCTGGCGTTCACTTCTTAGGCCCTAACTATTATATCTGGTGGAACAACGTCCTAGGGTGAAGCCTAGGTTGCCCGGAAGGTAGAAATTACCATAAGTTTCATAATGGTTGCAATTATTCGTTTTATACGATGGAAAAACTGTTGTATTTCTATTGTATTTTATGCTTCGGGCGTTGACTTCTTAGGCCCTAACACTTCGATCTGGTGGAGCAACGCCCTACAGTGAAGCCTAGGTTGCCCGGAACGTAGATATGACCATAACCTTCACACAGGTTGCAATTATTCGTTTTATACGGTGTAAAGGCTGTTCTATTTATTTTGTATTTTATGCTTCGGGCGTTGACTTCTTTGGCCCTAACAATTCGATCTGGTGGAGCAACGCCCTAGAGTGAAGCCTAGGTTCCCCGGAACGTACAAATGACCATCACTTTCACACGGGTTGCAATTATTCCTGTTATAGGGTGGAAAGACTGTTGTATTTTTATTGCATTTTATGCTTCTGGCGTTCACTTCTTAGGCCCTGACTATTCGATCTGGTGGAACAACGCCCTAGGGTGAAGTCTAGGTAGCCCGGAACGTAGAAATGACCATAACTTTTACACTTGTAGCAATTATTCGTTTTATACGATGAAAAAACTGTTGTATTTATATTGTATTTAATGCTTCTGGCGTTCACTTCTTAGGCCCTAACTGTTAGATCTGGTGAAGCAACGCCATAGAGTGAAGCCTAGGTTTGCCCGGAACGTAGAAATGACAATTACTTTCACACTGTTTGCAATTATTCCTTTTATACGATGCAAAAGCTGTTGTAGTTATATCGTATTTTATGCTTCTGGCGTTGAGTTCTAAGGACCTAACTATTCGATCTGGAGGAGAAACGCCCTAGAGTAAACCCTAGGTTGCTCGGAATGTAGAAATAACCATAACTTTCACACTGGTTGCAATTATTCGTTTTTTACGATGGAAAAGCTGTTGTATTTATATTGTATTTTATGCTTCTGGCGTTGACTTCTTAGGTCGTAACTATTCGATCTGGTGGAGCAATGCCTCAGAGTTAAGTCTAGGATGCCCGAAACGTCGAAATGATCATTACTTTCACGCTTGTTGCAATTATTCCTGTTATACGATGAAAAGACCGTTGTATTTTTATTGTATTTTATGCTTCAGGCGTAGGCTTCTAAGGCCGTAGCTATTCGATATGGTGGAGCACCGCCTTAGAGTGAAGCCTAGGTTGCTCGGAATATAGAAATGACCATAACTTTCACACTGGTTGCAATTATTCGTTTTCTACGATGGCAAAACTGTTGTATTTATATTGTATTTTATACTTCTGGCGTTGACTTCTTAGGCCCTAACTGTTCGATCTGGTGGAAGAACGCCCTAGTGTGAAGCCTAGGTTGCCCGGAACGTAGAAATGACCATAACTTTCACACTGGTTGCTAACATTCGATTTATACGATGGAAAAGCTGTTATATTTACATTGTATTTTATACTTCTGGCGTTGACTTCTTAGGCCCTAACTGTTCGATCTGGTGGAAGAACGCCCTAGAGTGAAGCCTAGGTTATCCGGAACGTAGAAATGACCAGTACATTATCACTGGTTGCAGTTATTCCTGTAAAACGATGGAAAAACTTTTGCATCTTTATTGTATTTTATGCTTCTGGCGTTGACATCTAAGGCCCTAACTATTCGATCTGGTGGAGCAACGCCCTAGTGTGAAGCCTAGGTTGGCCGGAATGCAGAAATGTCCATAACTTTCACACTGGTTGCAATTATTCGTTTTACACGATTGAAAAGCTGTTGTATTTATATTGTATTTTATGCTTCTGGCGTTGACTTCTTAGGCCCTAACTATTCCCTCTGGTGGATCAACGCCCTAGAGTGATACCTATGTTGCACGGAACGTAGAAATGACCATTCCTTTCACACTGGCTGCAATTATTCCTGTTATACGATGGAAAAACTGTTGTATTTTAATTCTATTTTATGCTTTTAGCGACGAATTCTAAGACCCTAGCTATTCGATCTGGCGGAGCAACGCCCTTGAGTGACGCCTAGGTTGCTCGGAACGTAGAAATGACCATTACTTTCACAATGGTTGCAATTATTCGTTTTATATGATGGAAAAGCTGCCGTATTTATATCGTGTTTTATGCTTCCGGCGTTGACTTCTTAGGCCCTAACTATTCGACCTGGTGGAGCAACGCCCTAGAGTGAAACCTAGATTGCCCGGAACGTAGAAATGACCATTACTTTCACACTGTTTGCAATTATTCATTTTGTACGATGGTAAAGATGTTGTATTTATATTGTATTTTATGCCTCTGGCGTTGACTTCTAAGGCCGTAACTGTTAGATGTGGTGGAGCAACACCCTAGAGTGAAGCCTAGGTTGCCCGGAACGTAGAAATGACCACTACTATCACACTGGTTGCAAACTATTCCTACTATACGATGGAAAAGCTGCTGTATTTTTAGTGCATTTTATGCTTCTGGCGTTCACTTCTTAGGGCCTAACTATTCGATCTGGGGGAAAAACGGCCTAGGGTGAAGCCTAGGTTGCCCGGAACGTCGAAATGACCAGAACTCTCACACTGGTTGCAATTATTCGTTTTATACGATGTAAAAGCTGTTGTAATTATATCGTATTTTATGCTTCTGGCGTTGACTTCTTAGGCCCTAACTATTCGACCTGGTGGAGCACCGCCCTAGAGTGAAACCTAGGTTGCCCGGAACGTAGAAATGACCATTACATTCACACTGGTTGCAATTATTCCTGTTATACGATGGAAAAACTGTTGCATTTTTATTGTATTCTATGCTTCTGGCGCTTAGTTCTAAGTCGCTAGCTATTTGATCTGGTGGAGCAACGACCTAGAGTGAAGCCTAGGTTGCCCGGAACGTAGAAATGACAATTACTTTCACACTGTTTGGTATTATTCATTTTGTACGATGGAAAAGCTGTTGTATTTATATTGTATTTTATGCCTCTGGCGTTGACTTCTAAGGCCGTAGCTATTAGATGCGGTGGAGCAACGCCCTAGAGTGACGCCTAGGTTGCCCGGAACGTAGAAATGACCATAACTTTCACACTGGTTGCTATCATTCGTTTTATACGATGGAAGAACTGTTATATTTGTATTGCATTTTATGCTTCTGGCGTTGACTTCTTAGGCCCTAACTGCTCGATCTGGTGGAACAACGCCCTAGGGTGAAGCCTAGGTTATCCGGAACGTAGAAATGACAGTACATTCACACTGGTTGCAGTTATTCCTGTAAAACAATCGAAAGACTGTTGTATTTTAATTGTATTTTATGCTTTTAGCGATGAATTCTATGTCCCTAGCTATTCGATCTGGTGGAGCAACGCCCTAGAGTGAAGCCTAGGTTTCCCGGAACGTAGAAGTGAGCATCACTTTCAAACTGGTTGCAATTAATCCTGTTATACGATGGAAAAACTGTTGTATTTTTATTGCATTTTATGCTTCTGGCGTTCACTTCTTAGGCCCTAACTATTATATCTGGTGGAACAACGCCCTAGGGTGAAGCCTAGGTTGCCCGGAAGGTAGAAATTACCATAAGTTTCATAATGGTTGCAATTATTCGTTTTATACGATGGAAAAACTGTTGTATTTCTATTGTATTTTATGCTTCGGGCGTTGACTTCTTAGGCCCTAACACTTCGATCTGGTGGAGCAACGCCCTACAGTGAAGCCTAGGTTGCCCGGAACGTAGATATGACCATAACCTTCACACAGGTTGCAATTATTCGTTTTATACGGTGTAAAAGCTGTTCTATTTATTTTGTATTTTATGCTTCGGGCGTTGACTTCTTTGGCCCTAACAATTCGATCTGGTGGAGCAACGCCCTAGAGTGAAGCCTAGGTTCCCTGGAACGTACAAATGACCATCACTTTCACACGGGTTGCAATTATTCCTGTTATAGGATGGAAAGTGTGTTGTATTTTTATTGCATTTTATGCTTCTGGCGTTCACTTCCTAGGCCCTGACTATTCGATCTGGTGGAACAACGCCCTAGGGTGAAGCCTAGGTTGCCCGGAACGTAGAAATGACCATAACTTTTACACTGGTAGCAATTATTCGTTTTATACAATGGAAAAACTGTTCTATTTATTTTGTATTTTATGCTTCGGGCGTTGACTTCTAAGGCCCTATCTGTTTGATCTGGTGAAGCAACGCCCTAGAGTGAAGCCTAGGTTGCCCGGAACGTAGAAATGACCATAACTTTTACACTGTTTAGCAATTATTCGTTTTCTGCGTTGGAAAAACTGTTGTATTTATATTGTATTTTATGCCTCTGGCGTTGACTTCTAAGGCCCTAGCAATTCGATCTAGTGGAGCAACGCCATAGATTGAAGCCTAGGTTGCCCGGAACGTAGAAATGACCATCACTTTTAAACTGGTTGCAATTAATCCTGTTATACGATGGAAAAACTGTTGTATTTTTATTGCATTTTATGCTTCGGGCGTTGACTTATAAGGCCCTGACTATTCAATCTGTTGGAGCAACGCCCTAGAGTGAAGCCTAGGTTGCTCGGAATGTGGAAATGACCATAGCTTTCACACTGTTTGCAATTATTCGTTTTATACGATGGAAAAACTGTTGTATTTATATTGTATTTTATGCTTCTGGCGTTCACTTCTCAGGCCCTAACTATTCGATCTGGTGGAACAACGCCCTATGGTGAATCCTAGGCTGCCCGGAACGTAGAAATGACCATAACTTTTACACTGGTAGCAATTATTCGTTTTATACAATGGAAAAACTGTTCTATTTATTTTGTATTTTATGCTTCGGGCGTTGACTTCTAAGGCCCTAACTGTTTGATCTGGTGGAGCAACGCCCTAGAGTGAAGCCTAGGTTGCCCGGAACGTAGAAATGACCATTACTTTCACACTGTTTGCAATTATTCCTTTTATACGATGGAAAAGCTGTTGTATTTATTTCGTATTTTATGCTTCTGGCTTTGACTTCTATGGCCCTAGCTATTCGATCTAGTGGAGCAACGCCCTAGAGAGAAGCCTAGGTTGCCCGGAACGTAGAAATGACCATCACTTTCAAACTGGTTGCAATTAATCCTGTTATACGATGGAAAAACTGTTGTATTTTTATTGCATTTTATGCTTCGGGCGTTCACTTCTTAGGCCCTAACTATTCGATCTGGTGGAGCAATGCCTCAGAGTTAAGTCTAGGATGCCCGAAACGCCGAAATGATCATTACTTTCACGCTTGTTGCAATTATTCCTGTTATACGATGAAAAGACCGTTGTATTTTTATTGTATTTTATGCTTCAGGCGTAGGCTTCTAAGGCCGTAGCTATTCGATATGGTGGAGCACCGCCCTAGAGTGAAACCTAGGTTGCTCGGAATATAGAAATGACCATAACTTTCACACTGGTTGCAATTATTCGTTTTCTACGAGGGAAAAACTGTTGTATTTATATCGTATTTTATGCTTCTGGCGTTGACTTCTAAGGCCCTAACTATTCGATCTGGTGGAGCAACGCCCTAGAGTGAAGCCTAGGTTGCCCGGAACGTAGAAATGACCATCACTTTCAAACTGGTTGCAATTAATCCTGTTATACGATGGAAAAACTGTTGTATTTTTATTGCATTTTATGCTTCGGGCGTTGACTTCTAAGGTCCTGACAATTCAATCTGCTGGAACAACGCCCTAGGGTGAAGCCTAGGTTGCTCGGAATGTAGAAACGACCATAACTTTCACACTGGTTGCAATTATTCGTTTTATACGATGGCAAAACTGTGGTGTTTATATTGTATTTAATGCTTCTGGCGTTCACTTGTTAGGCCCTAACTATTCGATCTGGTGGAGCAATGCCTCAGAGTTAAGTCTAGGATGCCCGAAACGCCGAAATGATCATTACTTTCACGCTTGTTGCAATTATTCCTATTATACGATGAAAAGACCGTTGTATTTTGATTGTATTTAATGCTTCAGGCGTAGGCTTCTAAGGCCGTAGCTATTCGATATGGCGGAGCACCGCCCTAGAGTGAAGCCTAGGTTGCTCGGAATATAGAAATGACCATAACTTTCACACTGGTTGCAATTATTCATTTTATACGGTGGCAAAGCTGTTGGATTTATATTGTATTTTATGCTTCTGGCGTTGACTCCTTAGGCCCTAACTATTCAATCTGGTGGAGCAGTGCCTCAGAGTTAAGTCTAGGATGACCGAAACGCCGAAATGATCATTACTTTCACGCATGATGCAATTATTCCGGTTATACGATGAAAAGACTGTTGTATTTTTATTGTATTTTATGCTTCAGGCGTAGGCTTCTAAGGCCGTAGCTATTCGATATGGTGGAGCACCGCCCTAGAGTGAAGCCTAGGTTGCTCGGAACGCAGAAATGACCACTACTTTCACACAGTTTGCAATTATTCATTTAATACGATGGGAAAGCTGTTGTATTTATATCGTATTTTATGCTTCGGGCGTTGACTTCTTAGGCCCTAACACTTCGATCTGGTGGAGCAACACCCTACAGTGAAGCCTAGGTTGCCCGGAACGTAGATATGACCATAACCTTCACACAGGTTGCAATTATTCGTTTTATACGGTGTAAAGGCTGTTGCATTTATTTTGTATTTTATTCTTCTGGTGTTGACTTCTTAGGCCCTAACTATTCGATCTGGTGGAACAACGCCGTAGAGTGAAGCCTAGGTTGCCCGGAACGTAGAAATGACCATTACTTTCACACTGTTTGCAATTATTCCTTTTATACGATGCAAAAGCTGTTGTAGTTATATCGTATTTTATGCTTCTGGCGTTGAGTTCTAAGGACCTAACTATTCGATCTGGTGGAGCAACGCCCTAGAGTGAAGCCTAGGTTGCTCGGAATGTAGAAATAACCATAACTTTCACACGGGTTGCAATTATTCGTTTTTTACGATGGAAAAGCTGTTGTATTTATATTGTATTTTATGACTCTGGCGTTGACTTCTAAGACCCTAGCTATTCGATCTAGTGGAGCAACGCCCTAGAGTGAAGCCTAGGTTGCCCGGAACGTAGAAATGACCATCACTTTCAAACTGGTTGCAATTAATCCTGTTATACGATGGAAAAGCTGTTGTATTTTTATTGCATTTTATGCTACGGGCGTTGACTTCTAAGGCCCTGACTATTCAATCTGTTGGAGCAACGCCCTAGAGTGAAGCCTAGCTTGCTCGGAATGTAGAAATGACCATAGCTTTCACACTGGTTGCAATTATTCGTTTTATACGATGGAAAAACTGTTGTACTTATATTGTATTTAATGCTTCTGGCGTTCACTTCTTAGGCCCTAACTATTCGATCTGGTGGAGCAATGCCTCAGAGTTAAGTCTAGGATGCCCGAAACGCCGAAATGATCATTACTTTCACGCTTGTTGCAATTATTCCTGTTATGCGATGAAAAGACCGTTGTATTTTTATTGTATTTTATGCTTCAGGCGTAGGCTTCTAAGGCCGTAGCTATTCGATATGGCGGAGCACCGCCCTAGAGTGAAGCCTAGGTTGCTCGGAATATAGAAATGACCAAAGCTTTCACACTGGTTGCAATTATTCGTTTTTTACGATGGAAAAACTGTTGTATTTATATTGTATTTTAGGCTTCAGCGTTCACTTCTTAAGGCCTAACTATTCGATCCGATGGAACAATGCCCTAGGGTGAAGCCTAGGTTGCCCGGAACGTAAAAATGACCATAACTTTTACACTGGTAGCAATTATTCGTTTTATACAATGGAAAAACTGTTCTATTTATTTTGTATTTTATGCTTCGGGCGTTGACTTCTTTGGCCCTAACAATTCGATCTGGTGGAGCAACGCCCTAGAGTGAAGCCTAGGTTCCCTGGAACGTACAAATGACCATCACTTTCACACGGGTTGCAATTATTCCTGTTATAGGATGGAAAGTCTGTTGTATTTTTATTGCATTTTATGCTTCTGGCGTTCACTTCCTAGGCCCTGACTATTCGATCTGGTGGAACAACGCCCTAGGGTGAAGCCTAGGTTGCCCGGAACGTAGAAATGACCATAACTTTTACACTGGTGGCAATTATTCGTTTTATACAATGGAAAAACTGTTGTATTTATATTTTATTTTATGCTTCTGGCGTTGACTTCTTAGGCCCTAACTATTAGATCTGGTGGAGCAATGCCTCAGAGTTAAGTCTAGGATGCCCGAAACGCCGAAATGATCATTACTTTCACGCTTGTTGCAATTATTCCTGTTATACGATGTAAAGACCGTTGTATTTTTATTGTATTTTATGCTTCAGGCGCAGGCTTCTAAGGCCGTAGCTATTCGATATGGTGGAGCGCCGCCCTAGAGTGAAGCCTAGGTTACCCGGAACGTAGAAATGACCATGACTTTTACACTGGTAGCAATTATTCGTTTTATACAATGGAAAAACTGTTCTATTTATTTTGTATTTTATGCTTCGGGCGTTGACTTCTAAGGCCCTAACTGTTTGATCTGGTGGAGCAACGCCCTAGTGTGAAGACTAGGTTGCCCGGAACGTAGAAATGACCATTACTTTAACACTGTTTGCAATTATTCCTTTTATTCGATGGAAAAACTGTTCTATTTATTTTGTATTTTATGCTTCGGGCGTTGACTTCTTTGGCCCTAACAATTCGATCTGGTGGAGCAACGCCCTAGAGTGAAGCCTAGGTTGCCTGGAACGTACAAATGACCATCACTTTCACACGGATTGCAATTATTCCTGTTATAGGATGGAAAGACTGTTGTATTTTTATTGCATTTTATGCTTCTGGCGTTCACTTCTTAGGCCCTAACTATTCGATCTGGTGGAACAACGCCCTAGGGTGAAACCTAGGTTGCCCGGAACGTAGAAATGACCATAACTTATACACTGGTAGCAATTATTCGTTTTATACAATGGAAAAACTGTTCTATTTATTTTGTATTTTATGCTTCTGGCGTTGACTTCTAAGGCCCTAACTGTTTGATCTGGTGGAGCACCGCCCTAGAGTGAAGCCTAGGTTGCTCGGAATATAGAAATGACCAAAGCTTTCACACTGGTTGCAATTATTCGTTTTTTACGATGGAAAAACTGTTGTATTTATATTGTATTTTAGGCTTCAGCGTTCACTTCTTAAGGCCTAACTATTCGATCTGATGGAACAATGCCCTAGGGTGAAGCCTAGGTTGCCCGGAACGTAAAAATGACCATAACTTTTACACTGGTAGCAATTATTCGTTTTATACAATGGAAAAACTGTTCTATTTATTTTGTATTTTATGCTTCGGGCGTTGACTTCTTTGGCCCTAACAATTCGATCTGGTGGAGCAACGCCCTAGAGTGAAGCCTAGGTTCCCTGGAACGTACAAATGACCATCACTTTCACACGGGTTGCAATTATTCCTGTTATAGGATGGAAAGTCTGTTGTATTTTTATTGCATTTTATGCTTCTGGCGTTCACTTCCTAGGCCCTGACTATTCGATCTGGTGGAACAACGCCCTAGGGTGAAGCCTAGGTTGCCCGGAACGTAGAAATGACCATAACTTTTACACTGGTAGCAATTATTCGTTTTATACCATGGAAAAACTGTTCTATTTATTTTGTGTTTTATGCTTCGGGCGTTGACTTCTAAGGCCCAAACTGTTTGATCTGGTGAAGCAACGCCCTAGAGTGAAGCCTAGGTTGCCCGGAACGTAGAAATGACAATTACTTTCACACTGTTTGCAATAATTCCTTTTATACGATGCAAAGGCTGTTGTATTTATATCGTATTTTATGCTTGTGGCGTTGACTTCAAGGGACCTAACTATTCGATCTGGTGGAGCAACGCCCTAGAGTGAAGCCTAGGTTGCTCGGAATGTAGAAATAACCATAACTTTCACACTGGTTGCAATTATTCGTTTTTTACGATGGAAAAGCTGTTGTATTTATATTGTATTTTTTGACTCTGGCGTTGACTTCTAAGGCCCTAGCTATTCGATCTAGTGGAGCAATGCCTCAGAGTTAAGTCTAGGATGCCCGGAACGTAGAAATGACCATCACTTTCAAACTGGTTGCAATTAATCCTGTTATACGATGGAAAAACTGTTGTATTTTTATTGCATTTTATGCTTCGGGCGTTGACTTCTAAGGCCCTAACTATTCAATCTGTTGGAGCAACGCCCTAGAGTGAAGCCTAGGTTGCTCGGAATGTAGAAATGACCATAACTTTCACACTGGTTGCAGTTATTCGTTTTATACGATGGAAAAGCTGTTGTATTTATATTGTATTTTATGCTTCTGGCGTTCACTTCTTAGGCCCTAACTACTCGACCTGGTGGAACAACGCCCTAGGGTGAAGCCTAGGTTGCCCGGAACGTAGAAATGACCATAACTTTTACACTGGTGGCAATTATTCGTTTTATACAATGGAAAAACTGTTCTATTTATTTTGTATTTTATGCTTCGGGCGTTGACTTCTTTGGCCCTAACAATTCGATCTGGTGGAGCAACGCCCTAGTGTGAAGCCTAGGTTGCCTGGAACGTACAAATGACCATCACTTTCACACGGATTGCAATTATTCCTGTTATAGGATGGAAAGACTGTTGTATTTTTATTGCATTTTATGCTTCTGGCGTTCACTTCTTAGGCCCTAACTATTCGATCTGGTGGAACAACGCCGTAGGGTGAAGCCTAGGTTGCCCGGAACGTAGAAATGACCATAACTTACACACTGGTAGCAATTATTCGTTTTATACAATGGAAAAACTGTTCTATTTATTTTGTATTTTATGCTTCGGGCGTTGACTTCTAAGGCCCTAACTGTTTGATCTGGTGGAACAACGCCCTAGGGTGAAGCCTAGGTTGCCCGGAACGTAGAAATGACCATAACTTTTACACTGGTAGCAATTATTCGTTTTATACAATGGAAAAACTGTTGTATTTATATTGTATTTTATGCTTCTGGCGTTGACTTCTTAGGCCCTAACTGTTTGATCTGGTGGAGCAACGCCCTAGAGTGAAGACTAGGTTGCCCGGAACGTAGAAATGACCATTACATTCACACTGTTTGCAATTATTCCTTTTATACGATGGAAAAGCTGTTGTATTTATATCGTATTTTATGCTTCTGGCGTTGACTTCTAAGGCCCTAACTATTCAATCTGTCGGAGCTACGCCCTAGAGTGAAGCCTAGGTTGTTCGGAATGTAGAAATGACCATAACTTTCACACTGGTTGCAATTATTCGTTTTATACGATGGAAAAACTGTTGTATTTATATCGTATTTTATGCTTCTGGCATTGACTTCTTATGACCTAACTATTCGATCTGGTGGATCAACGCCCTGGAGTGAAACCTAGGTTGCCCGAAACGTAGAAATGACCATAACTTTTACACTGGTAGCAATTATTCGTTTTATACAATGGAAAAACCGTTGTATTTTTATTGCATTTTTTGCTTCGGGCATTGACTACTAAGGCCCTAACTATGCAATCTGTTGGAGCAACACCCTGGAGTGAAGACTAGGTTGCCCGGAACGTGGAAATGACCAGAACTCTCACACAGGTTGCAATTATTCGTTTTATACGATGTAAATGCTGTTGTATTTATATCGTATTTTATGCTTCTGGCGTTGACTTCTTAGGCCCTAACTATTCGACCTGGTGGAGCAACGCCCTAGAGTGAAACCTAGGTTGCCCGGAATGTAGAAATGACCATTACATTCACACTGGTTGCAATTATTCCTGTTATACGATGGAAAAACTGTTGTATTTTTATTGTATTCTATGCTTCTGGCGTTTAATTCTAAGTCGCGAGCCATTTGATCTGGTGGAGCAACCACCTAGAGTGAAGCCTAGGTTATCCGGAACGTAGAAATGACCAGTACATTCACACTGGTTGCAGTTATTCCAGTAAAACAATGGAAAAACTGATGCATCTTTATTGTATTTTATGCTTCTGGCGTTGATTTCTTAGGTCCTAACTATTCGATCTGGTTGAACAACGCCGTAGAGTGAAGCCTAGGATGCCTGGAACGTAGGAATAACCATTACTTTCACACTGTTTGCAATTATTCCTTTTATACGATGGAAAAGCTGTTGTATTTATATCGTATTTTATGCTTCTGGCGTTGACTTCTTAGGCCCTAACTATTCCATCTGGTGGAACAACGCCCTAGGGGGAAGTCTAGGTTGCCCGGAAAGTAGAAATGGCCATAACTTTCACGCTGGTAGCAATTATTCGTTTTACACGATGGAAAAACTGTTCTATTTATTTTGTATTTTATGCTTCGGGCGTTGACTTCTAGGGCCCTAACTATTCGATCTGGTGGAGCAACGCCCTAGAGTGAAGCCTACGTTGCCCGGTACGTAGAAATGACCATCACTTTCAAAATAGTTGCAATTATTCGTGTTATATGATGGAAAAACTGTTGTATTTTTATTGCATTTTATGCTTCTGGCATTGACTTCTAAGGCCCTAACTATTCAATCTGTTGGAGCAACGCCCTAGGGTGAAGCCTAGGTTGCCCGGAAAGTAGAAATGACCATAACTTTCATACTGGTTGCAATTATTCGTTTTATACGATGTAAAAGCTGTTGTATTTATTTCGTATTTTATGCTTCTGGCGTTGACTTCTTAGGCCCTAACTATGCGACCTGGTGGAGCAACGCCCTAGAGTGAAACCTAGGTTGGCCGGAACGTAGAAATGACCATTACATTCACACTGGTTGCTCTTATTCCTGTTATGCGATGGAAAAACTGTTGCATTTTTATTGAATTCTCTGCTTCTGGCGTTTAATTCTAACTCGCTAGCTATTTGATCTGGTGGAGCAACGACCTAGAGTGATGCCTAGGTTACCCGGAACGTAGAAATGACAATTACTTTCACACTGTTTGGTATTATTCATTTTGTACGATGTAAAAGCTGTTGTATTTATATTGTATTTTATGCCTCTGGCGTTGACTTCTAAGGCCGTAGCTATTGGATATGGTGGAGCACCGCCCTAGAGTGAAGCCTAGGTTGCTCGGAATATAGAAATGACCATAACTTTTACACTGGTAGCAATTATTCGTTTTATACAATGGTAAAACTGTTCTATTTAATTTGTATTTTATGCTTCGGGCGTTGACTTCTTTGGCCCTAACAATTCGATCTGGTGGAGCAACGCCCTAGAGTGAAGCCTAGGTTGCCTGGAACGTACAAATGACCCTCACTTTCACACGGGTTGCAATTATTTCTGTTATAGGATGGAAAGACTGCTGTATTTTTATTGCATTTTATGCTTCTGGCGTTCACTTCTTAGGCCCTAACTATTCCATCTGGTGGAGCACCGCCCTAGAGTGAAGCCTAGGTTGCCCGGAACGTAGAAATGACCATAACTTTTACACTGGTAGCAATTATTCGTTTTATACAATGGAAAAACTGTTCTATTTATTTTGTATTTAATGCTTCGGGCGTTGGCTTCGAAGGCCCTAACTGTTTGATCTGGAGGACCAACGCCCTAGAGTGAAGCCTAGGTTGCCCGGAACGTAGAAGTGACCATAACTTTCACACTGGTTGCTATTATTCGTTGTATAAGATGGAAAAACTGTTATATTTATATTGTATTTTATGCTTCAGGCGTTGACTTCTGAGGCCGTAGCTATTCGATGTGGTGGAGGAACGCCATAGAGTGAAGCCTAGGTTGCCCGGAACGTAGAAATTTCCATATCTTTCACACGGGTTGCAATTATTCCTGTTATAGGATGGAAAGACTGTTGTATTTTTATTGCATTTTATGCTTCTGGCGTTCACTTCTTAGGCCCTAACTATTCCATCTGGTGGAGCACCGCCCTAGAGTGAAGCCTAGGTTGCCCGGAACGTAGAAATGACCATAACTTTTACACTGGTAGCAATTATTCGTTTTATACAATGGAAAAACTGTTCTATTTATTTTGTATTTAATGCTCCGGGCGTTGGCTTCGAAGGCCCTAACTGTTTGATCTGGAGGACCAACGCCCTAGAGTGAAGCCTAGGTTGCCTGGAACGTAGAAATGACCATCCCTTTCACGCGGGTTGCAATTATTCCTGTTATAGGATGGAAAGACTGTTGTATTTTTATTGTATTTTATACTTCAGGCGTTGACTTCTGCGGCCGTAGCTATCCGATGTGGTGGAAGAACGCCATACAGTGAAGCCTAGGTTGCCCGGAACATAGAAATGACCATAACTTTCACACTGGTTGCAATTATTTGTTTCATACGATGGAAAAGCTGTTGTATTTATATCGTATTTTATGCTTCGGGCGTTGACTTCTAAGGCCCTAACTGTTTGATCTGGTGGAGCAACGCCCTAGAGTGAAGCCTAGGTTGCCCGGACCGTAGAAATGACCATAACCTTCACACTGGTTGCTATTACTCGTTTTATACGATGGAAAAGCCGTTATATTTATATTGTATTTTATGCTTCTGGCGTTGACTTCTGAGGCCGTTGCTATTCGATGTGGTGGAAGAACGCCATAGAGTGAAGCTTAGGTAGCCCGGATCGTAGAAATGTCCATATCTTTCACACTGTTTGCAATTTTTCGTTTTATACGATGGAAAAACTGTTTTATTTATTTTGTATTTTATGCTTCGGGCGTTGACTTCTAAGGCCCTAACTATTCGATCTGGTGGAACAGCGGCCTAGGGTGAAGCCTAGGTTGCCCGTAACGTAGAAATGACCATAACTTTTACACTGGTAGCAATTATTCGTTTTATACAATGGAAAAACTGTTCTATTTATTTTGTACTTAATGCTTCGGGCGTTGACTTCTAAGACCCTAACTGTTTGATCTGGTGGAGCAACGCCCTAGAGTGAAGCCTAGGTTGCCCGGAACGTAGAAATGACCATAACTTTCACACTGGTTACAATTATTTGTTTTATACGATGGAAAAGCTGTTGTATTTATATCGTATTTTATGCTTCTGGCGTTGACTTCTTAGGCCCTAACTATTCCATCTGGTGGAATAACGCCCTAGGGTAAAGCCCAGGTTGCGCGGAACGTAGAAATGACCATAACTTTCACACTGGTAGCAATTATTCATTTTATACGATGGAAAAACTGTTTTATTTATTTTGTATTTTAAGCTTCGGGCGTTGACTTCTAAGGCCCTAACTATTCGATCTGGTGGAGCAACGCCCTAGAGTGAAGCCTAGGTTGCCCGGAACGTAGAAATGACCATCACTTTCACACTGGTTGCAATTATTCGTTTCATACGATGGGAAAACTGTTGCATCTTTATCGTATTTTATGCTCCTGGCGTTGACTTCTTAGGCCGTAACTATTCGATCTGGTGGAGCACCGCCCTGGAGTGAAACCTAGGTTGCCCGGAACGTAGAAATGACCACTACTATCACACTGGTTGCAAATTATTCCTGCTATACGATGGAAAAGCTGTTGTATTTTTATTGCAGTTTATGCTTCGGGCACTGAATTCTAAGGCCCTAACTATTCAATCTGTTGGAGCAACCTCCAAGCGTGAGGCCTGGGTTGCCCGGAACGTCGAAATGACCATAACTTTCACACTGGTTGCAATTATTCTTTTTATACGATGGAAAAGCTGTTGTATTTATATCGTATTTTATGCTTCTGGCGTTGACTTCTTAGACCCCAACTATTCGATCTGGAGGAACAACGGCCTAGGGTGAAGCCTAGTTTGCCCAGAACGTAGAAATGACCATAACTTTTACACTGACAGAAATTATTCGTTTTATACAATGGAAAAACTGTTCTATTTATTTTGTATTTATTGCTTCGGGCGTTGACTTCTAAGGCCCCAACTGTTTGATCTGGTGGAGCAACGCCCTAGAGTGAAGCCTAGGTTGCCTGGAACGTAGAAATGACCATCCCTTCACACGGGTTGCAATTATTCCTGATATAGGATGGAAAGACTGTTGTATTTTTATTGTATTTTATACTTCAGGCGTTGACTTCTGAGGCCGTAGCTATCCGATGTGGTGGAAGAACGCCATACAGTGAAGCCTAGGTTGCCCGGAACGTAGAAATGACCATAACTTTCACACTGGTTGCAATTATTTGTTTTATACGATGGAAAAGCTGTTGTATTTATATCGTATTTTATGCTTCTGGCGTTGACTTTTTAGGCCCTAGCTATTCCATCTGGTGGAACGACGCCCTAGAGTAAAGCCCAGATTGCGCGGAACGTAGAAATGACCATAACTTTCACACTGGTTGCAATTATTCGTTTCATACGATGGGAAAACTGTTGCATCTTTATCGTATTTTATGCTCCTGGCGTTGACTTCTTAGGCCCTAACTATTCGATCTTGTGGAACAACGCCCTAGAGTGAAGCCCAGGTTGCCTCGAACGTAGAAATGACCATCACTTTCACACCGGTTGCAATTATTCCTGTTATAGAATGGACAGACTGTTGTATTCTTATTGTATTTTATACTTCAGGCGTTGACTTCTGAGGCCGTAGCTATTCGATGTGGTGGAAGAACGCCATACAGTGAAGCCGAGGTTGCGCGGAACGTAGAAATGACCATAAGTGTCATACTGGTTGCAATTATTCGGTTTATACGATGGAAAAGCTGTTGTATTTATATTGTATTTTATGCTTCTGGCGTTCACTTCTGAGGCCGCTGCTATTCGATGTGGTGGAAGAACGCCATAGAGTGAAGCTTAGGTAGCCCGGATCGTAGAAATGTCCATATCTTTCACACTGTTTGCAATTTTTCGTTTTATACGATGGAAAAACTGTTTTATTTATTTTGTATTTTATGCTTCGGGCGTTGACTTGTAAGGCCCTAACTATTCGATCTGGTGGAACAGCGACCTAGGGTGAAGCCTAGGTTGCCCGCAACGTAGAAATGACCATAACTTTTACACTGGTAGCAATTATTCGTTTTATACAATGGAAAAACTGTTCTATTTATTTTGTACTTAATGCTTCGGGTGTTGACTTCTAAGACCCTAACTGTTTGATCTGGTGGAGCAACGCCCTAGAGTGAAGCCTAGGTTTTCCGGAACGTAGAAATGACCATAACTTTCACACTGGTTACAATTATTTGTTTTATACGATGGAAAAGCTGTTGTATTTATATCGTATTTTATGATTCTGGCGTTGACTTCTTAGGCCCTAACTATTCCATCTGGTGGAATAACGCCCTAGGGTAAAGCCCAGGTTGCGCGGAACGTAGAAATGACCATAACTTTCACACTGGTAGCAATTATTCATTTTATACGATGGAAAAACTGTTTTATTTATTTTGTATTTTAAGCTTCGGGCGTTGACTTCTAAGGCCCTAACTATTCGATCAGGTGGAGCAACGCCCTAGGGTGAAGCCTAGATTGCTCGAAATGTAGAAATGACCATAACTTTCACACTGGTTGCTATCATTCGTTTTATATGATGGAAAATCTGTTGTATTTATATTGTATTTTATGCTTCTGGCGTTCACTTCTTAGGCCCTAACTATTCGATCTGGAGGAACAACGGCCTAGGGTGAAGCCTAGTTTGCCCAGAACGTAGAAATGACCATAACTTTTACACTGGCAGAAATTATTCGTTTTATACAGTGGAAAAACTGTTCTATTTATTTTGTATTTATTGCTTCGGGCGTTGACTTCTAAGGCCCCAACTGTTTGATCTGGTGGAGCAATGCCCTAGAGTGAAGTCTAGGTTGCGTCTAACGTAGAAATGACCATCCCTTCACACGGGTTGCAATTATTCCTGTTATAGGATGGAAAGACTGTTGTATGTTTATTGTATTTTATACTTCATTCGTTGACTTCTGAGGCCGTAGCTATTCGATCTGGTGGATGAACGCCCTAGAGTGAAGCCTAGGTTGCCTGGCATGTAGAAATGACCATAACTTTCACACTGGTTGCAATTATTCGTTCTATACGATGGAAAAACTGTTGTATTTTTATTGTATTTTATGCCTCTGGCGTTGACTTCTTAGGCCCTAACTATTCGATCTGGTGGACCAACGCCCTAGAGTGAAGCCAAGGTTGCCCGGAACGTAGAAATGACTATTACCTTCAAACTGGTTGCAATTATTCCTGTCACACGATGGAAAGACTGTTGTATTTTTGTATCTTATGCTTCTGGCGTTGACTTCTTAGGCCCTAACTATTCGATCCGGTGGAGCAACGCCCTAGAGTGAGGCCTAGGTTTGCCCGGAACATAGAAATGACCATAACTTTCACACCGGTTGCAAATATTCGACTTATACGATGGAAAAACTGTTTTATTTTTATTGTGTTTTATGCCTCTGGAGTTGACTTCTTAGGCCCTAACTATTCGGTCTGGTGGAGAAACGCTATACAGTGTAGCCTAGGTTGCCCGGAACGTAGAAGTGACCATAACTTTCACACCGGTTGCAATTATTCGTTTTATACAATGGAAAAGCTGTTGTATTTATATTGTATTTTATGCTTCTGGCGTTGACTTCTAAGGCCGTATCTATTCGATCAGGTGGAGTAACGCCCAAGAGTGAAGCCTAGGTTGCCCGGAACGTAGAAATGACCATTACCTTCACACTGGTTGCAATTACTACTGTTACACGATGCAAAAGCTGCTGTATCTATATTGTATTTTATGCTTCGGGCATTGACTCCTAAGGCCCTAACTATTCGATGTGGTGGAGCAACGCCCTAGAGCGAAATCTAGGTTGCCAGGAAGGTAGAAATGACCATATCGTTCACACTGGTTGCAATTATTCTTGTTACACGATGGCAAAACTGTTGTATTTTTATTGTATTTCATGCCTCTGGCGTTGACTTCTTAGGCCCTAACTATTCGATCTGGTGGAGCAACGCCCTAGAGTGTAGGCTAGGTTGCCCCGAAGGTAGAAATGACCATCTCTTTCACACCGGTTACTATTATTTGTTTTTTACGATGGAAAGACTGTTGTATTTATATTGTGTTTTATGCCTCTGGAGTTGACTTCTTAGGCCCTAACTTTTCGATCTGGTGTAACAACGCCCTAGAGTGAAGCCTAGATTGCCCGGAACGTAGATATGACCATACCTTTCACACTCGTTGCAATTATTTGTTTTATACGATGGAAAAACTGTTGTATTTATTTTGTATTTTATGCTTCTGGCGTTGACTTCTTATGCCCTAACTATTCGCTCTTGTGGACCAACGCCCCAGAGTGAAGCCTACGTCGCCCGGGTCCTAGAAATGACCATCACCTTCACTCTGGTTGCAATTACTCCTGTTATACGATTGAAAAACTGTTGTATTTTTATTGTATTTTATGCGCCTGGAGTTGTTTTCTAAAGCACTAACTATTCGACCTGGTGGAGCAACGCCCTAGAGTGAAGCATAGGTTGCCCGGAACGTAGAAATGACCATATCCTTCACACAGGTTGCATTATTCCTGTTACACGATGGAAAAACTGTTGTATTTTTATTGTATTTTATGCCTCTGGCGTTGACTTCTTAGGCCCTAACTATTCGATCTGGTGGAGCAACGCCCTAGAGTGAAGCCTAGGTTTGCCCGGAACATGGAAATGACCATAACCTTCACACCGGTTGCAAATATTCGTTTTATACGATGGAAAAACTGTTTTATTTATATTGTGTTTTGTGCCTCTGGAGTTGACTTCTTAGGCCCTAACTATTCGATCTGGTGGAGCAACGCCGTAGAGTGTAGCCTAGGTTGTCCGGAACGTAGAAATGACCATAACTTTCACACTGGTTGCAATTATTCGTTTTATACAGTGGAAAAGCTGTTGTATTTATATTGTATTTTATGCTTCTGGCGTTGACTTCTAAGGCCGTATCTATTCGATCAGGTGGAGTAACGCCCAAGAGTGAAGCCTAGGTTGCCCGGAACGTAGAAATGACCATTACCTTCACACTGGTTGCAATTACTACTGTTACACGATGCAAAAGCTGCTGTACCTATATTGTATTTTATGTTTCGGGCATTGACTCCTAAGGCCCTAACTATTCGATGTGGTGGAGCAACGCCCTAGAGCGAAATCTAGGTTGCCAGGAAGGTAGAAATGACCATATCGTTCACACTGGTTGCAATTATTCTTGTTACACGATGGCAAAACTGTTGTATTTTTATTGTATTTCATGCCTCTGGCGTTGACTTCTTAGGCCCTAACTATTCGATCTGGTGTAACAACGCCCTAGAGTGAAGCCTAGGTTGCCCGGAACGTAGATATGACCATACCTTTCACACTCGTTGCAATTATTTGTTTTATACGATGGAAAAACTGTTGTATTTATTTTGTATTTTATGCTTCTGGCGTTGACTTCTTATGCCCTAACTATTCGCTCTTGTGGACCAACGCCCCAGAGTGAAGCCTACGTCGCCCGGGTCCTAGAAATGGCCATCACCTTCACTCTGGTTGCAATTACTCCTGTTATACGATGGAAAAACTGTTGTATTTTTATTGTATTTTATGCGCCTGGAGTTGTTTTCTAAAGCACTAACTATTCGACCTGGTGGAGCAACGCCCTAGAGTGAAGCCTATGTTGCCGGGAACGTAGAAATGACCATAACTTTCATACTGGTGCAGTTATTCGTTTTATACAATGGCAAAACAGTTCTATTTATTTTGTATTTTATGATTCGAGCGTTGACTGCTAAGGCCCAAACTATTCTATCTGGTGGGGCAACGTCCAAGAGTCAAGCCTATGTCGCGCGGAACGTAGAAATGACCATAACTTTCACACTGGTTGCAATTATTCGTTTTATACAATGGAAAAGCTGTTGTATTTATATTGTATTTTATGCTCCGGGCATAGACTTCTAAGGCCCTGGCTATTCGATCTGGAGGAGCAACGCCCTAGAGTGAAGCCTAGGCCGCTCGGATCGTAGAAATGACCATAACTTTCGCACTGTTCGCAATTATTCGATTTATACAATGGAAAAACTGTTCTATTTATTTTGTATTTTATGCTTCGGGCGTTGACTTCTAAGGCCCTAAGTATTCGATGTGGAGGTGCATCGCCCTAGAGCGAAACCTAGGTTGCCCGGAACGTTGAAATGACCATTACTTTCACTCTGGTTGCAATTATTCATGCTATACGATGGAAAAACTGTTGTATTTTTATTGTATTTTATGCTTCTGGCGTCGACTTCTTAGGCCCTAACTATTCGATCTGGTGGACCAACGCCCTAGAGTGAAGCCAAGGTTGCCCGTAACGTAGAAATGACCATAACTTTCACACCGGTTGCAAATATTCGTCTTATACGATGGAAAAACTGTTTTATTTTTATTGTGTTTTATGCCTCTGGAGTTGACTTCTTAGGCCCTAACTATTCGGTCTGGTGGAGAAACGCCATAGAGTGTAGCCTAGGTTGCCCGGAACGTAGAAATGACCATAACTTTCACACCGGTTGCAATTATTCGTTTTATACGATAGAAAAACTGTTGTATTTATTTCGTATTTTATGCTCCTGGAGTTGACTTCTAAGTCCGTAGCCATTCGATCTGGTGGAGCAACGCCCTAGAGTGAAGCCTATGTTGCCGGGAACGTAGAAATGACCATAACTTTCATACTGGTGCAGTTATTCGTTTTATACAATGGCAAAACAGTTCTATTTATTTTGTATTTTATGATTCGAGCGTTGACTTCTAAGGCCCAAAGTATTCTATCTGGTGGGGCAACGTCCAAGAGTCAAGCCTATGTCGCGCGGAACGTAGAAATGACCATAACTTTCACACTGGTTGCAATTATTCGTTTTATACAATGGAAAAGCTGTTGTATTTATATTGTATTTTATGCTCCGGGCATAGACTTCTAAGGCCCTGGCTATTCGATCTGGAGGAGCAACGCCCTAGAGTGAAGCCTAGGCCGCTCGGATCGTAGAAATGACCATAACTTTCGCACTGTTCGCAATTATTCGATTTATACAATGGAAAAACTGTTCTATTTATTTTGTATTTTATGCTTCGGGCGTTGACTTCTAAGGCCCTAAGTATTCGATGTGGAGGTGCATCGCCCTAGAGCGAAACCTAGGTTGCCCGGAACGTTGAAATGACCATTACTTTCACTCTGGTTGCAATTATTCATGCTATACGATGGAAAAACTGTTGTATTTTTATTGTATTTTATGCTTCTGGCGTCGACTTCTTAGGCCCTAACTATTCGATCTGGTGGACCAACGCCCTAGAGTGAAGCCAAGGTTGCCCGTAACGTAGAAATGACTATTACCTTCAAACTGGTTGCAATTATTCCTGTCACACGATGGAAGGACTGTTGTATTTTTGTATCTTATGCTTCTGGCGTTGACTTCTTAGGCCCTATCTATTCGATCCGGTGGAGCAACGCCCTAGAGTGAGGCCTAGGTTGCCCGGAACATAGAAATGACCGTTACTTTCACAATATTTGCAAACATTCGTCTTATACGATGAAAAGCTGTTGTATTTATATTGTATATTATGCTTCTGGCGTTGACTTCTAAAGCCGTAGCTATTCAATGTGGTGGAGCAACGCCCTAGAGTGAAGCCTAGGCAGCTCGGATCCTAGAAATGACCATAACTTTCACACTGGTTGCAATTATTCGTTTTATACAATGGAAAAACTGTTGTATTTTTATTGTATTTTATGCCGCTGGCGTTGACTTCTTAGGTCCTAACTATTCGATCTGGTGGAGCAACGCCCTAGAGTGAAGCCTAGGTTTGCCCGGAACATAGAAATGACCATAACCTACACACCGGTTGCAAATATTCGTCTTATACGATGGAAAAACTGTTTTATTTTTATTGTGTTTTATGCCTCTGGAGTTGACTTCTTAGGCCCTAACTATTCGGTCTGGTGGAGAAACGCCATAGAGTGTAGCCTAGGTTGCCCGGAACGTAGAAATGACCATAACTTTCTCACCGGTTGCAATTATTCGTTTTATACGATGGAAAAACTGTTGGATTTATTTTGTATTTTATGCTCCTGGAGTTGACTTCTAATTCCGTAGCCATTCGATCTGGTGGAGCAACGCCCTAGAGCGAAGCCTATGTTGCCGGGAACTTGGAAATGACCATAACTTTCATACTGGTGCAGTTATTCGTTTTATACAATGGAAAAACAGTTCTATTTATTTTGTATTTTATGACTCGAGCGTTGACTTCCTATGCCCTAACTATTCGATCTGGTGGAACAACGCCCTAGAGTGAAGCCTAGGTTGCCCAAAATGTAGAAATGACCATTACCATCACACTGGTTGCAATTATTCATTTTATACGATGGAAAAACAGTTGTATTTTTATTGTACTTTATGCTCCGGGCGTAGACTTCTAAGCCCCTAACTATTCGATCTGGTGGAGCAACGCCCTAGAGTGTAGGCTAGGTTGCCCGGAAGGTAGAAATGACCATATCTTTCACACTGTTTGCAATTATTCATTCTATACGAGGGAAGAACTGTTGTATTTTATTGTACTTTATGCTTCTGGCGTTGACTTCTTAGGCCCTAGCTATTCGATCTGGTGGAGCTGCGACCTTGACTGAAGCCTAGGTTGCCCGGAACGTAGAAGTGACTACATCTTCCACACTGGCTGCAATTATTCGTGTTATACGATGGAAATACTGTTGCATTTTTATCTTATTATATGCTTCGTGCGTAGCCTTCTAAGGCACTAACTCTTCGATCTGGTGGAGCAACGCCCTAGAGTGTAGGCTAGGTTGCCCGGAAGGTAGAAATGACCATCTCTTTCACACCGGTTACTATTATTTGTTTTTTACGATGGAAAGACTGTTGTATTTATACTGTGTTTTATGCCTCTGGAGTTGACTTCTTAGGCCCTAACTTTTCGATCTGGTGTAACAACGCCCTAGAGTGAATCCTAGGTTGCCCGGAACGTAGATATGACCATACCTTTCACACTCGTTGCAATTATTTGTTTTATACGATGGAAAAACTGTTGTATTTATTTTGTATTTTATGCTTCTGGCGTTGACTTCTTATGCCCTAACTATTCGCTCTTGTGGACCAACGCCCCAGAGTGAAGCCTACGTCGCCCGGGTCCTAGAAATGACCATCACCTTCACTCTGGTTGCAATTACTCCCGTTATACGATGGAAAAACTGTTGTATTTTTATTGTATTTTATGCGCCTGGAGTTGTTTTCTAAAGCACTAACTATTCGACCTGGTGGAGCAACGCCCTAGAGTGAAGCCTATGTTGCCGGGAACGTAGAAATGACCATAACTTTCATACTGGTGCAGTTATTCGTTTTATACAATGGCAAAACAGTTCTATTTATTTTGTATTTTATGATTCGAGCGTTGACTGCTAAGGCCCAAACTATTCTATCTGGTGGGGCAACGTCCAAGAGTCAAGCCTATGTCGCGCGGAACGTAGAAATGACCATAACTTTCACACTGGTTGCAATTATTCGTTTTATACAATGGAAAAGCTGTTGTATTTATATTGTATTTTATGCTCCGGGCATAGACTTCTAAGGCCCTGGCTATTCGATCTGGAGGAGCAACGCCCTAGAGTGAAGCCTAGGCCGCTCGGATCGTAGAAATGACCATAACTTTCGCACTGTTCGCAATTATTCGATTTATACAATGGAAAAACTGTTCTATTTATTTTGTATTTTATGCTTCGGGCGTTGACTTCTAAGGCCCTAAGTATTCGATGTGGAGGTGCATCGCCCTAGAGCGAAACCTAGGTTGCCCGGAACGTTGAAATGACCATTACTTTCACTCTGGTTGCAATTATTCATGCTATACGATGGAAAAACTGTTGTATTTTTATTGTATTTTATGCTTCTGGCGTCGACTTCTTAGGCCCTAACTATTCGATCTGGTGGACCAACGCCCTAGAGTGAAGCCAAGGTTGCCCGTAACGTAGAAATGACCATAACTTTCACACCGGTTGCAAATATTCGTCTTATACGATGGAAAAACTGTTTTATTTTTATTGTGTTTTATGCCTCTGGAGTTGACTTCTTAGGCCCTAACTATTCGGTCTGGTGGAGAAACGCCATAGAGTGTAGCCTAGGTTGCCCGGAACGTAGAAATGACCATAACTTTCACACCGGTTGCAATTATTCGTTTTATACGATAGAAAAACTGTTGTATTTATTTCGTATTTTATGCTCCTGGAGTTGACTTCTAAGTCCGTAGCCATTCGATCTGGTGGAGCAACGCCCTAGAGTGAAGCCTATGTTGCCGGGAACGTAGAAATGACCATAACTTTCATACTGGTGCAGTTATTCGTTTTATACAATGGCAAAACAGTTCTATTTATTTTGTATTTTATGATTCGAGCGTTGACTTCTAAGGCCCAAAGTATTCTATCTGGTGGGGCAACGTCCAAGAGTCAAGCCTATGTCGCGCGGAACGTAGAAATGACCATAACTTTCACACTGGTTGCAATTATTCGTTTTATACAATGGAAAAGCTGTTGTATTTATATTGTATTTTATGCTCCGGGCATAGACTTCTAAGGCCCTGGCTATTCGATCTGGAGGAGCAACGCCCTAGAGTGAAGCCTAGGCCGCTCGGATCGTAGAAATGACCATAACTTTCGCACTGTTCGCAATTATTCGATTTATACAATGGAAAAACTGTTCTATTTATTTTGTATTTTATGCTTCGGGCGTTGACTTCTAAGGCCCTAAGTATTCGATGTGGAGGTGCATCGCCCTAGAGCGAAACCTAGGTTGCCCGGAACGTTGAAATGACCATTACTTTCACTCTGGTTGCAATTATTCATGCTATACGATGGAAAAACTGTTGTATTTTTATTGTATTTTATGCTTCTGGCGTCGACTTCTTAGGCCCTAACTATTCGATCTGGTGGACCAACGCCCTAGAGTGAAGCCAAGGTTGCCCGTAACGTAGAAATGACTATTACCTTCAAACTGGTTGCAATTATTCCTGTCACACGATGGAAGGACTGTTGTATTTTTGTATCTTATGCTTCTGGCGTTGACTTCTTAGGCCCTATCTATTCGATCCGGTGGAGCAACGCCCTAGAGTGAGGCCTAGGTTGCCCGGAACATAGAAATGACCGTTACTTTCACAATATTTGCAAACATTCGTCTTATACGATGAAAAGCTGTTGTATTTATATTGTATATTATGCTTCTGGCGTTGACTTCTAAAGCCGTAGCTATTCAATGTGGTGGAGCAACGCCCTAGAGTGAAGCCTAGGCAGCTCGGATCCTAGAAATGACCATAACTTTCACACTGGTTGCAATTATTCGTTTTATACAATGGAAAAACTGTTGTATTTTTATTGTATTTTATGCCGCTGGCGTTGACTTCTTAGGTCCTAACTATTCGATCTGGTGGAGCAACGCCCTAGAGTGAAGCCTAGGTTTGCCCGGAACATAGAAATGACCATAACCTACACACCGGTTGCAAATATTCGTCTTATACGATGGAAAAACTGTTTTATTTTTATTGTGTTTTATGCCTCTGGAGTTGACTTCTTAGGCCCTAACTATTCGGTCTGGTGGAGAAACGCCATAGAGTGTAGCCTAGGTTGCCCGGAACGTAGAAATGACCATAACTTTCTCACCGGTTGCAATTATTCGTTTTATACGATGGAAAAACTGTTGGATTTATTTTGTATTTTATGCTCCTGGAGTTGACTTCTAATTCCGTAGCCATTCGATCTGGTGGAGCAACGCCCTAGAGCGAAGCCTATGTTGCCGGGAACTTGGAAATGACCATAACTTTCATACTGGTGCAGTTATTCGTTTTATACAATGGAAAAACAGTTCTATTTATTTTGTATTTTATGACTCGAGCGTTGACTTCCTATGCCCTAACTATTCGATCTGGTGGAACAACGCCCTAGAGTGAAGCCTAGGTTGCCCAAAATGTAGAAATGACCATTACCATCACACTGGTTGCAATTATTCATTTTATACGATGGAAAAACAGTTGTATTTTTATTGTACTTTATGCTCCGGGCGTAGACTTCTAAGCCCCTAACTATTCGATCTGGTGGAGCAACGCCCTAGAGTGTAGGCTAGGTTGCCCGGAAGGTAGAAATGACCATATCTTTCACACTGTTTGCAATTATTCATTCTATACGAGGGAAGAACTGTTGTATTTTATTGTACTTTATGCTTCTGGCGTTGACTTCTTAGGCCCTAGCTATTCGATCTGGTGGAGCTGCGACCTTGACTGAAGCCTAGGTTGCCCGGAACGTAGAAGTGACTACATCTTCCACACTGGCTGCAATTATTCGTGTTATACGATGGAAATACTGTTGCATTTTTATCTTATTATATGCTTCGTGCGTAGCCTTCTAAGGCACTAACTCTTCGATCTGGTGGAGCAACGCCCTAGAGTGTAGGCTAGGTTGCCCGGAAGGTAGAAATGACCATCTCTTTCACACCGGTTACTATTATTTGTTTTTTACGATGGAAAGACTGTTGTATTTATACTGTGTTTTATGCCTCTGGAGTTGACTTCTTAGGCCCTAACTTTTCGATCTGGTGTAACAACGCCCTAGAGTGAATCCTAGGTTGCCCGGAACGTAGATATGACCATACCTTTCACACTCGTTGCAATTATTTGTTTTATACGATGGAAAAACTGTTGTATTTATTTTGTATTTTATGCTTCTGGCGTTGACTTCTTATGCCCTAACTATTCGCTCTTGTGGACCAACGCCCCAGAGTGAAGCCTACGTCGCCCGGGTCCTAGAAATGACCATCACCTTCACTCTGGTTGCAATTACTCCCGTTATACGATGGAAAAACTGTTGTATTTTTATTGTATTTTATGCGCCTGGAGTTGTTTTCTAAAGCACTAACTATTCGACCTGGTGGAGCAACGCCCTAGAGTGAAGCCTAGGTTGCCCGAAACGTAGAAATGACCATATCCTTCACACAGGTTGCAATTATTCCTGTTACACGATGGAAAAACTGTTGTATTTTTATTGTAGTTTATGCCTCTGGCGTTGACTTCTTAGGCCCTAACTATTCGATCTGGTGGAGCAACGCCCTAGAGTGAAGCCTAGGCTTGCCCGGAACATGGAAATGACCATAACCTTCACACCGGTTGCAAATATTTGTTTTATACGATGGAAAAACTGTTTTATTTATTTGTGTTTTGTGCCTTGGAGTTGACTTCTTAGGCCCTAACTATTCGACCTGGTGGAGCAACGCCCTAGAGTGAAGCATAGGTTGCCCGGAACGTAGAAATGACCATATCCTTCACACAGGTTGCATTATTCCTGTTACACGATGGAAAAACTGTTGTATTTTTATTGTATTTTATGCCTCTGGCGTTGACTTCTTAGGCCCTAACTATTCGATCTGGTGGAGCAACGCCCTAGAGTGAAGCCTAGGTTTGCCCGGAACATGGAAATGACCATAACCTTCACACCGGTTGCAAATATTCGTTTTATACGATGGAAAAACTGTTTTATTTATATTGTGTTTTGTGCCTCTGGAGTTGACTTCTTAGGCCCTAACTATTCGATCTGGTGGAGCAACGCCGTAGAGTGTAGCCTAGGTTGTCCGGAACGTAGAAATGACCATAACTTTCACACTGGTTGCAATTATTCGTTTTATACAGTGGAAAAGCTGTTGTATTTATATTGTATTTTATGCTTCTGGCGTTGACTTCTAAGGCCGTATCTATTCGATCTGGTGGAGTAACGCCCAAGAGTGAAGTCTAGGTTGCCCGGAACGTAGAAATGACCATTACTTTCACTCTGGTTGCAATTATTCATGCTATACGATGGAAAAACTGTTGTATTTTTATTGTATTTTATGCTTCTGGCGTCGACTTCTTAGGCCCTAACTATTCGATCTGGTGGACCAACGCCATAGAGTGAAGCCAAGGTTGCCCGGAACGTAGAAATGACGATTACCTTCAAACTGGTTGCAATTATTCCTGTCACACGATGGAAAGACTGTTGTATTTTTGTATCTTATGCTTCTGGCGTTGACTTCTTAGGCCCTAACTATTCGATCCGGTGGAGCAACGCCCTAGAGTGAGGCCTAGGTTGCCCGGAACATAGAAATGACCGTTACTTTCACAATATTTGCAAACATTCGTCTTATACGATGGAAAGCTGTTGTATTTATATTGTATATTATGCTTCTGGCGTTGACTTCTAAGGCCGTAGCTATTCAATGTGGTGGAGCAACGCCCTAGAGTGAAGCCAAGGCAGCTCGGATCGTAGAAATGACCATAACTTTCACACTGGTTGCACTTATTCGTTTTATACATTGGAAAAACAGTTCCATTTATTTTGTATTTTATGATTCGAGCGTTGACTTCTAAGCCCCAAACTATTCTATCTGGTGGGGCAACGTCCAAGAGTCAAGCCTATGTCGCCCTGAACGTAGAAATGACCATAACTTTCACACTGGTTGCAATTATTCGTTTTATACAATGGAAAAGCTGTTGTATTTATATTGTATTTTATGCTCCGGGCATAGACTTCTAAGGCCCTGGCTATTCGATCTGGAGGAGCAACGCCCTTGAGTGAAGCCTAGGTTGCCCGGAACGTAGAAATGACCCTAACCTTCAAACCAGTTTCAATTATCCGTTTTATACGGTGGAAAAACTGTTGTATTTATTTTGTATTTTATGCTTCTGGCGTTGACTTCTTAGGCCCTAACTATTCGATCTTGTGGATGAACGCCCTAGAGTGAAGCCTAGGTTGCCTGGCATGTAGAAATGACCATAACTTTCACACTGGTTGCAATTATTCGTTCTATACGATGGAAAAACTGTTGTATTTTTATTGTATTTTATGCCTCTGGCGTTGACTTCTTAGGCCCTAACTATTCGATCTGGTGGAGCAACGCCCTAGAGTGAAGCCTAGGTTTGTCCGGAACATAGAAATGACCATATCCTTCACACTGGTTGCAATTATTCCTGTTACACGATGGAAAAACTGTTGTATTTTTATTGTATTTTATGCCTCTGGCGTTGACTTCTTAGGCCCTAACTATTCGATCTGGTGGAGCAACGCCCTAGAGTGAAGCCTAGGTTTGCCCGGAACATGGAAATGACCATAACCTTCACACCGGTTGCAAATATTCGTTTTATACGATGGAAAAACTGTTTTATTTATATTGTGTTTTGTGCCTCTGGAGTTGACTTCTTAGGCCCTAACTATTCGATCTGGTGGAGCAACGCCATAGAGTGTAGCCTAGGTTGTCCGGAACGTAGAAATGACCATAACTTTCACACTGGTTGCAATTATTCGTTTTATACAATGGAAAAACAGTTCTATTTATTTTGTATTTTATGATTCGAGCGTTGACTTCTAAGGCCCAAACTATTCTATCTGGTGGGGCAACGTCCGAGAGTCAAGCCTATGTCGCCCGGAACGTAGAAATGACCATAACTTTCACACTGGTTGCAATTATTCGTTTTATACAATGGAAAAGCTGTTGTATTTATATTGTATTTTATGCTCCGGGCATAGACTTCTAAGGCCCTGGCTATTCCATCTGGAGGAGCAACGCCCTAGAGTGAAGCCTAGGCCGCTCGGATCGTAGAAATGACCATAACTTTCGCACTGTTCGCAATTATTCGATTTATACAATGGAAAAACTGTTCTATTTATTTTGTATTTTATGCTTCGGGCGTTGACTTCTAATGCCCTAAGTATTCGATGTGGAGGTGCATCGCCCTAGAGCGAAACCTAGGTTGCCCCGAACGTTGAAATGACCATTACTTTCACTCTGGTTGCAATTATTCATGCTATACGATGGAAAAACTGTTGTATTTTTATTGTATTTTATGCTTCTGGCGTCGACTTCTTAGGCCCTAACTATTCGATCTGGTGGACCAACGCCCTAGAGTGAAGCCAAGGTTGCCCGTAACGTAGAAGTGACTATTACCTTCAAACTGGTTGCAATTATTCCTGTCACACGATGGAAAGACTGTTGTATTTTTGTATCTTATGCTTCTGGCGTTGACTTCTTAGGCCCTATCTATTCGATCCGGTGGAGCAACGCCCTAGAGTGAGGCCTAGGTTGCCCGGAACATAGAAATGACCGTTACTTTCACAATATTTGCAACCATTCGTCTTATACGATGAAAAGCTGTTGTATTTATATTGTATATTATGCTTCTGGCGTTGACTTCTAAAGCCGTAGCTATTCAATGTGGTGGAGCAACGCCCTAGAGTGAAGCCTAGGCAGCTCGGATCGTAGAAATGACCATAACTTTCACACTGGTTGCAATTATTCGTTTTATACAATGGAAAAACTGTTCTATTTATTTTGTATTTTATGCTTCGGGCGTTGACTTCTAAGGCCCTAACGATTCGATCTGGTGGACAAACGCCCTAGAGTGAAGCCTAGGTTGCCCGGAACGTAGAAATGACCATTACTTTCGCACTGGTTGCAATTATTCTTTTTATACGAGGGCAAAACTGTTGTATTTTTATTGTATTTTATGCCTCTGGCGTTGACTTCTTAGGTCCTAACTATTCAATCTGGTGGAGCAACACCCTAGAGTGAAGCCTAGGTTTGCCCGGAACATAGAAATGACCACATCCTTCACACTGGTTGCAATTATTCCTGTGACACGATGGAAAAACTGTTGTATTTTTATTGTATTTTATGCCTCTGGCGTTGACTTCTCAGGCCCTAACTATTCGATCTGGTGGAGCAACGCCCTAGAGTGAAGCCTAGGTTTGCCCGGAACATAGAAATGACCATAACTTTCACACCGGTTGCAAATATTCGTCTTATACGATGGAAAAACTGTTTTATTTTTATTGTGTTTTATGCCTCTGGAGTTGACTTCTTAGGCCCTAACTATTCGGTCTGGTGGAGAAACGCCATAGAGTGTAGCCTAGGTTGCCCGGAACGTAGAAATGACCATAACTTTCACACCGGTTGCAATTATTCGTTTTATACGATGGAAAAACTGTTGGATTTATTTTGTATTTTATGCTCCTGGAGTTGACTTCTAATTCCGTAGCCATTCGATCTGGTGGAGCAACGCCCTAGAGCGAAGCCTATGTTGCCGGGAACTTGGAAATGACCATAACTTTCATACTGGTGCAGTTATTCGTTTTATACAATGGAAAAACAGTTCTATTTATTTTGTATTTTATGATTCGAGCGTTGACTTCCTATGCCCTAACTATTCGATCTGGTGGAACAACGCCCTAGAGTGAAGCCTAGGTTGCCCGGCATGTAGAAATGACAATAACTTTCACACTGGTTGCAAATATTCGTTTTATACGATGGAAAAACTGTTTTATTTATATTGTGTTTTGTGCCTCTGGAGTTGACTTCTTAGGCCCTAACTATTCGATCTGGTGGAGCAACGCCATAGAGTGTAGCCTAGGTTGTCCGGAACGTAGAAATGACCATAACTTTCACACTGGTTGCAATTATTCGTTTTATACAGTGGAAAAGCTGTTGTATTCATATTGTATTTTATGCTTCTGGCGTTGACTTCTAAGGCCGTATCTATTCGATCTGGTGGAGTAACGCCCAAGAGTGAAGTCTAGGTTGCCCGGAACGTAGAAATGACCATTACCTTCACACTGGTTGCAATTACTACTGTTACACGATGCAAAAGCTGCTGTATCTATATTGTATTTTATGCTTCGGGCATTGACTCCTAAGGCCCTAACTATTCGATGTGGTGGAGCAACGCCCTAGAGCGAAATCTAGGTTGCCAGGAAGGTAGAAATGACCATATCGTTCACACTGGTTGCAATTATTCTTGTTACACGATGGAAAAACTGTTGTATTTTTATTGTATTTTATGCCTCTGGCGTTGACTTCCTAGGCCCTAACTATTCGGTCTGGTGGAGAAACGCCATAGAGTGTAGCCTAGGTTGCCCGGAACGTAGAAATGACCATAACTTTCACACCGGTTGCAATTATTCGTTTTATACGATAGAAAAACTGTTGTATTTATTTCGTATTTTATGCTCCTGGAGTTGACTTCTAAGTCCGTAGCCATTCGATCTGGTGGAGCAACGCCCTAGAGTGAAGCCTATGTTGCCGGGAACGTAGAAATGACCATAACTTTCATACTGGTGCAGTTATTCGTTTTATACAATGGAAAAACAGTTCTATTTATTTTGTATTTTATGATTCGAGCGTTGACTTCTAAGGCCCAAACTATTCTATCTGGTGGGGCAACGCCCTAGAGTGAAGCCTAGGCTTGCCCGGAACATGGAAATGACCATAACCTTCACACCGGTTGCAAATATTCGTTTTATACGATGGAAAAACTGTTTTATTTATTTGTGTTTTGTGCCTTGGAGTTGACTTCTTAGGCCCTAACTATTCGACCTGGTGGAGCAACGCCCTAGAGTGAAGCATAGGTTGCCCGGAACGTAGAAATGACCATATCCTTCACACAGGTTGCATTATTCCTGTTACACGATGGAAAAACTGTTGTATTTTTATTGTATTTTATGCCTCTGGCGTTGACTTCTTAGGCCCTAACTATTCGATCTGGTGGAGCAACGCCCTAGAGTGAAGCCTAGGTTTGCCCGGAACATGGAAATGACCATAACCTTCACACCGGTTGCAAATATTCGTTTTATACGATGGAAAAACTGTTTTATTTATATTGTGTTTTGTGCCTCTGGAGTTGACTTCTTAGGCCCTAACTATTCGATCTGGTGGAGCAACGCCGTAGAGTGTAGCCTAGGTTGTCCGGAACGTAGAAATGACCATAACTTTCACACTGGTTGCAATTATTCGTTTTATACAGTGGAAAAGCTGTTGTATTTATATTGTATTTTATGCTTCTGGCGTTGACTTCTAAGGCCGTATCTATTCGATCTGGTGGAGTAACGCCCAAGAGTGAAGTCTAGGTTGCCCGGAACGTAGAAATGACGATTACCTTCAAACTGGTTGCAATTATTCCTGTCACACGATGGAAAGACTGTTGTATTTTTGTATCTTATGCTTCTGGCGTTGACTTCTTAGGCCCTAACTATTCGATCCGGTGGAGCAACGCCCTAGAGTGAGGCCTAGGTTGCCCGGAACATAGAAATGACCGTTACTTTCACAATATTTGCAAACATTCGTCTTATACGATGGAAAGCTGTTGTATTTATATTGTATATTATGCTTCTGGCGTTGACTTCTAAGGCCGTAGCTATTCAATGTGGTGGAGCAACGCCCTAGAGTGAAGCCAAGGCAGCTCGGATCGTAGAAATGACCATAACTTTCACACTGGTTGCACTTATTCGTTTTATACAATGGAAAAACAGTTCCATTTATTTTGTATTTTATGATTCGAGCGTTGACTTCTAAGCCCCAAACTATTCTATCTGGTGGGGCAACGTCCAAGAGTCAAGCCTATGTCGCCCGGAACGTAGAAATGACCATAACTTTCACACTGGTTGCAATTATTCGTTTTATACAATGGAAAAGCTGTTGTATTTATATTGTATTTTATGCTCCGGGCATAGACTTCTAAGGCCCTGGCTATTCGATCTGGAGGAGCAACGCCCTTGAGTGAAGCCTAGGTTGCCCGGAACGTAGAAATGACCCTAACTTTCAAACCAGTTTCAATTATCCGTTTTATACGGTGGAAAAACAGTTCTATTTATTTTGTATTTTATGATTCGAGCGTTGACTTCCTATGCCCTAACTATTCGATCTGGTGGAACAACGCCCTAGAGTGAAGCCTAGGTTGCCCGGCATGTAGAAATGACAATAACTTTCACACTGGTTGCAAATATTCGTTTTATACGATGGAAAAACTGTTTTATTTATATTGTGTTTTGTGCCTCTGGAGTTGACTTCTTAGGCCCTAACTATTCGATCTGGTGGAGCAACGCCATAGAGTGTAGCCTAGGTTGTCCGGAACGTAGAAATGACCATAACTTTCACACTGGTTGCAATTATTCGTTTTATACAGTGGAAAAGCTGTTGTATTCATATTGTATTTTATGCTTCTGGCGTTGACTTCTAAGGCCGTATCTATTCGATCTGGTGGAGTAACGCCCAAGAGTGAAGTCTAGGTTGCCCGGAACGTAGAAATGACCATTACCTTCACACTGGTTGCAATTACTACTGTTACACGATGCAAAAGCTGCTGTATCTATATTGTATTTTATGCTTCGGGCAATGACTCCTAAGGCCCTAACTATTCGATGTGGTGGAGCAACGCCCTAGAGCGAAATCTAGGTTGCCAGGAAGGTAGAAATGACCATATCGTTCACACTGGTTGCAATTATTCTTGTTACACGATGGAAAAACTGTTGTATTTTTATTGTATTTTATGCCTCTGGCGTTGACTTCCTAGGCCCTAACTATTCGGTCTGGTGGAGAAACGCCATAGAGTGTAGCCTAGGTTGCCCGGAACGTAGAAATGACCATAACTTTCACACCGGTTGCAATTATTCGTTTTATACGATAGAAAAACTGTTGTATTTATTTCGTATTTTATGCTCCTGGAGTTGACTTCTAAGTCCGTAGCCATTCGATCTGGTGGAGCAACGCCCTAGAGTGAAGCCTATGTTGCCGGGAACGTAGAAATGACCATAACTTTCATACTGGTGCAGTTATTCGTTTTATACAATGGAAAAACAGTTCTATTTATTTTGTATTTTATGATTCGAGCGTTGACTTCTAAGGCCCAAACTATTCTATCTGGTGGGGCAACGTCCAAGAGTCAAGCCTATGTCGCCCGGAACGTAGAAATGACCATAACTTTCACACTGGTTGCAATTATTCGTTTTATACAATGGAAAAGCTGTTGTATTTTTATTGTATTTTATGCTCCGGGCATAGACTTCTAAGGCCCTGGCTATTCGATCTGGAGGAGCAACGCCCTTGAGTGAAGCCCAGGTTGCCCGGAACGTAGAAATGACCCTAACTTTCAAACCAGTTTCAATTATCCGTTTTATACGCTGGAAAAACTGTTGTATTTATTTTGTATTTTATGCTTCTGGCGTTGACTTCTTAGGCCCTAACTATTCGATCTGGTGGATGAACGCACTAGAGTGAAGCCTAGGTTGCCTGCCATGTAGAAATGACCATAACTTTCACACTGGTTGCAATTATTCGTTCTATACGATGGAAAAACTGTTGTATTTTTATTGTATTTTATGCCTCTGGCGTTGACTTCTTAGGCCCTAACTATTCGATCTGGTGGAGCAACGCCCTAGAGTGAAGCCTAGGTTTGCCCGGAACATAGAAATGACCATATCCTTCACACTGGTTGCAATTATTCCTGTTACACGATGGAAAAACTGTTGTATTTTTATTGTATTTTATGCCTCTGGCGTTGTCTTCTTAGGCCCTAACTATTCGATCTGGTGGAGCAACGCCCTAGAGTGAAGCCTAGGTTTGCCCGGAACATAGAATTGACCATAACTTTCACACCGGTTGCAAATATTCGTCTTATACGATGGAAAAACTGTTTTATTTTTATTGTGTTTTATGCCTCTGGAGTTGACTTCTTAGGCCCTAACTATTCGGTCTGGTGGAGAAACGCCATAGAGTGTAGCCTAGGTTGCCCGGAACGTAGAAATGACCATAACTTTCACACCGGTTGCAATTATTCGTTTTATACGATAGAAAAACTGTTGTATTTATTTCGTATTTTATGCTCCTGGAGTTGACTTCTAAGTCCGTAGCCATTCGATCTGGTGGAGCAACGCCCTAGAGTGAAGCCTATGTTGCCGGGAACGTAGAAATGACCATAACTTTCATACTGGTGCAGTTATTCGTTTTATACAATGGAAAAACAGTTCTATTTATTTTGTATTTTATGATTCGAGCGTTGACTTCTAAGGCCCAAACTATTCTATCTGGTGGGGCAACGTCCAAGAGTCAAGCCTATGTCGCCCGGAACGTAGAAATGACCATAACTTTCACACTGGTTGCAATTATTCGTTTTATACAATGGAAAAGCTGTTGTATTTTTATTGTATTTTATGCTCCGGGCATAGACTTCTAAGGCCCTGGCTATTCGATCTGGAGGAGCAACGCCCTTGAGTGAAGCCTAGGTTGCCCGGAACGTAGAAATGACCCTAACTTTCAAACCAGTTTCAATTATCCGTTTTATACGGTGGAAAAACAGTTCTATTTATTTTGTATTTTATGATTCGAGCGTTGACTTCTAAGGCCCAAACTATTCTATCTGGTGGGGCAACGTCCAAGAGTCAAGCCTATGTCGCCCGGAACGTAGAAATGACCATAACTTTCACACTGGTTGCAATTATTCTTTTTAAACGATGGAAAAACTGTTGCACTGTTATTGTATTTTATGTTTTGAGCGTTGACTTCTAAGGCCCTAGCTATTCGATTTGGTGGAGCAACGCCCTAGGGTGAAGTCTAGGTTGCCCGAAACGTAGAAATGACCAGTAATTTCACACTGGTTGCAATTATTCATGCTATACGATGGAAAAGCTGCTGTATTTTTATTGTATTTTATGCTTCTGGCGTTGACTTCTAAGGTCCTAGCTATTCCATGTCGTTGGGCAACGTCCATGAGTGAAGAGTATGTTGCCCGAAACGTAGAAATGACCATTACTTTCACACTGGCTGCAATTATTCTTTTTTTACGATGGTAAAACTTTTGTATTTTTATTGTATTTTATGCTTCTGGCGTTGACTTCTTAGGCCCTAACTATTCGATCTGGCGGGGGAACGCTCTAGAGTGAAGCCTAGGTTGCCCGAAACGTCGAAATGACCATTACTTTCATTCTGGTTGCAATTATTCATGCTATACTGAGGAAAAACTGCTGTATTTTTATTGTATTTTATGTTTCTGGCATTGACTTCTAAGATCCTAGCTATTCGATTTCGGGGGCAGCGACCAAGGGTGAAGCGTATGTGTCCCGAAACGTAGAAATGACCATTACATTCACACTGGTTGCAATTATTTTTTTATACGATGGAAAAGCTGTTGTACTTTTATTGTATTTTATGCTTCTATCGTTAACTTCTTAGGCCCTAACTATTCGATCTGGCGGGGGAACGCTCTAGAGTGAACCCTAGGTTGCCCGAAACGTCGAAATGACCATTACTTTCACACTGCTTGCAATTATTCATGCCATACGATTGAAAAACTGTTGTATTTTTATTGTATTTTATGCTGCTGGCGTTGACCTCTTAGGCCCTAACTATTCGATCTGTCGGGGGAGCGCTCTAGAGTGAAGCCTAGATTGCCCGAAACGTCGAAATGACCATTACTTTCACACTGGTTGTAATTATTCATGCTATACGATGGAGAAACTGCTGTATTTTTATTGTATTTTATGCTTCTGGCATTGACTTCTAAGATCCTAGCTATTCGATCTTGGGGGCAGCTTCCAAGAGCGAAGCGTGTGTTGCCCGAAACGTAGAAATGACCATTACATTCACACTGGTTGCAATTGTTCGTTTTATACGATGGAAAAGCTGTTGTACCTATATCGTATTTTATGCTTCTGGCGTTGACTTCTAAGGCCCTAGCTATTCGATTTGGTGGGGAAACGCCCTAGAGTGAAGTCTAGGTTGCCCGAAACGAGGAAATGACCAGTACTTTCACTCTGGTTGCAGTCATTTCTGTTATACGATGGAAAAACTGTTGCACTTTTATAGTATTTTATGTTTCTGGCGTTGACTTCTAAGGTCCTAGCTATTCGATCTCGTGGGGCAACGTTCAAGAGTGAAGCGTATGTTGCCCGAAACGTAGAAATGACCAGTACTTTCACACTGGTTGCAATTATTCATGCTATACGATGGAAAAGCTGCTGTATTTTTATTGTATTTTATGCTTCTGGCGTTGACTTCTAATGTCCTAGCTATTCGATGTCGTTGGGCAACGTCCATGGGTGAAGAGTATGTTGCCCGAAACGTAGAAATGACCATTACTTTCACACTGGTTGCAATTATTCTTTTTTTACGATGGTAAAACTGTTGTATTTTTATTGTATTTTATGCTTCTGGCGTTGACTTCTTAGGCCCTAACTACTCGATCTGGCGGAGGAACGCTCTAGAGTGAAGCCTAGGTTGCCCGGAACGTAGAAATGACCTGTACTTTCACACTGGTTGCAGTTATTCCTGTTATACAATGGAAAAACTATTGCATTTTTATAGTATTTTATGATTCTGGCGTTGACTTCTAAGGTCCTAGCTGCTCGATCTCGTGGGGCAACGTTCAATAGTGAAGCGTATGCTGCCCGAAACGTAGAAATGACCATTACTTTCACACTGGTTACAATTATTCTTCTTATACGATGGAAAAACTGTTGTATTTTTATTGTATTTTATGTGTCTGGAGTTGCTTTCTAAGGCCCTAACTATTCGACCTGGAGGTGCAATGCCCTAGAGTGAAGCCTAGGTTGCACGGAACGTCGAAGTGCCCATTACTTTCACACTGGTTGCAATTATTCCTGTTATACGATGGAAAGACTGTTGTATTTTTATTGTATTTTATGCTCTTGGCGTTGACCTCCAAGTCCCTAGCTATTCGATCTGGTGGAGCAACGCCCTAGCGCGAAACCTAGGGTGCCCGGAACGTAGAAATGGCCATTACTTTCACACTGGTTGCAATTATTCGTTTTATACGATCGAAAAACTGTTGTATCTATATCGTATTTTATGTTTCAGGCGTTGACTTCTGAGGCCGTAGCCTTTCGATGTGGTGGAAGAACGCCATAGAGTGAAGCCTAGGTTGCCCGGAACGTAGAAATGTCCATATCTTTCACACTGGTTGCAATTATTCGTCTTTTACGATGGAAAAGCTGTTGTATTTATATTGTATTTTATGACTCTGGCGTTGACTTCTAAGGCCCTAGCTATTCGATCTAGTGGAGCAACGCCCTAGAGTGAAGCCTAGGTTGCCCGGAACGTAGAAATGACCATTACTTGCACAGTGTTTGCTGTTATTCATTTTATACGATGGAAAAGCTGCTGTATTTATATTTTATTTTATGCTCCTGGCGTTGACTTCTAAGGCCGTAGCTATTAGACGTGGTGGAGCAACGCCCTAGAGTGACGCCTAGGTTGCCCGGAACGTAGAACATACCATTACCTTCACGCTGGTTGCAATTATTCCTGTTATACGATGGAAAAACTGTTGCACCTTTATTGTATTTTATGCTTCTGGCGTTGACTTCATAGGCCCTAACTACTCGATCTGGCGGAGCAACGTCCTAGAGTGAAGCCTAGGTTGACCGGAACGTATAAATGACCATAACTTTCACACTGGTTACCATTATTCGTTTTATACGATGGAAAAGCTGTTGAATTTATATCGTATTTTATGCTTCTGGCGTTGACTTCCTAGGCCCTAACTATTCCATCTGGTGGAACGACGCCCTAGGGTGAGGCCTAGGTTGCCCGGAACGTAGAAATGACCAGTACTTTCACACTGGTTGCAGTTATTCGTTTTATACGATGGAAAAACTGTTCTATTTATTTTGCATTTTACGCTTCGGGCGTTGACTTCTAAGGCGCTAACTATTCAATCTGTTGGGGCAACGCCCTAGAGTGTATCCTAGGTTGCCCGGAAAGTAGAAATGACCATAACTTTCATACTGGTTGCAATTATTCGTTTTATATGATGGAAAAACTGTTGTATTTATATTGTATTTTATGCTTCTGGCGTTGACTTCTTAGGCCCTAACTATTTGATCTGGTGGTGCACAGCCCTGGAGTGAAGCCTAGGTTGCCCGGAACGTAGAAAAGACCATTACCTTCACACTGGTTGCAATTATTCCTGCTTTACGATGGAAAAACTGTTGCATCTTTCTTGTATTTTATGCTTCCGGCGTTGATTTCTAAGGCCCTAATTATTCGATCTGGTGGAGCAACGCCCTAGAGTGAAGCCAAGGTTGCCCGGAACGTAGAAATGACCATTACATTCACACTGGTTGCAATTATTCGTCTTATACGATGGAAAAGCTGTTGTATTTATATCGTATTTTATGCTTCTGACGTTGACTTCTTTGGCCCTAACTATTCCATCTGGTGGAACAACGCCCTTGGGTGAAGCCTAGGTTGCGCGGAACGTAGCAATGACCATAACTTTCACACTGGTAGCAATTATTCGTTTTACACGATGGAAAAACTGTTCTATTTATTTTGTATTTTATGCTTCGGGCGTTGACTTCTAAGGCCCCAACTATTCTATCTGGTGGAGCAACGCCCTAGAGTGAAGCCTAGGTTGCCCGGAACGTAGAAATGACCTTAACTTCCACACTGGTTGCAATTCTTCGTTTTATACGATGGAAAAGCAGTTGTATTTATATCGTATTTTGTGCTTCTGGCGTTGACTTCTAAGGACCTAACTATTCGATCTGGTGGAGAAACGCCCTAGAGTGAAGCCTAGGTTGCGCGGTACGTAGAAATGACCATAACGTTCACACTGGTAGCAATTATTCGTTTTATACGACGGAAAAACTGTTTTATTTATTTTGTATTTTATGCTTCTGGCGTTGACTTCCAAGGCACTAACAATTCGATCTGGTGGAGCAACGCCCTAGAGTGAAGCCTAGGTTACCCGGAAAGTGGAAATGACCATAACTTTCATCCTGGTTGCAATTATTCGTTTTATATGATGGAAAAACTGTTGTATTTATATAGTGTTTTATGCTTCTGGCGTTGACTTCTTAGTCCCTAACTATTCCATCTGGCGGAACAACGCCCTAGTGTGAAGCCTAGGTTACCTGGAACGTAGAAATGACCATAACTTCCACACTCGTTGCAATTATTCGTTTTATACGATGGAAAAGCTGTTGTATTTATATCGTATTTTATGCATCTGGCGTTGACTTCTAAGGACCTAACTATTCGATCTGGTGGAGCAACGCACTAGAGTGAAGCCTAGGTTCCGCGGAATGTAGAAATGACCATAACGTTCACACTGGTAGCAATTATTCGTTTTATACGATGGAAAAACAGTTTTATTTATTTTGTATTTTATGCTTCTGGCGTTGACTTCTAAGGCCCTAACTATTCGATCTGGTGGAGCAACGCCGTAGAGTGAAGCCTAGGTTGCCTGGAACGGAGAAATGACCTTAACTTTCACACCGGTAGCAATTATTCGTTTTATTCGATGGAAAAACTGTTTTATTTATTTTGTATTTTATGCTTCGGGCGTTGACTTCTAAGGCCCTAACTGTTTGATCTGGTGGAGCAACGCCCTCGAGTGAAGCCTATGTTGCCCGGAACGTAGAAATGACCATAACTTTCACACTGGTTGCTATTGTTCGTTTTAGACGATGGAAAAACTGTTGTACTTATATTGTATTTTATTCTTATGGCGTTGAATTCTAAGTCCCTAGCTATTCGATCTGGTGGAACAACGCCCTAGAGTGAAGCCTAGGTTGCCCGGAACGTAGAAATGACCATAACTTCCACACTGGTTGCAATTATTCGTTTTATACGATGTAAAAGCTGTTGTATTTATATCGTATTTTATGCTTCTGGCGTTGACTTCTTAGGCCCTAACTATTCCATCTGGTGGAACAACGGCCTAGGGTGAAGCCTAGGTTGCCCGGAACGTAGAAATGGCCATAACTTTCACACTGGTAGCAATTATTCGTTTTATACGTTGGAAAAACTGTTCTATTTATTTTGTATTTTATGCTTCGGGCGTTGACTTCAAAGGCCCTAGCTATTCGATCTGCTCGAGCAACGCCCTAGAGTGTAGCTTAGGTTGCCCGGAACGTAGAAATGACCTTAACTTTCATCCTGATTGCAATTATTCGTTTTATATGATGGAAAAACTGTTGTATTTATATTGTTTTTTATGCTTCTGGCGTTCACTTCTTAGGCTCTAACTATTCTATCTGGTGGAGCAACGCCCTAGAGTGAAGCCTAGGTTGCGCGGAACGTAGAAATGACCATAACTTTCACACCGGTTGCTATTATTCGTTTTATACGATGGAAAAACTGTTATATTTATATTGTATTTTATGTTTCTGGCGTTGACTTCTGAGGCCGTAGCTATTCGATCTGGTGGAAGGACGCCATAGAGTGAAGCCTAGGTTGCCCGGAACGTAGAAATGTCCATATCTATCACACTGGTTGCAATTATTCGTCTTTTACGATGGAAAAGCTGTTGTATTTATATTGTATTTTATGACTCTGGCGTTGACTTCTAAGGCCCTAGCTATTCGATCTAGTGGAGCAACTCCCTAGAGTGAAGCCTAGGTTGCCCGGAACGTAGAAATGACCATTACTTGCACAGTGTTTGCTGTTATTCATTTTATACGATGGAAAAGCTGTTGTATTTATATTGTATTTTATGCTCCTGGCGTTGACTTCTAAGGCCGTAGCTATTAGACGTGGTGGAGCAACGCCCTAGAGTGACGCCTAGGTTGCCCGGAACGTAGAAATGACCATAACTTCCACACTGGTTGCAATTATTCGTTTTATACGATGTAAAAGCTGTTGTATTTATATCGTATTTTATGCTTCTGGCGTTGACTTCTTAGGCCCTAACTATTCCATCTGATGGAACAACGGCCTAGGGTGAAGCCTAGGTTGCCCGGAACGTAGAAATGGCCATAACTTTCACACTGGTAGCAATTATTCGTTTTATACGTTGGAAAAACTGTTCTATTTATTTTGTATTTTATGCTTCGGGCGTTGACTTCTAAGGCCCTAGCTATTCGATCTGCTCGAGCAATGCCCTAGAGTGTAGCCTAGGTTGCCCGGAACGTAGAAATGACCATAACTTTCATCCTGATTGCAATTATTCGTTTTATATGATGGAAAGACTGTTCTATTTATTTTGTATTTTATGCTTCGGGCGTTGACTTCTAAGGCCCTAGGTATTCGATCTGGTCGAGCAACGCCTTAGAGTGAAGCCTAGGTTACCCGGAACGTAGAAATGACCATAACTTTCACACTGGTAGCAATTATTCGTTTTATACGATGGAAAAACTGTTCTATTTATTTTGCATTTTACGCTTCGGGCGTTGACTTCTAAGGCGCTAACTATTCAATCTGTTGGAGCAACGCCCTAGGGTGTATCCTAGGTTGCCCGGAAAGTAGAAATGACCACTACTTTCAGACTGTTTGCAATTATTCGTTTTATACGATGGAAAAACTGTTGCATCTTTATTGTATTTTATGCTTATGGCGTTGAATTCTAAGTCCCTAGCTATTCGATCTGGTAGAGCATCGCCCTAGAGTGAAACCTAGGTTACCCGGAACGTAGAAATGACCAGTACTTTCACAATGTTTGCAACTACTCATTTTATACGATGGAATAACTGTTGTACTTATATTGTATTTTATCCTTCTGGCGTTGAATTCTAAGTCCCTAGCTATTCGATCTGGTAGAATAACGACCTAGAATGAAACCTAGGTTATCCGGAACGTAGAAATGACCAGTACATTCGCACTGGTTGCAGTTATTCCTGTTATACGATGCAAAAACTGTTGCATCTTTATTGCATTTTATGCTTCTGGCGTTGACTTCTAAGGCCCTAACTATTCGGTCAGGTGGAGCAACGCCCTAGAGTGACGCCTAGGTTGCCCGGAACGTAGAAATGACCATTACTTTCACAATGTTTGCAACTGCTCATTTTATACGATGGAAAAACTGTTGCATCTTTATTGTATTTTATGCTTCTGGCGTTGATTTCTAAGGCCCTAACTATCCGATCTGGTGGAGCAACGCCCTAGAGTGAAGCCTAGGTTGCCCGCAACGTAGAAATGACCATTACATTCACACTGGTTGCAATTATTCGTTTTATACGATGGAAAAGCTGTAGTATTTATATCGTATTTTATGCCTCTGGCGTTGACTTCTTAGGCCCTAACTATTCTATCTGGTGGAACAACGCCCTTGTGTGAAGCCTAGGTTGCGCGGAACGTAGCAATGACCATAACTTTCACACTTGTAGCAATTATTCGTTTTATACGATGGAAAGACTGTTCTATTTATTTTGTATTTTATGCTTCGGGCGTTGACTTCTAAGGCCCTAGGTATTCGATCTGGTCGAGCAACGCCTTAGAGTGAAGCCTAGGTTGCCCGGAACGTAGAAATGACCATAACTTTCACACTGGTAGCAATTATTCGTTTTATACGATGGAAAAACTGTTTTATTTATTTCGTATTTTATGCTTCTGGCGTTGACTTCTTAGGCCCTAACTATTCCATCGGGTGGAACAACGGCCTAGGGCGAAGCCTAGGTTGCCCGGAACGTAGAACATACCATTACCTTCACACTGTTTGCAATTATTCCTGTTATACGATGGAAAAACTGTTGCATCTTTATTGTATTTTATGCTTCTGGCGCTGACTTCTAAGGCCCTAACTATTCGATCAGGTGGAGCAACGCCCTAGAGTGAAGCCTAGGTTTCTCGGTACGTAGAAATGACCATTACCTTCACACTGTTTGCAATTATTCATTTTATACGATGGCGAAGCTGTTGTATTTATATTGTATTTTATGCTTCCGGCGTTAACTTCTAAGGCCGTAGCTATCAGATGTGGCGCAGCAACGCCCTAGAGTGACGCGTAGGTTGCCAGGCACGTAGAAATGACCATTACTTTCACAATGTTCGCAATCATTCATTTTATACGATGGAAAAACTGTTGCACTTATATCGTATTTTATTCTTCTGGCGTTGACTTCTAAGGCCCTAACATGTTTGATCTGGTGGTGCAACGCCCTAGAGTGAAGCCTAGGTTGCCCGGAACGTAGAAGTGAAAATAACTTTCACACTGGTTGCTATTATTCGTTTTAAACGATGGAAAAGCTGTTCTATTTATATTGCATTTTATGCTTCTGGCATTGAATTCTAAGTCCCTAGCTATTCGATATGGTGGAGCAACGCCCTAGAGTGAAGCCTAGGTTGCCCGGAACGTAGAAATGACCATTACTTGCTCAGTGTTTGCAGTTATTCATTTTATACGATGGAAAAGCTGTTGTATTTATATTGTATTTTATGCTCCTGGCGTTGACTTCTAAGGCCGTAGCTATTAGACGTGCTGGAGCAGCGCCCTAGAGTGACGCCTAGGTTGCCCGGAACGTAGAACATACCATTACCTTCACACTGGTTGCAATTATTCCTATTATACGATGGAAAAACTGTTGCACCTTTATTGTATTTTATGCTTCTGGCGTTGACTTCATAGGCCCTAACTACTCGATCTGCGGAGCAACGTCCTAGAGTGAAGCCTAGGTTGACCGGAACGTATAAATGACCATAACTTTCACACTGGTTACCATTATTCGTTTTATACGATGGAAAAGCTGTTGAATTTATATCGTATTTTATGCTTCTGGCGTTGACTTCTTAGGCCCTAACTATTCCATCTGGTGGAACAACGCCCTAGGGTGAAGCCTAGGTTGCCCGGAACGTAGAAATGACCAGTACTTTCACACTGGTTGCAGTTATTCGTTTTATACGATGGAAAAACTGTTCTATTTATTTTGCATTTTACGCTTCGGGCGTTGACTTCTAAGGCGCTAACTATTCAATCTGTTGGAGCAACGCCCTAGGGTGTATCCTAGGTTGCCCGGAAAGTAGAAATGACCATAACTTTCATACTGGTTGCAATTATTCGTTTTATATGATGGAAAAACTGTTGTATTTATATTGTATTTTATGCTTCTGGCGTTCACTTCTTAGGCCCTAACTATTCGATCTGGTGGAACAACGGCCTAAGGTGAAGCCTAGGTTGCGCGGAACGTAGAAATGACCATAACTTTCACACTGGTAGCAATTATTCGTTTTATACGATGGAAAAACTGTTTTATTTATTTTGTATTTTATTCTTCTGGCGTTGACTTCTAAGGCCCTAACTGTTTGATCTGGTGGTGCAACGCCCTAGAGTGAAGCCTAGGTTGCCCGGAACGTAGAAATGAAAATAACTTTCACACTGGTTGCTATTATTCGTTTTAAACGATGGAAAAGCTGTTCTATTTATATTGCATTTTATGCTTCTGGCATTGAATTCTAAGTCCCTAGCTATTCGATATGGTGGAGCAACGCCCTAGAGTGAAGCCTAGGTTGCCCGGAACGTAGAAATGACCATTACTTGCTCAGTGTTTGCAGTTATTCATTTTATACGATGGAAAAGCTGTTGTATTTATATTGTATTTTATGCTCCTGGCGTTGACTTCTAAGGCCGTAGCTATTAACGTGGTGGAGCAACGCCCTAGAGTGACGCCTAGGTTGCCCGGAACGTAGAACATACCATTACCTTCACACTGGTTGCAATTATTCCTGTTATACGATGGAAAAACTGTTGCACCTTTATTGTATTTTATGCTTCTGGCGTTGACTTCATAGGCCCTAACTACTCGATCTGGCGGAGCAACGTCCTAGAGTGAAGCCTAGGTTGACCGGAACGTATAAATGACCATAACTTTCACACTGGTTACCATTATTCGTTTTATACGATGGAAAAGCTGTTGAATTTATATCGTATCTTATGCTTCTGGCGTTGACTTCTTAGGCCCTAACTATTCCATCTGGTGGAACAACGCCCTAGGGTGAAGCCTAGGTTGCCCGGAACGTAGAAATGACCATAACTTTCACACTGGTAGCAATTATTCGTTTTATACGATGGAAAAACTGTTCTATTTATTTCGTATTTTATGCTTCTGGCGTTGACTTCTAAGGTCCTAACTATTCAATCTGTTGGAGCAACGCCCTAGGGTGAAGCCTAGGTTGCCCGGAAAGTAGAAATGACCATAACTTTCACACTGGTTGCAATTGTTTGTTTTATACGATGGAAAAGCTGTTTCATCTTTATTGTATTTTATTCTTCTGGCGTTGACTTCTAAGGCCGTAGCTATTAGATGTGGTGTAGCAACGCCCTAGAGTGACATCTAGGTTGCCCGGAACGTAGAAATGACCATTACTTTCACAATGTATGCAATTATTCATTTTGTACGATGGAAAAACTGTTGTACTTACATTGATTTTATTCTTCTGGCGTTGACTTCTTAGGCCCTAACTATTCGATCTGGTGGAACAACGCCCTAGAGTGAAGCCTAGGTTGCCCGGAACGTAGAAATGACCATAACTTCCACACTGGTTGCAATTATTCGTTTTATACGATGTAAAAGCTGTTGTATTTATATCGTATTTTATGCTTCTTGCGTTGACTTCTTAGGCCCTAACTATTCCATCTGGTGGAACAACGGCCTAGGGTGAAGCCTAGGTTGCCCGGAACGTAGAACATACCATTACCTTCACACTGTTTGCAATTATTCCTGTTATACGATGGAAAAACTGTTGCATCTTTATTGTATTTTATGCTTCTGGCGCTGACTTCTGAGGCCCTAACTATTCGATCTGGTGGAGCAACGCCCTAGAGTAAAGCCTAGGTTGCTCGGTACGTAGAAATGACCATTACCTTCACACTGTTTGCAATTATTCATTTTATACGATGGCGAAGCTGTTGTATTTATATTGTATTTTATGCTTCCGGCGTTAACTTCTAAGGCCGTAGCTATCAGATGTGGAGCAGCAACGCCCTAGAGTGACGCGTAGGTTGCCAGGCACGTAGAAATGACCATTACTTTCACAATGTTCGCAATCATTCATCTTATACGATGGAAAAACTGTTGTACTTATATCGTATTTTATTCTTCTGGCGTTGACTTCTAAGGCCCTAACTGTTTGATCTGGTGGTGCAACGCCCTAGAGTGAAGCCTAGGTTGCCCGGAACGTAGAAATGAAAATAACTTTCACACTGGTTGCTATTATTCGTTTTAAACGATGGAAAAGCTGTTCTATTTATATTGCATTTTATGCTTCTGGCATTGAATTCTAAGTCCCTAGCTATTCGATATGGTGGAGCAACGCCCTAGAGTGAAGCCTAGGTTGCGCGGAACGTAGCAATGACCATAACTTTCACACTGGTAGCAATTATTCGTTTTATACGATGGAAAGACTGTTCTATTTATTTTGTATTTTATGCTTCGGGCGTTGACTTCTAAGGCCCTAGGTATTCGATCAGGTCGAGCAACGCCTTAGAGTGAAGCCTAGGTTGCCCGGAACGTAGAAATGACCATAACTTTCACACTGGTAGCAATTATTCGTTTTATACGATGGAAAAACTGTTCTATTTATTTCGTATTTTATGCTTCTGGCGTTGACTTCTAAGGTCCTAACTATTCAATCTGTTGGAGCAACGCCCTAGGGTGAAGCCTAGGTTGCCCGGAAAGTAGAAATGACCATAACTTTCACACTGGTTGCAATTGTTTGTTTTATACGATGGAAAAGCTGTTTCATCTTTATTGTATTTTATTCTTCTGGCGTTGACTTCTAAGGCCGTAGCTATTAGATGTGGTGTAGCAACACCCTAGAGTGACATCTAGGTTGCCCGGAACGTAGAAATGACCATTACTTTCACAATGTATGCAATTATTCATTTTGTACGATGGAAAAACTGTTGTACTTATATTGATTTTATTCTTCTGGCGTTGACTTCTTAGGCCCTAACTATTCGATCTGGTGGAACAACGCCCTAGAGTGAAGCCTAGGTTGCCCGGAACGTAGAAATGACCATAACTTCCACACTGGTTGCAATTATTCGTTTTATACGATGTAAAAGCTGTTGTATTTATATCGTATTTTATGCTTCTTGCGTTGACTTCTTAGGCCCTATCTATTCCATCTGGTGGAACAACGGCCTAGGGTGAAGCCTAGGTTGCCCGGAACGTAGAACATACCATTACCTTCACACTGTTTGCAATTATTCCTGTTATACGATGGAAAAACTGTTGCATCTTTATTGTATTTTATGCTTCTGGCGCTGACTTCTAAGGCCCTAACTATTCGATCTGGTGGAGCAACGCCCTAGAGTGAAGCCTAGGTTGCTCGGTACGTAGAAATGACCATTACCTTCACACTGTTTGCAATTATTCATTTTATACGATGGCGAAGCTGTTGTATTTATATTGTATTTTATGCTTCCGGCGTTAACTTCTAAGGCCGTAGCTATCAGATGTGGAGCAGCAACGCCCTAGAGTGACGCGTAGGTTGCCAGGCACGTAGAAATGACCATTACTTTCACAATGTTCGCAATCATTCATCTTATACGATGGAAAAACTGTTGTACTTATATCGTATTTTATTCTTCTGGCGTTGACTTCTAAGGCCCTAACTGTTTGATCTGGTGGTGCAACGCCCTAGAGTGAAGCCTAGGTTGCCCGGAACGTAGAAATGAAAATAACTTTCACACTGGTTGCTATTATTCGTTTTAAACGATGGAAAAGCTGTTCTATTTATATTGCATTTTATGCTTCTGGCATTGAATTCTAAGTCCCTAGCTATTCGATATGGTGGAGCAACGCCCTAGAGTGAAGCCTAGGTTGCCCGGAACGTAGAAATGACCATTACTTGCTCAGTGTTTGCAGTTATTCATTTTATACGATGGAAAAGCTGTTGTATTTATATTGTATTTTATGCTCCTGGCGTTGACTTCTAAGGCCGTAGCTATTAGACGTGCTGGAGCAGCGCCCTAGAGTGACGCCTAGGTTGCCAGGAACGTAGAACATACCATTACCTTCACACTGGTTGCAATTATTCCTATTATACGATGGAAAAACTGTTGCACCTTTATTGTATTTTATGCTTCTGGCGTTGACTTCATAGGCCCAACTACTCGATCTGCGGAGCAACGTCCTAGAGTGAAGCCTAGGTTGACCGGAACGTATAAATGACCATAACTTTCACACTGGTTACCATTATTCGTTTTATATGATGGAAAAACTGTTGTATTTATATTGTATTTTATGCTTCTGGCGTTCACTTCTTAGGACCTAACTATTCCATCTGGTGGAACAACGCCCTTGTGTGAAGCCTAGGTTGCGCGGAACGTAGCAATGACCATAACTTTCACACTGGTAGCAATTATTCGTTTTATACGATGGAAAGACTGTTCTATTTATTTTGTATTTTATGCTTCGGGCGTTGACTTCTAAGGCCCTAGGTATTCGATCTGGTCGAGCAACGCCTTAGAGTGAAGCCTAGGTTGCCCGGAACGTAGAAATGACCATAACTTTCACACTGGTAGCAATTATTCGTTTTATACGATGGAAAAACTGTTTTATTTATTTCGTATTTTATGCTTCTGGCGTTGACTTCTAAGGTCCTAACTATTCAATCTGTTGGAGCAACGCCCTAGGGTGAAGCCTAGGTTGCCCGGAAAGTAGAAATGACCATAACTTTCACACTGGTTGCAATTGTTTGTTTTATACGATGGAAAAGCTGTTTCATCTTTATTGTATTTTATTCTTCTGGCGTTGACTTCTAAGGCCGTAGCTATTAGATGTGGTGTAGCAACGCCCTAGAGTGACATCTAGGTTGCCCGGAACGTAGAAATGACCATTACTTTCACAATGTATGCAATTATTCATTTTGTACGATGGAAAAACTGTTGTACTTATATTGATTTTATTCTTCTGGCGTTGACTTCTTAGGCCCTAACTATTCGATCTGGTGGAACAACGCACTAGAGTGAAGCCTAGGTTGCCCGGAACGTAGAAATGACCATAACTTCCACACTGGTTGCAATTATTCGTTTTATACGATGTAAAAGCTGTTGTATTTATATCGTATTTTATGCTTCTTGCGTTGACTTCTTAGGCCCTAACTATTCCATCTGGTGGAACAACGGCCTAGGGTGAAGCCTAGGTTGCCCGGAACGTAGAACATACCATTACCTTCACACTGTTTGCAATTAATCCTGTTAGAGGATGGAAAAACTGTTGCATCTTTATTGTATTTTATGCTTCTGGCGCTGACTTCTAAGGCCCTAACTATTCGATCTGGTGGAGCAACGCCCTAGAGTGAAGCCTAGGTTGCTCGGTACGTAGAAATGACCATTACCTTCACACTGTTTGCAATTATTCATTTTATACGATGGCGGAGCTGTTGTATTTATATTGTATTTTATGCTTCCGGCGTTAACTTCTAAGGCCGTAGCTATCAGATGTGGAGCAGCAACGCCCTAGAGTGACGCGTAGGTTGCCAGGCACGTAGAAATGACCATTACTTTCACAATGTTCGCAATCATTCATTTTATACGATGGAAAAACTGTTGTACTTATATCGTATTTTATGCTTCTGGCCTTGACTTCTTAGGCCCTAACTATTCCATCTGGTGGAACAACGCCCTAGTGTGAAGCCTAGGTTGCCCGGAACGTAGAAATGACCAGTACTTTCACACTGGTTGCAGTTATTCGTTTTATACGATGGAAAAACTGTTCTATTTATTTTGCATTTTACGCTTCGGGCGTTGACTTCTAAGGCGCTAACTATTCAATCTGTTGGAGCAACGCCCTAGGGTGTATCCTAGGTTGCCCGGAACGTAGAAATGACCATTACTTGCTCAGTGTTTGCAGTTATTCATTTTATACGATGGAAAAACTGTTGTATTTATATTGTATTTTATGCTCCTGGCGTTGACTTCTAAGGCCGTAGCTATTAACGTGGTGGAGCAACGCCCTAGAGTGACGCCTAGGTTGCCCGGAACGTAGAACATACCATTACCTTCACACTGGTTGCAATTATTCCTGTTATACGATGGAAGAACTGTTGCACCTTTATTGTATTTTACGCTTCTGGCGTTGACTTCATAGGCTCTAACTACTCGATCTGGCGGAGCAACGTCCTAGAGTGAAGCCTAGGTTGACCGGCACGTGTAAATGACCATAACTTTCACACTGGTTACCATTATTCGTTTTATACGATGGAAAAGCTGTTGAATTTATATCGTATCTTATGCTTCTGGCGTTGACTTCTTAGGCCCTAACTATTCCATCTGGTGGAAAAACGCCCTAGGGTGAAGCCTAGGTTGCCCGGAACGTAGAAATGACCAGTACTTTCACACTGGTTGCAGTTATTCGTTTTATACGATGGAAAAACTGTTCTATTTATTTTGCATTTTACGCTTCGGGCGTTGACTTCTAAGGCGCTAACTATTCAATCTGTTGGAGCAACGCCCTAGGGTGTATCCTAGGTTGCCCGGCAAGTAGAAATGACCATAACTTTCATACTGGTTGCAATTATTCGTTTTATATGATGGAAAAACTGTTGCATCTTTATTGTATTTTATGTTTCTGGCGTTGACTTCTAAGGCCCTAACTATTCGGTCAGGTGGAGCAACGCCCTAGAGTGACGCCTAGGTTGCCCGGAACGTAGAAATGACCATTACTTTCACAATGTTTGCAACTACTCATTTTATACGATGGAATAACTGTTGTACTTATATTGTATTTTATCCTTCTGGCGTTGAATTCTAAGTCCCTAGCTATTCGATCTGGTAGAATAACGACCTAGAATGAAACCTAGGTTATCCGGAACGTAGAAATGACCAGTACATTCGCACTGGTTGCAGTTATTCCTGTTATACGATGCAAAAACTGTTGCATCTTTATTGCATTTTATGCTTCTGGCGTTGACTTCTAAGGCCCTAACTATTCGGTCAGGTGGAGCAACGCCCTAGAGTGATGCCTAGGTTGCCCGGAACGTAGAAATGACCATTACTTTCACAATGTTTGCAACTACTCATTTTATACGATGGAAAAACTGTTGCATCTTTATTGTATTTTATGCTTCTGGCGTTGATTTCTAAGGCCCTAACTATCCGATCTGGTGGAGCAACGCCCTAGAGTGAAGCCTAGGTTGCCCGCAACGTAGAAATGACCATTACATTCATACTGGTTGCAATTATTCGTTTTATACGATGGAAAAGCTGTAGTATTTATATCGTATTTTATGCCTCTGGTGTTGACTTCTTAGGCCCTAACTATTCCATCTGGTGGAACAACGCCCTTGTGTGAAGCCTAGGTTGCGCGGAACGTAGCAATGACCATAACTTTCACACTGGTAGCAATTATTCGTTTTATACGATGGAAAGACTGTTCTATTTATTTTGTATTTTATGCTTCGGGCGTTGACTTCTGAGGCCCTAGGTATTCGATCTGGTCGAGCAACGCCTTAGAGTGAAGCCTAGGTTGCCCGGAACGTAGAAATGACCATAACTTTCACACTGGTAGCAATTATTCGTTTTATACGATGGAAAAACTGTTTTATTTATTTCGTATTTTATGCTTCTGGCGTTGACTTCTAAGGCCCTAGGTATTCGATCTGGTCGAGCAACGCCTTAGAGTGAAGCCTAGGTTGCCCGGAACGTAGAAATGACCATAACTTTCACACTGGTAGCAATTATTCGTTTTATACGATGGAAAAACTGTTTTATTTATTTCGTATTTTATGCTTCTGGCGTTGACTTCTAAGGTCCTAACTATTCAATCTGTTGGAGCAACGCCCTAGGGTGAAGCCTAGGTTGCCCGGAAAGTAGAAATGACCATAACTTTCACACTGGTTGCAATTGTTTGTTTTATACGATGGAAAAGCTGTTTCATCTTTATTGTATTTTATTCTTCTGGCGTTGACTTCTAAGGCCGTAGCTATTAGATGTGGTGTAGCAACGCCCTAGAGTGACATCTAGGTTGCCCGGAACGTAGAAATGACCATTACTTTCACAATGTATGCAATTATTCATTTTATACGATGGAAAAACTGTTGTACTTATATTGATTTTATTCTTCTGGCGTTGACTTCTTAGGCCCTAACTATTCGATCTGGTGGAACAACGCCCTAGAGTGAAGCCTAGGTTGCCCGGAACGTAGAAATGACCATAACTTCCACACTGGTTGCAATTATTCGTTTTATACGATGTAAAAGCTGTTGTATTTATATCGTATTTTATGCTTCTGGCGTTGACTTCTTAGGCCCTAACTATTCCATCTGGTGGAACAACGGCCTAGGGTGAAGCCTAGGTTGCCCGGAACGTAGAACATACAATTACCTTCACACTGTTTGCAATTATTCCTGTTATACGATGGAAAAACTGTTGCATCTTTATTGTATTTTATGCTTCTGGCGCTGACTTCTAAGGCCCTAACTATTCGATCTGGTGGAGCAACGCCCTAGAGTGAAGCCTAGGTTGCTCGGTACGTAGAAATGACCATTACCTTCACACTGTTTGCAATTATTCATTTTATACGATGGCGAAGCTGTTGTATTTATATTGTATTTTATGCTTCCGGCGTTAACTTCTAAGGCCGTAGCTATCAGATGTGGAGCAGCAACGCCCTAGAGTGACGCGTAGGTTGCCAGGCACGTAGAAATGACCATTACTTTCACAATGTTCGCAATCATTCATTTTATACGATGGAAAAACTGTTGTACTTATATCGTATTTTATTCTTCTGGCGTTGACTTCTAAGGCCCTAACTGTTTGATCTGGTGGTGCAACGCCCTAGAGTGAAGCCTAGGTTGCCCGGAACGTAGAAATGAAAATAACTTTCACACTGGTTGCTATTATTCGTTTTAAACGATGGAAAAGCTGTTCTATTTATATTGCATTTTATGCTTCTGGCATTGAATTCTAAGTCCCTAGCTATTCGATATGGTGGAGCAACGCCCTAGAGTGAAGCCTAGGTTGCCCGGAACGTAGAAATGACCATTACTTGCTCAGTGTTTGCAGTTATTCATTTTATACGATGGAAAAGCTGTTGTATTTATATTGTATTTTATGTTCCTGGCGTTGACTTCTAAGGCCGTAGCTATTAGACGTGCTGGAGCAGCGCCCTAGAGTGACGCCTAGGTTGCCCGGAACGTAGAACATACCATTACCTTCACACTGGTTGCAATTATTCGTTTTATACGATGGAAAAGCTGTTGAATTTATATCGTATTTTATGCTTCTGGCGTTGACTTCTTAGGCCCTAACTATTCCATCTGGTGGAACAACGCCCTAGGGTCAAGCCTAGGTTGCCCGGAACGTAGAAATGACCAGTACTTTCACACTGGTTGCAGTTATTCGTTTTATACGATGGATAAACTGTTCTATTTATTTTGCATTTTACGCTTCGGGCGTTGACTTCTAAGGCGCTAACTATTCAATCTGTTGGAGCAACGCCCTAGGGTGTATCCTAGGTTGCCCGGAAAGTAGAAATGACCATAACTTTCATACTGGTTGCAATTATTCGTTTTATATGATGGAATAACTGTTGTATTTATATTGTATTTTATGCTTCTGGCGTTCACTTCTTAGGCCCTAACTATTCGATCTGGTGGAACAACGGCCTAAGGTGAAGCCTAGGTTGCCCGCAACGTAGAAATGGCCATAACTTTTACACTGGTAGCAATTATTCGTTTTATACAATGGAAAAACTGTTTTATTTATTTTGTATTTAATGCTTCGGGCGTTGGCTTCTAAGGCCCTAACTGTTTGGTCTGGTGGAGCAACGCCCTAGAGTGAAGCCTAGGTTGCGCGGAACGTAGAAATGACCATAACTTTCACACCGGTTGCTATTATGCGTTTTATAGGATGGAAAAACTGTTATATTTATATTGTATTTTATGTTTCAGGCGTTGACTTCTGAGGCCGTAGCTATTCGATGTGGTGGAAGAACGCCATAGAGTGAAGCCTAGGTTGCCCGGAACGTAGAAATGTCCATATCTTTCACACTGGTTGCAATTATTCGTCTTTTACGATGGAAAAGCTGTTGTATTTATATTGTATTTAATGACTCTGGCGTCGACTTCTAAGGCCCTAGCTATTCGATCTAGTGGAGCAACGCCCTAGAGTGAAGCCTAGGTTGCACGGAACGTAGAAATGACCATTACTTGCACAGTGTTTGCTGTTATTCATTTTATACGATGGAAAAGCTGTTGTATTTATATTGTATTTTATGCTCCTGGCGTTGACTTCTAAGGCCGTAGCTATTAGACGTGGTGGAGCAACGCCCTAGAGTGACGCCTAGGTTGCCCGGAACGTAGAACATACCATTACCTTCACACTGGTTGCAATTATTCCTGTTATACGATGTTAACACTGTTGCACCTTTATTGTATTTTATGCTTCTGGCGTTGACTTCATAGGCCCTAACTACTCGATCTGGCGGAGCAACGTCCTAGAGTGAAGCCTAGGTTGACCGGAACGTATAAATGACCATAACTTTCACACTGGTTACCATTATTCGTTTTATACGATGGAAAAGCTGTTGAATTTATATCGTATTTTATGCTTCTGGCGTTGACTTCTTAGGCCCTAACTATTCCATCTGGTGGAGCAACGCCCTAGGTTGAAGCCTAGGTTGCCCGGAACGTAGAAATGACCAGTACTTTCACACTGGTTGCAGTTATTCGTTTTATACGATGGAAAAACTGTTCTATTTATTTTGCATTTTACGCTTCGGGCGTTGACTTCTAAGGCGCTAACTATTCTATCTGTTGGAGCAACGCCCTAGGGTGTATCCTAGGTTGCCCGGAAAGTAGAAATGACCATAGCTTTCATACTGGTTGCAATTATTCGTTTTATATGATGGAAAAACTGTTGTATTTATATTGTATTTTATGCTTCTGGCGTTGACTTCTTAGGCCCTAACTATTTGATCTGGTGGTGCACCGCCCTGGAGTGAAGCCTAGGTTGCACGGAACGTAGAAAAGACCATTACCTTCACACTGGTTGCAATTATTCCTGTTTTACGATGGAAAAACTGTTGCATCTTTATCGTATTTCATGCTTCTGGCGTTGACTTCTAAGGACCTAACTATTCGATCTGGTGGAGAAACGCCCTAGAGTGAAGCCTAGGTTGCGTGGAACGTAGAAATGACCATAACGTTCACACTGGTAGCAATTATTCGTTTTATACGACGGAAAAACTGTTTTATTTATTTTGTATTTTATGCTTCTGGCGTTGACTTCCAAGGCCCTAACTATTCGAACTGGTGGAGCAACGCCCTAGAGTGAAGCCTAGGTTGCCCGGAATGGAGAAATGACCTTAACTTTCACACCGGTAGCAATTATTCGTTTCATACGATGGAAAAACTGTTCTATTTATATTGTATTTGATGCTTCTGGCGTTGGCTTCTTAGGCCCTAACTGTTCGATCTGGTGGAACAACGCCTTAGGGTGAAGCCTAGGTTGCTCGGAACGTAGAAATGACCACTACTTTCAGACTGTTTGCAATTATTCGTTTTATACGATGGAAAAACTGTTGCATCTTTATTGTATTTTATGCTTATGGCGTTAAATTCTAAGTCCCTAGCTATTCGATCTGGTAGAGCATCGCCCTAGAGTGAAACCTAGGTTACCCGGAACGTAGAAATGACCAGTACTTTCACACTGTTTGCAACTACTCATTTTATACGATGGAATAACTGTTGTACTTATATTGTATTTTATCCTTCTGGCGTTGAATTCTAAGTCCCTAGCTATTCGATCTGGTAGAATAACGACCTAGAATGAAACCTAGGTTATCCGGAACGTAGAAATGACCAGTACATTCGCACTGGTTGCAGTTATTCCTCTTATACGATGCAAAAACTGTTGCATCTTTATTGCATTTTATGCTTCTGGCGTTGACTTCTAAGGCCCTAACTATTCGGTCAGGTGGAGCAACGCCCTAGAGTGACGCCTAGGTTGCCCGGAACGTAGAAATGACCATTACTTTCACAATGTTTGCAACTGCTCATTTTATACGATGGAAAAACTGTTGCATCTTTATTGTATTTTATGCTTCTGGCGTTGATTTCTAAGGCCCTAACTATCCGATGTGGTGGAGCAACGCCCTAGAGTGAAGCCTAGGTTGCCCGCAACGTAGAAATGACCATTACATTCACACTGGTTGCAATTATTCGTTTTATACTATGGAAAAGCTGTAGTATTTATATCGTATTTTATGCCTCTGGCGTTGACTTCTTAGACCCTAACTATTCCATCTGGTGGAACAACGCCCTTGTGTGAAGCCTAGGTTGCGCGGAACGTGGCAATGACCATAACTTTCACACTGGTAGCAATTATTCGTTTTATACGATGGAAAGACTGTTCTATTTATTTTGTATTTTATGCTTCGGGCGTTGACTTCTAAGGCCCTAGGTATTCGATCTGGTCGAGCAACGCCTTAGAGTGAAGCCTAGGTTGCCCGGAACGTAGAAATGACCATAACTTTCACACTGGTAGCAATTATTCGTTTTATACGATGGAAAAACTGTTTTATTTATTTCGTATTTTATGCTTCTGGCGTTGACTTCTAAGGTCCTAACTATTCAATCTGTTGGAGCAACGCCCTAGGGTGAAGCCTAGGTTGCCCGGAAAGTAGAAATGACCATAACTTTCACACTGGTAGCAATTATTCGTTTTATACGATGGAAAGACTGTTCTATTTATTTTGTATTTTATGCTTCGGGCGTTGACTTCTAAGGCCCTAGGTATTCGATCTGGTCGAGGAACGCCTTAGAGTGAAGCCTAGGTTGCCCGGAACGTAGAAATGACCATAACTTTCACACTGGTAGCAATTATTCGTTTTATACGATGGAAAAACTGTTTTATTTATTTCGTATTTTATGCTTCTGGCGTTGACTTCTAAGGTCCTAACTATTCAATCTGTTGGAGCAACGCCCTAGGGTGAAGCCTAGGTTGCCCGGAAAGTAGAAATGACCATAACTTTCACACTGGTTCCAATTGTTTGTTTTATACGATGGAAAAGCTGTTTCATCTTTATTGTATTTTATTCTTCTGGCGTTGACTTCTAAGGCCGTAGCTATTAGATGTGGTGTAGCAACGCCCTAGAGCGACATCTAGGTTGCCCGGAACGTAGAAATGACCATTACTTTCACAATGTATGCAATTATTCATTTTATACGATGGAAAAACTGTTGTACTTATATTGATTTTATTCTTCTGGCGTTGACTTCTTAGGCCCTAACTATTCGATCTGGTGGAACAACGCCCTAGAGTGAAGCCTAGGTTGCCCGGAACGTAGAAATGACCATAACTTCCACACTGGTTGCAATTATTCGTTTTATACGATGTAAAAGCTGTTGTATTTATATCGTATTTTATGCTTCTGGCGTTGACTTCTTAGGCCCTAACTATTCCATCTGGTGGAACAACGCCCGAGGGTGAAGCCTAGGTTGCCTGGAACGTAGAAATGACCATCACTTTCACACGGGTTGCAATTATTCCTGTTATAGGATAGAAAGACTGTTGTATTTCTTTGTATTTTATACTTCAGGCGTTGACTTCTAAGGCCCTAGCTATTCGACCTGGTCGAGCAACGCCTTAGAGTGAAGCCTAGGTTGCCCGGAACGTAGAAATGACCATAACTTTCACACTGGTAGCAATTATTCGTTTTATACGATGGAAAAACTGTTTTATTTATTTCGTATTTTATGCTTCTGGCGTTGACTTCTAAGGCCCTAGGTATTCGATCTGGTCGAGCAACGCCTTAGAGTGAAGCCTAGGTTGCCCGGAACGTAGAAATGACCATAACTTTCACACTGGTTGCAATTGTTTGTTTTATACGATGGAAAAGCTGTTTCATCTTTATTGTATTTTATTCTTCTGGCGTTGACTTCTAAGGCCGTAGCTATTAGATGTGGTGTAGCAACGCCCTAGAGTGACATCTAGGTTGCCCGGAACGTAGAAATGACCATTACTTTCACAATGTATGCAATTATTCATTTTATACGATGGAAAAACTGTTGTACTTATATTGATTTTATTATTCTAGCGTTGACTTCTTAGGCCCTAACTATTCGATCTGGTGGAACAACGCCCTAGAGTGAAGCCTAGGTTGCCCGGAACGTAGAAATGACCATAACTTCCACACTGGTTGCAATTATTCGTTTTATACGATGTAAAAGCTGTTGTATTTATATCGTATTTTATGCTTCTGGCATTGACTTCTTAGGCCCTAACTATTCCATCTGGTGGAACAACGGCCTAGGGTGAAGCCTAGGTTGCCCGGAACGTAGAACATACAATTACCTTCACACTGTTTGCAATTATTCCTGTTATACGATGGAAAAACTGTTGCATCTTTATTGTATTTTATGCTTCTGGCGCTGACTTCTAAGGCCCTAACTATTCGATCTGGTGGAGCAACGCCCTAGAGTGAAGCCTAGGTTGCTCGGTACGTAGAAATGACCATTACCTTCACACTGTTTGCAATTATTCATTTTATACGATGGCGAAGCTGTTGTATTTATATTGTATTTTATGCTTCCGGCGTTAACTTCTAAGGCCATAGCTATCAGATGTGGAGCAGCAACGCCCTAGAGTGACGCGTAGGTTGCCAGGCACGTAGAAATTACCATTACTTTCACAATGTTCGCAATCATTCATTTTATACGATGGAAAAACTGTTGTACTTATATCGTATTTTATTCTTCTGGCGTTGACTTCTAAGGCCCTAACTGTTTGATCTGGTGGTGCAACGCCCTAGAGTGAAGCCTAGGTTGCCCGGAACGTAGAAATGAAAATAACTTTCACACTGGTTGCTATTATTCGTTTTAAACGATGGAAAAGCTGTTCTATTTATATTGCACTTTATGCTTCTGGCATTGAATTCTAAGTCCCTAGCTATTCGATATGGTGGAGCAACGCCCTAGTGTGAAGCCTAGGTTGCCCGGAACGTAGAAATGACCATTACTTGCTCAGTGTTTGCAGTTATTCATTTTATACGATGGAAAAACTGTTGTATTTATATTGTATTTTATGCTCCTGGCGTTGACTTCTAAGGCCGTAGCTATTAACGTGGTGGAGCAACGCCCTAGAGTGACGCCTAGGTTGCCCGGAACGTAGAACATGCCATTACCTTCACACTGGTTGCAATTAATCCTGTTATACGATGGAAGAACTGTTGCACCTTTATTGTATTTTACGCTTCTGGCGTTGACTTCATAGGCCCTAACTACTCGATCTGGCGGAGCAACGTCCTAGAGTGAAGCCTAGGTTGACCGGCACGTATAAATGACCATAACTTTCACACTGGTTACCATTATTCGTTTTATACGATGGAAAAGCTGTTGAATTTATATCGTATCTTATGCTTCTGGCGTTGACTTCTTAGGCCCTAACTATTCCATCTGGTGGAACAACGCCCTAGGGTGAAGCCTAGGTTGCCCGGAACGTAGAAATGACCAGTACTTTCACACTGGTTGCAGTTATTCGTTTTATACGATGGAAAAACTGTTCTATTTATTTTGCATTTTACGCTTCGGGCGTTGACTTCTAAGGCGCTAACTATTCAATCTGTTGGAGCAACGCCCTAGGGTGTATCCTAGGTTGCCCGGAAAGTAGAAATGACCATAACTTTCATACTGGTTGCAATTATTCGTTTTATATGATGGAAAAACTGTTGTATTTATATTGTATTTTATGCTTCTGGCGTTCACTTCTTAGGCCCTAACTATTCGATCTGGTGGAACAACGGCCTAAGGTGAAGCCTAGGTTGCCCGCAACGTAGAAATGGCCATAACTTTTACACTGGTAGCAATTATTCGTTTTATACAATGGAAAAACTGTTCTATTTATTTTGTATTTAATGCTTCGGGCGTTGGCTTCTAAGGCCCTAACTGTTTGGTCTGGTGGAGCAACGCCCTAGAGTGAAGCCTAGGTTGCGCGGAACGTAGAAATGACCATAACTTTCACACCGGTTGCTATTATTCGTTTTATACGATGGAAAAACTGTTATATTTATATTGTATTTTATGTTTCAGGCGTTGACTTCTGAGGCCGTAGCTATTCGATGTGGTGGAAGAACGCCATAGAGTGAAGCCTAGGTTGCCCGGAACGTAGAAATGTCCATATCTTTCACACTGGTTGCAATTATTCGTCTTTTACGATGGAAAAGCTGTTGTATTTATATTGTATTTTATGACTCTGGCGTTGACTTCTAAGGCCCTAGCTATTCGATCTAGTGGAGCAACGCCCTAGAGTGAAGCCTAGGTTGCACGGAACGTAGAAATGACCATTACTTGCACAGTGTTTGCTGTTATTCATTTTATACGATGGAAAAGCTGTTGTATTTATATTGTATTTTATGCTCCTGGCGTTGACTTCTAAGGCCGTAGCTATTAGACGTGGTGGAGCAACGCCCTAGAGTGACGCCTAGGTTGCCCGGAACGTAGAACATACCATTACCTTCACACTGGTTGCAATTATTCCTGTTATACGATGTTAACACTGTTGCACCTTTATTGTATTTTATGCTTCTGGCGTTGACTTCATAGGCCCTAACTACTCGATCTGGCGGAGCAACGTCCTAGAGTGAAGCCTAGGTTGACCGGAACGTATAAATGACCATAACTTTCACACTGGTTACCATTATTCGTTTTATACGATGGAAAAGCTGTTGAATTTATATCGTATTTTATGCTTCTGGCGTTGACTTCTTAGGCCCTAACTATTCCATCTGGTGGAGCAACGCCCTAGGTTGAAGCCTAGGTTGCCCGGAACGTAGAAATGACCAGTACTTTCACACTGGTTGCAGTTATTCGTTTTATACGATGGAAAAACTGTTCTATTTATTTTGCATTTTACGCTTCGGGCGTTGACTTCTAAGGCGCTAACTATTCTATCTGTTGGAGCAACGCCCTAGGGTGTATCCTAGGTTGCCCGGAAAGTAGAAATGACCATAACTTTCATACTGGTTGCAATTATTCGTTTTATATGATGGAAAAACTGTTGTATTTATATTGTATTTTATGCTTCTGGCGTTGACTTCTTAGGCCCTAACTATTTGATCTGGTGGTGCACCGCCCTGGAGTGAAGCCTAGGTTGCCCGGAACGTAGAAAAGACCATTACCTTCACACTGGTTGCAATTATTCCTGTTTTACGATGGAAAAACTGTTGCATCTTTATCGTATTTCATGCTTCTGGCGTTGACTTCTAAGGACCTAACTATTCGATCTGGTGGAGAAACGCCCTAGAGTGAAGCCTAGGTTGCGTGGAACGTAGAAATGGCCATAACGTTCACACTGGTAGCAATTATTCGTTTTATACGACGGAAAAACTGTTTTATTTATTTTGTATTTTATGCTTCTGGCGTTGACTTCCAAGGCCCTAACTATTCGAACTGGTGGAGCAACGCCCTAGAGTGAAGCCTAGGTTGCCCGGAACGTAGAAATGACCATTACTTGCTCAGTGTTTGCAGTTATTCATTTTATACGATGGAAAAACTGTTGTATTTATATTGTATTTTATGCTCCTGGCGTTGACTTCTAAGGCCGTAGCTATTAACGTGGTGGAAAAACGCCCTAGGGTGAAGCCTAGGTTGCCCGGAACGTAGAAATGACCAGTACTTTCACACTGGTTGCAGTTATTCGTTTTATACGATGGAAAAACTGTTCTACTTATTTTGCATTTTACGCTTCGGGCGTTGACTTCTAAGGCGCTAACTATTCAATCTGTTGGAGCAACGCCCTAGGGTGTATCCTAGGTTGCCCGGAAAGTAGAAATGACCATAACTTTCATACTGGTTGCAATTATTCGTTTTATATGATGGAAAAACTGTTGTATTTATATTGTATTTTATGCTTCTGCCGTTCACTTCTTAGGCCCTAACTATTCGATCTGGTGGAACAACGGCCTAAGGTGAAGCCTAGGTTGCGCGGAACGTAGAAATGACCATAACTTTCACACTGGTAGCAATTATTCGTTTTAGACGATGGAAAAACTGTTTTATTTATTTTGTATTTTATGCTTCTGGCGTTGACTTCTAAGGCCCTATCTATTCGATCTGGTGGAGCAACGCCCTAGAGTGAAGCCTAGGTTGCCCGGAAAGTAGAAATGACCATAACTTTCATCCTGCTTGCAATTATTCGTTTTATATGATGGAAAAACTGTTGTATTTATATAGTGTTTTATGCTTCTGGCGTTGACTTGTTAGTCCCTAACTATTCGATCTGGTGGAACAACGGCCTAAGGTGAAGCCTAGGTTGCCCGCAACGTAGAAATGGCCATAACTTTTACACTGGTTGCAGTTATTCGTTTTATACGATGGAAAAACTGTTCTACTTATTTTGCATTTTACGCTTCGGGCGTTGACTTCTAAGGCGCTAACTATTCAATCTGTTGGAGCAACGCCCTAGAGTGAAGCCTAGGTTGACCGGCACGTATAAATGACCATAACTTTCACACTGGTTACCATTATTCGTTTTATACGATGGAAAAGCTGTTGAATTTATATCGTATCTTATGCTTCTGGCGTTGACTTCTTAGGCCCTAACTATTCCATCTGGTGGAACAACGCCCTAGGGTGAAGCCTAGGTTGCCCGGAACGTAGAAATGACCAGTACTTTCACACTGGTTGCAGTTATTCGTTTTATACGATGGAAAAACTGTTCTATTTATTTTGCATTTTACGCTTCGGGCGTTGACTTCTAAGGCGCTAACTATTCAATCTGTTGGAGCAACGCCCTAGGGTGTATCCTAGGTTGCCCGGAAAGTAGAAATGACCATAACTTTCATACTGGTTGCAATTATTCGTTTTATATGATGGAAAAACTGTTGTATTTATATTGTATTTTATGCTTCTGGCGTTCACTTCTTAGGCCCTAACTATTCGATCTGGTGGAACAACGGCCTAAGGTGAAGCCTAGGTTGCCCGCAACGTAGAAATGGCCATAACTTTTACACTGGTAGCAATTATTCGTTTTATACAATGGAAAAACTGTTCTATTTATTTTGTATTTAATGCTTCGGGCGTTGGCTTCTAAGGCCCTAACTGTTTGGTCTGGTGGAGCAACGCCCTAGAGTGAAGCCTAGGTTGCGCGGAACGTAGAAATGACCATAACTTTCACACCGGTTGCTATTATTCGTTTTATACGATGGAAAAACTGTTATATTTATATTGTATTTTATGTTTCAGGCGTTGACTTCTGAGGCCGTAGCTATTCGATGTGGTGGAAGAACGCCATAGAGTGAAGCCTAGGTTGCCCGGAACGTAGAAATGTCCATATCTTTCACACTGGTTGCAATTATTCGTCTTTTACGATGGAAAAGCTGTTGTATTTATATTGTATTTTATGACTCTGGCGTTGACTTCTAAGGCCCTAGCTATTCGATCTAGTGGAGCAACGCCCTAGAGTGAAGCCTAGGTTGCACGGAACGTAGAAATGACCATTACTTGCACAGTGTTTGCTGTTATTCATTTTATACGATGGAAAAGCTGTTGTATTTATATTGTATTTTATGCTCCTGGCGTTGACTTCTAAGGCCGTAGCTATTAGACGTGGTGGAGCAACGCCCTAGAGTGACGCCTAGGTTGCCCGGAACGTAGAACATACCATTACCTTCACACTGGTTGCAATTATTCCTGTTATACGATGTTAACACTGTTGCACCTTTATTGTATTTTATGCTTCTGGCGTTGACTTCATAGGCCCTAACTACTCGATCTGGCGGAGCAACGTCCTAGAGTGAAGCCTAGGTTGACCGGAACGTATAAATGACCATAACTTTCACACTGGTTACCATTATTCGTTTTATACGATGGAAAAGCTGTTGAATTTATATCGTATTTTATGCTTCTGGCGTTGACTTCTTAGGCCCTAACTATTCCATCTGGTGGAGCAACGCCCTAGGTTGAAGCCTAGGTTGCCCGGAACGTAGAAATGACCAGTACTTTCACACTGGTTGCAGTTATTCGTTTTATACGATGGAAAAACTGTTCTATTTATTTTGCATTTTACGCTTCGGGCGTTGACTTCTAAGGCGCTAACTATTCTATCTGTTGGAGCAACGCCCTAGGGTGTATCCTAGGTTGCCCGGAAAGTAGAAATGACCATAACTTTCATACTGGTTGCAATTATTCGTTTTATATGATGGAAAAACTGTTGTATTTATATTGTATTTTATGCTTCTGGCGTTGACTTCTTAGGCCCTAACTATTTGATCTGGTGGTGCACCGCCCTGGAGTGAAGCCTAGGTTGCCCGGAACGTAGAAAAGACCATTACCTTCACACTGGTTGCAATTATTCCTGTTTTACGATGGAAAAACTGTTGCATCTTTATCGTATTTCATGCTTCTGGCGTTGACTTCTAAGGACCTAACTATTCGATCTGGTGGAGAAACGCCCTAGAGTGAAGCCTAGGTTGCGTGGAACGTAGAAATGGCCATAACGTTCACACTGGTAGCAATTATTCGTTTTATACGACGGAAAAACTGTTTTATTTATTTTGTATTTTATGCTTCTGGCGTTGACTTCCAAGGCCCTAACTATTCGAACTGGTGGAGCAACGCCCTAGAGTGAAGCCTAGGTTGCCCGGAACGTAGAAATGACCATTACTTGCTCAGTGTTTGCAGTTATTCATTTTATACGATGGAAAAACTGTTGTATTTATATTGTATTTTATGCTCCTGGCGTTGACTTCTAAGGCCGTAGCTATTAACGTGGTGGAAAAACGCCCTAGGGTGAAGCCTAGGTTGCCCGGAACGTAGAAATGACCAGTACTTTCACACTGGTTGCAGTTATTCGTTTTATACGATGGAAAAACTGTTCTACTTATTTTGCATTTTACGCTTCGGGCGTTGACTTCTAAGGCGCTAACTATTCAATCTGTTGGAGCAACGCCCTAGGGTGTATCCTAGGTTGCCCGGAAAGTAGAAATGACCATAACTTTCATACTGGTTGCAATTATTCGTTTTATATGATGGAAAAACTGTTGTATTTATATTGTATTTTATGCTTCTGCCGTTCACTTCTTAGGCCCTAACTATTCGATCTGGTGGAACAACGGCCTAAGGTGAAGCCTAGGTTGCGCGGAACGTAGAAATGACCATAACTTTCACACTGGTAGCAATTATTCGTTTTAGACGATGGAAAAACTGTTTTATTTATTTTGTATTTTATGCTTCTGGCGTTGACTTCTAAGGCCCTATCTATTCGATCTGGTGGAGCAACGCCCTAGAGTGAAGCCTAGGTTGCCCGGAAAGTAGAAATGACCATAACTTTCATCCTGCTTGCAATTATTCGTTTTATATGATGGAAAAACTGTTGTATTTATATAGTGTTTTATGCTTCTGGCGTTGACTTGTTAGTCCCTAACTATTCCATCTGGTGGAACAACGCCCGAGGGTGAAGCCTAGGTTGCCTGGAACGTAGAAATGACCATCACTTTCACACGGGTTGCAATTATTCCTGTTATAGGATGGAAAGACTGTTGTATTTCTTTGTATTTTATACTTCAGGCGTTGACTTCTAAGGCCCTAGCTATTCGACCTGGTCGAGCAACGCCCTAGCGTGAAGCCTAGGTTGCCCGGAACGTAGAAATGACCATAACTTCCACACTGGTTGCAATTATTCGTTTTATACGATGGAAAAGCTGTTGTATTTATATCGTATTTCATGCTTCTGGCGTTGACTTCTAAGGACCTAACTATTCGGTCAGGTGGAGCAACGCCCTAGAGTGACGCCTAGGTTGCCCGGAACGTAGAAATGACCATTACTTTCACAATGTTTGCAACTACTCATTTTATACGATGGAATAACTGTTGTACTTATATTGTATTTTATCCCTCTGGCGTTGAATTCTAAGTCCCTAGCTATTCGATCTGGTAGAATAACGACCTAGAATGAAACCTAGGTTATCCGGAACGTAGAAATGACCAGTACATTCGCACTGGTTGCAGTTATTCCTGTTATACGATGAAAAAACTGTTGCATCTTTATTGCATTTTATGCTTCTGGCGTTGACTTCTAAGGCCCTAACTATTCGGTCAGGTGGAGCAACGCCCTAGAGTGACGCCTAGGTTGCCCGGAACGTTGAAATGACCATTACTTTCACAATGTTTGCAACTACTCATTTTATACGATGGAAAAACTGTTGCATCTTTATTGTATTTTATGCTTCTGGCGTTGATTTCTAAGGCCCTAACTATCCGATCTGGTGGAGCAACGCCCTAGAGTGAAGCCTAGGTTGCCCGCAACGTAGAAATGACCATTACATTCACACTGGTTGCAATTATTCGTTTTATACGATGGAAAAGCTGTAGTATTTATATCGTATTTTATGCCTCTGGCGTTGACTTCTTAGGCCCTAACTATTCCATCTGGTGGAACAACGCCCTTGTGTGAAGCCTAGGTTGCGCGGAACGTAGCAATGACCATAACTTTCACACTGGTAGCAATTATTCGTTTTATACGATGGAAAGACTGTTCTATTTATTTTGTATTTTATGCTTCGGGCGTTGACTTCTAAGGCCCTAGGTATTCGATCTGGTCGAGCAACGCCTTAGAGTGAAGCCTAGGTTGCCCGGAACGTAGAAATGACCATAACTTTCACACTGGTAGCAATTATTCGCTTTATACGATGGAAAAACTGTTTTATTTATTTCGTATTTTATGCTTCTGGCGTTGACTTCTAAGGCCCTAGGTATTCGATCTGGTCGAGCAACGCCTTAGAGTGAAGCCTAGGTTGCCCGGAACGTAGAAATGACCATAACTTTCACACTGGTAGCAATTATTCGTTTTATACGATGGAAAAACTGTTTTATTTATTTCGTATTTTATGCTTCTGGCGTTGACTTCTAAGGTCCTAACTATTCAATCTGTTGGAGCAACGCCCTAGGGTGAAGCCTAGGTTGTCCGGAAAGTAGAAATGACCATAACTTTCACACTGGTTGCAATTGTTTGTTTTATACGATGGAAAAGCTGTTTCATCTTTATTGTATTTTATTCTTCTGGCGTTGACTTCTAAGGCCGTAGCTATTAGATGTGGTGTAGCAACGCCCTAGAGTCACATCTAGGTTGCCCGGAACGTAGAAATGGCCATTACTTTCACAATGTATGCAATTATTCATTTTATACGATGGAAAAACTGTTGTACTTATATCGTATTTTATTCTTCTGGCGTTGACTTCTAAGGCCCTAACTGTTTGATCTGGTGGTGCAACGCCCTAGAGTGAAGCCTAGGTTGCCCGGAACGTAGAAATGAAGATAACTTTCACACTGGTTGCTATTATTCGTTTTAAACGATGGAAAAGCTGTTCTATTTATATTGCATTTTATGCTTCTGGCATTGAATTCTAAGTCCCTAGCTATTCGATATGGTGGAGCAACGCCCTAGAGTTAAGCCTAGGTTGCCCGGAACGTAGAAATGACCATTACTTGCTCAGTGTTTGCAGTTATTCATTTTATACGATGGAAAAGCTGTTGTATTTATATTGTATTTTATGCTCCTGGCGTTGACTTCTAAGGCCGTAGCTATTAGACGTGCTGGAGCAGCGCCCTAGAGTGACGCCTAGGTTGCCCGGAACGTAGAACATACCATTACCTTCACACTGGTTGCAATTATTCCTGTTATACGATGGAAAAACTGTTGCACCTTTATTGTATTTTATGCTTCTGGCGTTGACTTCATAGGCCCTAACTACTCGATCTGGCGGAGCAACGTCCTAGAGTGAAGCCTAGGTTGACCGGAACGTATAAATGACCATAACTTTCACACTGGTTACCATTATTCGTTTTATACGATGGAAAAGCTGTTGAATTTATATCGTATTTTATGCTTCTGGCGTTAACTTCTTAGGCCCTAACTATTCGATCTGGTGGAACAACGGCCTAAGGTGAAGCCTAGGTTGCCCGCAACGTAGAAATGGCCATAACTTTTACACTGGTAGCAATTATTCGTTTTATACAATGGAAAAACTGTTCTATTTATTTTGTATTTAATGCTTCGGGCGTTGGCTTCTAAGGCCCTAACTGTTTGGTCTGGTGGAGCAACGCCCTAGAGTGAAGCCTAGGTTGCGCGGAACGTAGAAATGACCATAACTTTCACACCGGTTGCTATTATTCGTTTTATACGATGGAAAAACTGTTATATTTATATTGTATTTTATGTTTCAGGCGTTGACTTCTGAGGCCGTAGCTATTCGATGTGGTGGAAGAACGCCATAGAGTGAAGCCTAGGTTGCCCGGAACGTAGAAATGTCCATATCTTTCACACTGGTTGCAATTATTCGTCTTTTACGATGGAAAAGCTGTTGTATTTATATTGTATTTTATGACTCTGGCGTTGACTTCTAAGGCCCTAGCTATTCGATCTAGTGGAGCAACGCCCTAGAGTGAAGTCTAGGTTGCACGGAACGTAGAAATGACCATTACTTGCACAGTGTTTGCTGTTATTCATTTTATACGATGGAAAAGCTGTTGTATTTATATTGTATTTTATGCTCCTGGCATTGACTTCTAAGGCGCTAACTATTCTATCTGTTGGAGCAACGCCCTAGGGTGTATCCTAGGTTGCCCGGAAAGTAGAAATGACCATAACTTTCATACTGGTTGCAATTATTCGTTTTATATGATGGAAAAACTGTTGTATTTATATTGTATTTTATGCTTCTGGCGTTGACTTCTTAGGCCCTAACTATTTGATCTGGTGGTGCACCGCCCTGGAGTGAAGCCTAGGTTGCCCGGAACGTAGAAAAGACCATTACCTTCACACTGGTTGCAATTATTCCTGTTTTACGATGGAAAAACTGTTGCATCTTTATCGTATTTCATGCTTCTGGCGTTGACTTCTAAGGACCTAACTATTCGATCTGGTGGAGAAACGCCCTAGAGTGAAGCCTAGGTTGCGTGGAACGTAGAAATGACCATAACGTTCACACTGGTAGCAATTATTCGTTTTATACGACGGAAAAACTGTTTTATTTATTTTGTATTTTATGCTTCTGGCGTTGACTTCCAAGGCCCTAACTATTCGAACTGGTGGAGCAACGCCCTAGAGTGAAGCCTAGGTTGCCCGGAATGGAGAAATGACCTTAACTTTCACACCGGTAGCAATTATTCGTTTTATACGATGGAAAAACTGTTCTATTTATATTGTATTTGATGCTTCTGGCGTTGGCTTCTTAGGCCCTAGCTATTCGATCTGGTAGAGCATCGCCCTAGGGTGAAACCTAGGTTACCCGGAACGTAGAAATGACCAGTACTTTCACCCTGTTTGCAGTTATTCCTGTTATACGATGGAAAAACTGTTGCATCATTATTGCATTTTATGCTTCTGGCGTTGACTTCTAAGGCCCTAGCTATTCGGTCAGGTGGAGCAACGCCCTAGAGTGACGCCTAGGTTGCCCGGAACGTAGAAATGACCATTACTTTCACAATGTTTGCAACTACTCATTTTATACGATGGAATAACTGTTGTACTTATATTGTATTTTATCCTTCTGGCGTTGAATTCTAAGTCCCTAGCTATTCGATCTGGTAGAATAACGACCTAGAATGAAACCTAGGTTATCCGGAACGTAGAAATGACCAGTACATTCGCACTGGTTGCAGTTATTCCTGTTATACGATGCAAAAACTGTTGCATCTTTATTGCATTTTATGCTTCTGGCGTTGACTTCTAAGGCCCTAACTATTCGGTCAGTTGGAGCAACGCCCTAGAGTGACGCCTAGGTTGCCCGGAACGTAGAAATGACCATTACTTTCACAATGTTTGCAACTGCTCATTTTATACGATGGAAAAACTGTTGCATCTTTATTGTATTTTATGCTTCTGGCGTTGATTTCTAAGGCCCTAACTATCCGATGTGGTGGAGCAACGCCCTAGAGTGACATCTAGGTTGCCCGGAACGTAGAAATGACCATTACTTTCACAATGTATGCAATTATTCATTCTATACGATGGAAAAACTGTTGTACTTATATTGATTTTATTCTTCTGGCGTTGACTTCTTAGGCCCTAACTATTCGATCTGGTGGAACAACGCCCTAGAGTGAAGCCTAGGTTGCCCGGAACGTAGAAATGACCATAACTTCCACACTGGTTGCAATTATTCGTTTTATACGATGTAAAAGCTGTTGTATTTATATCGTATTTTATGCTTCTGGCGTTGACTTCTTAGGCCCTAACTATTCCATCTGGTGGAACAACGCCCGAGGGTGAAGCCTAGGTTGCCTGGAACGTAGAAATGACCATCACTTTCACACGGGTTGCAATTATTCCTGTTATAGGATAGAAAGACTGTTGTATTTCTTTGTATTTTATACTTCAGGCGTTGACTTCTAAGGCCCTAGCTATTCGACATGGTCGAGCAACGCCCTAGAGTGAAGCCTAGGTTGCCCGGAACGTAGAAATGAACATAACTTCCACACTGGTTGCAATTATTCGTTTTATACGATGGAAAATCTGTTGTATTTATATCGTATTTCATGCTTCTGGCGTTGACTTCTAAGGACCTAACTATTCGATCTGGTGGAGAAACGCCCTAGAGTGAAGCCTAGGTTGCGTGGAACGTAGAAATGACCATAACGTTCACACTGGTAGCAATTATTCGTTTTATACGACGGAAGAACTGATTTATTTATTTTGTATTTTATGCTTCTGGCGTTGACTTCCAAGGCCCTAACTATTCGAACTGGTGGAGCAACGCCCTAGAGTGAAGCCTAGGTTGCCCGGAATGGAGAAATGACCTTAACTTTCACACCGGTAGCAATTATTCGTTTTATACGATGGAAAAACTGTTCTATTTATATTGTATTTGATGCTTCTGGCGTTGACTTCTTAGGCCCTAACTGTTCGATCTGGTGGAACAACGCCTTAGGGTGAAGCCTAGGTTGCTCGGAACGTAGAAATGACCACTACTTTCAGACTATTTGCAATTATTCGTTTTATACGATGGAAAAACTGTTGCATCTTTATTGTATTTTATGCTTCTGGCGTTGACTTCTAAGGCCCTAACTATTCGATCTGGTGGAGCAACGCCCTAGAGTGAAGCCTAGGTTGCTCGGAATGTAGCAATGACCATTACTTTCACACTGGTCGCAGTTAATCATTTTATACGATGGAAAAACTGTTGTACTTATATTGTATTTTATTCTTATGGCGTTGAATTCTAAGACCCTAGCTATTCGATCTGGTAGAGCATCGCCCTAGAGTGAAACCTAGGTTACCCGGAACGTAGAAATGACCAGTACTTTCACACTGTTTGCAGTTATTCCTGTTATACGATGGAAAAACTGTTGCATCATTATTGCATTTTATGCTTCTGGGGTTGACTTCTAAGGCCCTAGCTATTCGGTCAGGTGGAGCAAGGCCCTAGAGTGACGCCTAGGTTGCCCGGAACGTAGAAATGACCATTACTTTCACAATGTTTGCAACTACTCATTTTATACGGTGGAATAACTGTTGTACTTATATTGTATTTTATCCTTCTGGCGTTGAATTCTAAGTCCCTAGCTATTCGATCTGGTAGAATAACGACCTAGAATGCAACCTAGGTTATCCGGAACGTAGAAATGACCAGTACATTCGCACTGGTTGCAGTTATTCCTGTTATACGATGCAAAAACTGTTGCATCTTTATTGCATTTTATGCTTCTGGCGTTGACTTCTAAGGCCCTAACTATTCGGTCAGGTGGAGCAACGCCCTAGAGTGACGCCTAGGTTGCCCAGAACGTAGAAATGACCATTACTTTCACAATGTTTGCAACTACTCATTTTATACGATGGAAAAACTGTTGCATCTTTATTGTATTTTATGCTTCTGGCGTTGATTTCTAAGGCCCTAACTATTCCATCTGGTGGAAAAACGCCCTAGGGTGAAGCCTAGGTTGCCCGGAACGTAGAAATGACCAGTACTTTCACACGGGTTGCAATTATTCCTGTTATAGGATAGAAAGACTGTTGTATTTCTTTGTATTTTATACTTCAGGCGTTGACTTCTAAGGCCCTAGCTATTCGACATGGTCGAGCAACGCCCTAGAGTGAAGCCTAGGTTGCCCGGAACGTAGAAATGAACATAACTTCCACACTGGTTGCAATTATTCGTTTTATACGATGGAAAATCTGTTGTATTTATATCGTATTTCATGCTTCTGGCGTTGACTTCTAAGGACCTAACTATTCGATCTGGTGGAGAAACGCCCTAGAGTGAAGCCTAGGTTGCGTGGAACGTAGAAATGACCATAACGTTCACACTGGTAGCAATTATTCGTTTTATACGACGGAAGAACTGATTTATTTATTTTGTATTTTATGCTTCTGGCGTTGACTTCCAAGGCCCTAACTATTCGAACTGGTGGAGCAACGCCCTAGAGTGAAGCCTAGGTTGCCCGGAATGGAGAAATGACCTTAACTTTCACACCGGTAGAAATTATTCGTTTTATACGATGGAAAAACTGTTCTATTTATATTGTATTTGATGCTTCTGGCGTTGACTTCTTAGGCCCTAACTGTTCGATCTGGTGGAACAACGCCTTAGGGTGAAGCCTAGGTTGCTCGGAACGTAGAAATGACCACTACTTTCAGACTATTTGCAATTATTCGTTTTATACGATGGAAAAACTGTTGCATCTTTATTGTATTTTATGCTTCTGGCGTTGACTTCTAAGGCCCTAACTATTCGATCTGGTGGAGCAACGCCCTAGAGTGAAGCCTAGGTTGCTCGGAATGTAGAAATGACCATTACTTTCACACTGGTTGCAGTTAATCATTTTATACGATGGAAAAACTGTTGTACTTATATTGTATTTTATTCTTATGGCGTTGAATTCTAAGTCCCTAGCTATTCGATCTGGTAGAGCATCGCCCTAGAGTGAAACCTAGGTTACCCGGAACGTAGAAATGACCAGTACTTTCACACTGTTTGCAGTTATTCCTGTTATACGATGGAAAAACTGTTGCATCATTATTGCATTTTATGCTTCTGGCGTTGACTTCTAAGGCCCTAGCTATTCGGTCAGGTGGAGCAAGGCCCTAGAGTGACGCCTAGGTTGCCCGGAACGTAGAAATGACCATTACTTTCACAATGTTTGCAACTACTCATTTTATACGGTGGAATAACTGTTGTACTTATATTGTATTTTATCCTTCTGGCGTTGAATTCTAAGTCCCTAGCTATTCGATCTGGTAGAATAACGACCTAGAATGAAACCTAGGTTATCCGGAACGTAGAAATGACCAGTACATTCGCACTGGTTGCAGTTATTCCTGTTATACGATGCAAAAACTGTTGCATCTTTATTGCATTTTATGCTTCTGGCGTTGACTTCTAAGGCCCTAACTATTCGGTCAGGTGGAGCAACGCCCTAGAGTGACGCCTAGGTTGCCCAGAACGTAGAAATGACCATTACTTTCACAATGTTTGCAACTACTCATTTTATACGATGGAAAAACTGTTGCATCTTTATTGTATTTTATGCTTCTGGCGTTGATTTCTAAGGCCCTAACTATCCGATCTGGTGGAGCAACGCCCTAGAGTGAAGCCTAGGTTGCCCGCAACGTAGAAATGACCATTACATTCACACTGGTTGCAATTATTCGTTTTATACGATGGAAAAGCTGTAGTATTTATATCGTATCTTATGCTTCTGGCGTTGACTTCTTAGGCCCTAACTATTCCATCTGGTGGAAAAACGCCCTAGGGTGAAGCCTAGGTTGCCCGGAACGTAGAAATGACCAGTACTTTCACACTGGTTGCAGTTATTCGTTTTATACGATGGAAAAACTGTTCTACTTATTTTGCATTTTACGCTTCGGGCGTTGACTTCTAAGGCGCTAACTATTCAATCTGTTGGAGCAACGCCCTAGGGTGTATCCTAGGTTGCCCGGAAAGTAGAAATGACCATAACTTTCATACTGGTTGCAATTATTCGTTTTATATGATGGAAAAACTGTTGTATTTATATTGTATTTTATGCTTCTGCCGTTCACTTCTTAGGCCCTAACTATTCGATCTGGTGGAACAACGGCGTAAGGTGAAGCCTAGGTTGCGCGGAACGTAGAAATGACTATAACTTTCACACTGGCAGCAATTATTCGTTTTATACGACGGAAAAACTGTTTTATTTATTTTGTATTTTATGCTTCTGGCGTTGACTTCCAAGGCCCTAACTATTCGAACTGGTGGAGCAACGCCCTAGAGTGAAGCCTAGGTTGCCCGGAATGGAGAAATGACCTTAACTTTCACACCGGTAGCAATTATTCGTTTTATACGATGGAAAAACTGTTCTATTTATATTGTATTTGATGCTTCTGGCGTTGGCTTCTTAGGCCCTAGCTATTCGATCTGGTAGAGCATCGCCCTAGAGTGAAACCTAGGTTACCCGGAACGTAGAAATGACCAGTACTTTCACCCTGTTTGCAGTTATTCCTGTTATACGATGGAAAAACTGTTGCATCATTATTGCATTTTATGCTTCTGGCGTTGACTTCTAAGGCCCTAGCTATTCGGTCAGGTGGAGCAACGCCCTAGAGTGACGCCTAGGTTGCCCGGAACGTAGAAATGACCATTACTTTCACAATGTTTGCAACTACTCATTTTATACGATGGAATAACTGTTGTACTTATATTGTATTTTATCCTTCTGGCGTTGAATTCTAAGTCCCTAGCTATTCGATCTGGTAGAATAACGACCCAGAATGAAACCTAGGTTATCCGGAACGTAGAAATGACCAGTACATTCGCACTGGTTGCAGTTATTCCTGTTATACGATGCAAAAACTGTTGCATCTTTATTGCATTTTATGCTTCTGGCGTTGACTTCTAAGGCCCTAACTATTCGGTCAGGTGGAGCAACGCCCTAGAGTGACGCCTAGGTTGCCCGGAACGTAGAAATGACCATTACTTTCACAATGTTTGCAACTGCTCATTTTATACGATGGAAAAACTGTTGCATCTTTATTGTATTTTATGCTTCTGGCGTTGATTTCTAAGGCCCTAACTATCCGATGTGGTGGAGCAACGCCCTAGAGTGAAGCCTAGGTTGCCCGGAAAGTAGAAATGACCATAACTTTCACACTGGTAGCAATTATTCGTTTTATACGATGGAAAGACTGTTCTATTTATTTTGTATTTTATGCTTCGGGCGTTGACTTCTAAGGCCCTAGGTATTCGATCTGGTCGAGGAACGCCTTAGAGTGAAGCCTAGGTTGCCCGGAACGTAGAAATGACCATAACTTTCACACTGGTAGCAATTATTCGTTTTATACGATGGAAAAACTGTTTTATTTATTTCGTATTTTATGCTTCTGGCGTTGACTTCTAAGGTCCTAACTATTCAATCTGTTGGAGCAACGCCCTAGGGTGAAGCCTAGGTTGCCCGGAAAGTAGAAATGGCCATAACTTTCACACTGGTTGCAATTGTTTGTTTTATACGATGGAAAAGCTATTTCATCTTTATTGTATTTTATTCTTCTGGCGTTGACTTCTAAGGCCGTAGCTATTAGATGTGGTGTAGCAACGCCCTAGAGTGAAGCCTAGGTTGCGTGGAACGTAGAAATGACCATAACGTTCACACTGGTAGCAATTATTCGTTTTATACGACGGATGAACTGATTTATTTATTTTGTATTTTATGCTTCTGGCGTTGACTTCCAAGGCCCTAACTATTCGAACTGGTGGAGCAACGCCCTAGAGTGAAGCCTAGGTTGCCCGGAATGGAGAAATGACCTTAACTTTCACACCGGTAGCAATTATTCGTTTTATACGATGGAAAAACTGTTCTATTTATATTGTATTTGATGCTTCTGGCGTTGACTTCTTAGGCCCTAACTGTTCGATCTGGTGGAACAACGCCTTAGGGTGAAGCCTAGGTTGCTCGGAACGTAGAAATGTCCACTACTTTCAGACTATTTGCAATTATTCGTTTTATACGATGGAAAAACTGTTGCATCTTTATTGTATTTTATGCTTCTGGCGTTGACTTCTAAGGCCCTAACTATTCGATCTGGAGGAGCAACGCCCTAGAGTGAAGCCTAGGTTGCTCGGAATGTAGAAATGACCATTACTTTCACACTGGTTGCAGTTAATCATTTTATACGATGGAAAAACTGCTGTACTTATATTGTATTTTATTCTTATGGCGTTGAATTCTAAGTCCCTAGCTATTCGATCTGGTAGAGCATCGCCCTAGAGTGAAACCTAGGTTACCCGGAACGTAGAAATGACCAGTACTTTCACACTGTTTGCAGTTATTCCTGTTATACGATGGAAAAACTGTTGCATCATTATTGCATTTTATGCTTCTGGCGTTGACTTCTAAGGCCCTAGCTATTCGGTCAGGTGGAGCAAGGCCCTAGAGTGACACCTAGGTTGCCCGGAACGTAGAAATGACCATTACTTTCACAATGTTTGCAACTACTCATTTTATACGGTGGAATAACTGTTGTACTTATATTGTATTTTATCCTTCTGGCGTTGAATTCTAAGTCCCTTGCTAATCGATCTGGTAGAATAACGACCTAGAATGAAACCTAGGTTATCCGGAACGTAGAAATGACCAGTACATTCGCACTGGTTGCAGTTATTCCTGTTATACGATGCAAAAACTGTTGCATCTTTATTGCATTTTATGCTTCTGGCGTTGACTTCTAAGGCCCTAACTATTCGGTCAGGTGGAGCAACGCCCTAGAGTGACGCCTAGGTTGCCCAGAACGTAGAAATGACCATTACTTTCACAATGTTTGCAACTACTCATTTTATACGATGGAAAAACTGTTGCATCTTTATTGTATTTTATGCTTCTGGCGTTGATTTCTAAGGCCCTAACTATCCGATCTGATGGAGCAACGCCCTAGAGTGAAGCCTAGGTTGCCCGCAACGTAGAAATGACCATTACATTCACACTGGTTGCAATTATTCGTTTTATACGATGGAAAAGCTGTAGTATTTATATCGTATTTTATGCCTCTGGCGTTGACTTCTTAGGCCCTAACTATTCCATCTGGTGGAACAACGCCCTTGTGTGAAGCCTAGGTTGCGCGGAACGTAGCAATGACCATAACTTTCACACTGGTAGCAATTATTCGTTTTATACGATGGAAAGACTGTTCTATTTATTCTGTATTTTATGCTTCGGGCGTTGACTTCTAAGGCCCTAGGTATTCGATCTGGTCGAGCAACGCCTTAGAGTGAAGCCTAGGTTGCCCGGAACGTAGAAAAGACCATAACTTTCACACTGGTAGCAATTATTCGTTTTATACGATGGAAAAACTGTTTTATTTATTTCGTATTTTATGCTTCTGGCGTTGACTTCTAAGGTCCTAACTATTCAATCTGTTGGAGCAACGCCCTAGAGTGAAGCCTAGGTTGCCCGCAACGTAGAAATGACCATTACCTTCACACTGTTTGCAATTATTCACTTTATACGATGGCGAAGCTGTTGTATTTATATTGTATTTTATGCTTCCGGCGTTAACTTCTAAGGCCGTAGCTATCAGATGTGGAGCAGCAACGCCCTAGAGTGACGCGTAGGTTGCCAGGCACGTAGAAATGACCATTACTTTCACAATGTTCGCAATCATTCATTTTATACGATGGAAAAACTGTTGTACTTATATCGTATTTTATTCTTCTGGCGTTGACTTCTAAGGCCCTAACTGTTTGATCTGGTGGTGCAACGGCCTAGAGTGAAGCCTAGGTTGCCCGGAACGTAGAAATGAAAATAACTTTCACACTGGTTGCTATTATTCGTTTTAAACGATGGAAAAGCTGTTCTTTTTATATTGCATTTTATGCTTCTGGCATTGAATTCTAAGTCCCTAGCTATTCGATATGGTGGAGCAACGCCCTAGAGTGAAGCCTAGGTTGCCCGGAACGTAGAAATGACCATTACTTGCTCAGTGTTTGCAGTTATTCATTTTATACGATGGAAAAGCTGTTGTATCTATATTGTATTTTATGCTCCTGGCGTTGACTTCTAAGGCCGTAGCTATTAGACGTGCTGGAGCAGCGCCCTAGAGTGACGCCTAGGTTGCCCGGAACGTAGAACATACCATTACCTTCACACTGGTTGCAATTATTCCTATTATACGATGGAAAAACTGTTGCACCTTTATTGTATTTTATGCTTCTGGCGTTGACTTCATAGGCCCTAACTACTCGATCTGCGGAGCAACGTCCTAGAGTGAAGCCTAGGTTGACCGGAACGTATAAATGACCATAACTTTCACACTGGTTACCATTATTCGTTTTATACGATGGAAAAGCTGTTGAATTCATATCGTATTTTATGCTTCTGGCGTTGACTTCCAAGGCCCTAACTATTCGAACTGGTGGAGCAACGCCCTAGAGTGAAGCCTAGGTTGCCCGGAATGGAGAAATGACCTTAACTTTCACACCGGTAGCAATTATTCGTTTTATACGATGGAAAAACTGTTCTATTTATATTGTATTTGATGCTTCTGGCGTTGACTTCTTAGGCCCTAACTGTTCGATCTGGTGGAACAACGCCTTAGGGTGAAGCCTAGGTTGCTCGGAACGTAGAAATGACCACTACTTTCAGACTGTTTGCAATTATGCGTTTTATACGATGGAAAAACTGTTGCATCTTTATTGTATTTTATGTTTCTAGCGTTGACTTCTAAGGCCCTAACTATTCGATCTGGTGGAGCAACGCCCTAGAGTGAAGCCTAGGATGCTCGGAATGTAGAAATAACCATTACTTTCACACTGGTTGCAGTTAATCATTTTATACGATGGAAAAACTGTTGTACTTATATTGTATTTTATTCTTATGGCGTTGAATTCTAAGTCCCTAGCTATTCGATCTGGTAGAGCATCGCCCTAGAGTGAAACCTAGGTTACCCGGAACGTAGAAATGACCAGTACTTTCACACTGGTTGCAATTGTTTGTTTTATACGATGGAAAAGCTGTTTCATCTTTATTGTATTTTATTCTTCTGGCGTTGACTTCTAAGGCCGTAGCTATTAGATGTGGTGTAGCAACGCCCTAGAGTCACATCTAGGTTGCCCGGAACGTAGAAATGACCATTACTTTCACAATGTATGCAATTATTCATTTTATACGATGGAAAAACTGTTGTACTTATATCGTATTTTATTCTTCTGGCGTTGACTTCTAAGGCCCTAACTGTTTGATCTGGTGGTGCAACGCCCTAGAGTGAAGCCTAGGTTGCCCGGAACGTAGAAATGAAAATAACTTTCACACTGGTTGCTATTATTCGTTTTAAACGATGGAAAAGCTGTTCTATTTATATTGCATTTTATGCTTCTGGCATTGAATTCTAAGTCCCTAGCTATTCGATATGGTGGAGCAACGCCCTAGAGTGAAGCCTAGGTTGCCCGGAACGTAGAAATGACCATTACTTGCTCAGTGTTTGCAGTTATTCATTTTATACGATGGAAAAGCTGTTGTATTTATATTGTATTTTATGCTCCTGGCGTTGACTTCTAAGGCCGTAGCTATTAGACGTGCTGGAGCAGCGCCCTAGAGTGACGCCTGGGTTGCCCGGAACGTAGAACATACCATTACCTTCACACTGGTTGCAATTATTCCTGTTATACGATGGAAAAACTGTTGCACCCTTATTGTATTTTATGCTTCTGGCGTTGACTTCATAGGCCCTAACTACTCGATCTGGCGGAGCAACGTCCTAGAGTGAAGCCTAGGTTGACCGGAACGTATAAATGACCATAACTTTCACACTGGTTACCATTATTCGTTTTATACGATGGAAAAGCTGTTGAATTTATATCGTATTTTATGCTTCTGGCGTTGACTTCTTAGGCACTAACTATTCCATCTGGTGGAACAACGCCCTATGGTGAAGCCTAGGTTGCCCGGAACGTAGAAATGACCAGTACTTTCACACTGGTTGCAGTTATTCGTTTTATACGATGGAAAAACTGTTCTATTTATTTTGCATTTTACGCTTCGGGCGTTGACTTCTAAGGCGCTAACTATTCAATCTGTTGGAGCAACGCCCTAGGGTGTATCCTAGGTTGCCCGGAAAGTAGAAATGACCATAACTTTCATACTGGTTGCAATTATTCGTTTTATATGATGGAAAAACTGTTGTATTTATATTGTATTTTATGCTTCTGGCGTTGACTTCTTAGGCCCTAACTATTTGATCTGGTGGTGCACCGCCCTGGAGTGAAGCCTAGGTTGCCCGGAACGGAGAAAAGACCATTACCTTCACACTGGTTGCAATTATTCCTGTTTTACGATGGAAAAACTGTTGCATCTTTATCGTATTTCATGCTTCTGGCGTTGACTTCTAAGGACCTAACTATTCGATCTGGTGGAGAAACGCCCTAGAGTGAAGCCTAGGTTGCGTGGAACGTAGAAATGACCATAACGTTCACACTGGTAGCAATTATTCGTTTTATACGACGGAAAAACTGTTTTATTTATTTTGTATTTTATGCTTCTGGCGTTGACTTCCAAGGCCCTAACTATTCGAACTGGTGGAGCAACGCCCTAGAGTGAAGCCTAGGTTGCCCGGAATGGAGAAATGACCTTAACTTTCACACCGGTAGCAATTATTCGTTTTATACGATGGAAAAACTGTTCTATTTATATTGTATTTGATGCTTCTGGCGTTGGCTTCTTAGGCCCTAGCTATTCGATCTGGTAGAGCATCGCCCTAGAGTGAAACCTAGGTTACCCGGAACGTAGAAATGACCAGTACTTTCACCCTGTTTGCAGTTATTCCTGTTATACGATGGAAAAACTGTTGCATCATTATTGCATTTTATGCTTCTGGCGTTGACTTCTAAGGCCCTAGCTATTCGGTCAGGTGGAGCAACGCCCTAGAGTGACGCCTAGGTTGCCCGGAACGTAGAAATGACCATTACTTTCACAATGTTTGCAACTACTCATTTTATACGGTGGAATAACTGTTGTACTTATATTGTATTTTATCCTTCTGGCGTTGAATTCTAAGTCCCTAGCTATTCGATCTGGTAGAATAACGACCTAGAATGAAACCTAGGTTATCCGGAACGTAGAAATGACCAGTACATTCGCACTGGTTGCAGTTATTCCTGTTATACGATGCAAAAACTGTTGCATCTTTATTGCATTTTATGCTTCTGGCGTTGACTTCTAAGGCCCTAACTATTCGGTCAGGTGGAGCAACGCCCTAGAGTGACGCCTAGGTTGCCCAGAACGTAGAAATGACCATTACTTTCACAATGTTTGCAACTACTCATTTTATACGATGGAAAAACTGTTGCATCTTTATTGTATTTTATGCTTCTGGCGTTGATTTCTAAGGCCCTAACTATCCGATCTGGTGGAGCAACGCCCTAGAGTGAAGCCTAGGTTGCCCGCAACGTAGAAATGACCATTACATTCACACTGGTTGCAATTATTCGTTTTATACGATGGAAAAGCTATAGTATTTATATCGTATCTTATGCTTCTGGCGTTGACTTCTTAGGCCCTAACTATTCCATCTGGTGGAAAAACGCCCTAGGGTGAAGCCTAGGTTGCCCGGAACGTAGAAATGACCAGTACTTTCACACGGGTTGCAATTATTCCTGTTATAGGATAGAAAGACTGTTGTATTTCTTTGTATTTTATACTTCAGGCGTTGACTTCTAAGGCCCTAGCTATTCGACATGGTCGAGCAACGCCCTAGAGTGAAGCCTAGGTTGCCCGGAACGTAGAAATGAACATAACTTCCACACTGGTTGCAATTATTCGTTTTATACGATGGAAAATCTGTTGTATTTATATCGTATTTCATGCTTCTGGCGTTGACTTCTAAGGACCTAACTATTCGATCTGGTGGAGAAACGCCCTAGAGTGAAGCCTAGGTTGCGCGGAACGTAGAAATGACCATAACGTTCACACTGGTAGCAATTATTCGTTTTATACGACGGAAGAACTGATTTATTTATTTTGTATTTTATGCTTCTGGCGTTGACTTCCAAGGCCCTAACTATTCGAACTGGTGGAGCAACGCCCTAGAGTGAAGCCTAGGTTGCCCGGAATGGAGAAGTGACCTTAACTTTCACACCGGTAGCAATTATTCGTTTTATACGATGGAAAAACTGTTCTATTTATATTGTATTTGATGCTTCTGGCGTTGACTTCTTAGGCCCTAACTGTTCGATCTGGTGGAACAACGCCTTAGGGTGAAGCCTAGGTTGCTCGGAACGTAGAAATGACCACTACTTTCAGACTATTTGCAATTATTCGTTTTATACGATGGAAAAACTGTTGCATCTTTATTGTATTTTATGCTTCTGGCGTTGACTTCTAAGGCCCTAACTATTCGATCTGGTGGAGCAACGCCCTAGAGTGAAGCCTAGGTTGCTCGGAATGTAGAAATGACCATTACTTTCACACTGGTTGCAGTTAATCATTTTATACGATGGAAAAACTGTTGTACTTATATTGTATTTTATTCTTATGGCGTTGAATTCTAAGTCCCTAGCTATTCGATCTGGTAGAGCATCGCCCTAGAGTGAAACCTAGGTTACCCGGAACGTAGAAATGACCAGTACTTTCACACTGTTTGCAGTTATTCCTGTTATACGATGGAAAAACTGTTGCATCATTATTGCATTTTATGCTTCTGGCGTTGACTTCTAAGGCCCTAGCTATTCGGTCAGGTGGAGCAAGGCCCTAGAGTGACGCCTAGGTTGCCCGGAACGTAGAAATGACCATTACTTTCACAATGTTTGCAACTACTCATTTTATACGGTGGAATAACTGTTGTACTTATATTGTATTTTATCCTTCTGGCGTTGAATTCTAAGTCCCTAGCTATTCGATCTGGTAGAATAACGACCTAGAATGAAACCTAGGTTATCCGGAACGTAGAAATGACCAGTACATTCGCACTGGTTGCAGTTATTCCTGTTATACGATGCAAAAACTGTTGCATCTTTATTGCATTTTATGCTTCTGGCGTTGACTTCTAAGGCCCTAACTATTCGGTCAGGTGGAGCAACGCCCTAGAGTGACGCCTAGGTTGCCCAGAACGTAGAAATGACCATTACTTTCACAATGTTTGCAACTACTCATTTTATACGATGGAAAAACTGTTGCATCTTTATTGTATTTTATGCTTCTGGCGTTGATTTCTAAGGCCCTAACTATCCGATCTGGTGGAGCAACGCCCTAGAGTGAAGCCTAGGTTGCCCGCAACGTAGAAATGACCATTACATTCACACTGGTTGCAATTATTCGTTTTATACGATGGAAAAGCTGTAGTATTTATATCGTATCTTATGCTTCTGGCGTTGACTTCTTAGGCCCTAACTATTCCATCTGGTGGAAAAACGCCCTAGGGTGAAGCCTAGGTTGCCCGGAACGTAGAAATGACCAGTACTTTCACACTGGTTGCAGTTATTCGTTTTATACGATGGAAAAACTGTTCTACTTATTTTGCATTTTACGCTTCGGGCGTTGACTTCTAAGGCGCTAACTATTCAATCTGTTGGAGCAACGCCCTAGGGTGTATCCTAGGTTGCCCGGAAAGTAGAAATGACCATAACTTTCATACTGGTTGCAATTATTCGTTTTATATGATGGAAAAACTGTTGTATTTATATTGTATTTTATGCTTCTGCCGTTCACTTCTTAGGCCCTAACTATTCGATCTGGTGGAACAACGGCCTAAGGTGAAGCCTAGGTTGCGCGGAACGTAGAAATGACCATAACTTTCACACTGGTAGCAATTATTCGTTTTATACGACGGAAAAACTGTTTTATTTATTTTGTATTTTATGCTTCTGGCGTTGACTTCCAAGGCCCTAACTATTCGAACTGGTGGAGCAACGCCCTAGAGTGAAGCCTAGGTTGCCCGGAATGGAGAAATGACCTTAACTTTCACACCGGTAGCAATTATTCGTTTTATACGATGGAAAAACTGTTCTATTTATATTGTATTTGATGCTTCTGGCGTTGGCTTCTTAGGCCCTAGCTATTCGATCTGGTAGAGCATCGCCCTAGAGTGAAACCTAGGTTACCCGGAACGTAGAAATGACCAGTACTTTCACCCTGTTTGCAGTTATTCCTGTTATACGATGGAAAAACTGTTGCATCATTATTGCATTTTATGCTTCTGGCGTTGACTTCTAAGGCCCTAGCTATTCGGTCAGGTGGAGCAACGCCCTAGAGTGACGCCTAGGTTGCCCGGAACGTAGAAATGACCATTACTTTCACAATGTTTGCAACTACTCATTTTATACGATGGAATAACTGTTGTACTTATATTGTATTTTATCCTTCTGGCGTTGAATTCTAAGTCCCTAGCTATTCGATCTGGTAGAATAACGACCCAGAATGAAACCTAGGTTATCCGGAACGTAGAAATGACCAGTACATTCGCACTGGTTGCAGTTATTCCTGTTATACGATGCAAAAACTGTTGCATCTTTATTGCATTTTATGCTTCTGGCGTTGACTTCTAAGGCCCTAACTATTCGGTCAGGTGGAGCAACGCCCTAGAGTGACGCCTAGGTTGCCCGGAACGTAGAAATGACCATTACTTTCACAATGTTTGCAACTGCTCATTTTATACGATGGAAAAACTGTTGCATCTTTATTGTATTTTATGCTTCTGGCGTTGATTTCTAAGGCCCTAACTATCCGATGTGGTGGAGCAACGCCCTAGAGTGAAGCCTAGGTTGCCCGGAAAGTAGAAATGACCATAACTTTCACACTGGTAGCAATTATTCGTTTTATACGATGGAAAAACTGTTTTATTTATTTCGTATTTTATGCTTCGGGCGTTGACTTCTAAGGCCCTAGGTATTCGATCTGGTCGAGGGACGCCTTAGAGTGAAGCCTAGGTTGCCCGGAACGTAGAAATGACCATAACTTTCACACTGGTAGCAATTATTCGTTTTATACGATGGAAAAACTGTTTTATTTATTTCGTATTTTATGCTTCTGGCGTTGACTTCTAAGGTCCTAACTATTCAATCTGTTGGAGCAACGCCCTAGGGTGAAGCCTAGGTTGCCCGGAAAGTAGAAATGACCATAACTTTCACACTGGTTGCAATTGTTTGTTTTATACGATGGAAAAGCTATTTCATCTTTATTGTATTTTATTCTTCTGGCGCTGACTTCTAAGGCCGTAGCTATTAGATGTGGTGTAGCAACGCCCTAGAGTGACATCTAGGTTGCCCGGAACGTAGAAATGACCATTACTTTCACAATGTATGCAATTATTCATTTTATACGATGGAAAAACTGTTGTACTTATATTGATTTTATTCTTCTGGCGTTGACTTCTTAGGCCCTAACTATTCGATCTGGTGGAACAACGCCCTAGAGTGAAGCCTAGGTTGCCCGGAACGTAGAAATGACCATAACTTCCACACTGGTTGCAATTATTCGTTTTATACGATGTAAAAGCTGTTGTATTTATATCGTATTTTATGCTTCTGGCGTTGACTTCTTAGGCCCTAACTATTCCATCTGGTGGAACAACGCCCGAGGGTGAAGCCTAGGTTGCCTGGAACGTAGAAATGACCATCACTTTCACACGGGTTGCAATTATTCCTGTTATAGGATAGAAAGACTGTTGTATTTCTTTGTATTTTATACTTCAGGCGTTGACTTCTAAGGCCCTAGCTATTCGACATGGTCGAGCAACGCCCTAGAGTGAAGCCTAGGTTGCCCGGAACGTAGAAATGAACATAACTTCCACACTGGTTGCAATTATTCGTTTTATACGATGGAAAATCTGTTGTATTTATATCGTATTTCATGCTTCTGGCGTTGACTTCTAAGGACCTAACTATTCGATCTGGTGGAGAAACGCCCTAGAGTGAAGCCTAGGTTGCGTGGAACGTAGAAATGACCATAACGTTCACACTGGTAGCAATTATTCGTTTTATACGACGGAAGAACTGATTTATTTATTTTGTATTTTATGCTTCTGGCGTTGACTTCCAAGGCCCTAACTATTCGAACTGGTGGAGCAACGCCCTAGAGTGAAGCCTAGGTTGCCCGGAATGGAGAAATGACCTTAACTTTCACACCGGTAGCAATTATTCGTTTTATACGATGGAAAAACTGTTCTATTTATATTGTATTTGATGCTTCTGGCGTTGACTTCTTAGGCCCTAACTGTTCGATCTGGTGGAACAACGCCTTAGGGTGAAGCCTAGGTTGCTCGGAACGTAGAAATGTCCACTACTTTCAGACTATTTGCAATTATTCGTTTTATACGATGGAAAAACTGTTGCATCTTTATTGTATTTTATGCTTCTGGCGTTGACTTCTAAGGCCCTAACTATTCGATCTGGTGGAGCAACGCCCTAGAGTGAAGCCTAGGTTGCTCGGAATGTAGAAATGACCATTACCTTCACACTGGTTGCAGTTAATCATTTTATACGATGGAAAAACTGTTGTACTTATATTGTATTTTATTCTTATGGCGTTGAATTCTAAGTCCCTAGCTATTCGATCTGGTAGAGCATCGCCCTAGAGTGAAACCTAGGTTACCCGGAACGTAGAAATGACCAGTACTTTCACACTGTTTGCAGTTATTCCTGTTATACGATGGAAAAACTGTTGCATCATTATTGCATTTTATGCTTCTGGCGTTGACTTCTAAGGCCCTAGCTATTCGGTCAGGTGGAGCAAGGCCCTAGAGTGACGCCTAGGTTGCCCGGAACGTAGAAATGACCATTACTTTCACAATGTTTGCAACTACTCATTTTATACGGTGGAATAACTGTTGTACTTATATTGTATTTTATCCTTCTGGCGTTGAATTCTAAGTCCCTAGCTATTCGATCTGGTAGAATAACGACCTAGAATGAAACTTAGGTTATCCGGAACGTAGAAATGACCAGTACATTCGCACTGGTTGCAGTTATTCCTGTTATACGATGCAAAAACTGTTGCATCTTTATTGCATTTTATGCTTCTGGCGTTGACTTCTAAGGTCCTAACTATTCAATCTGTTGGAGCAACGCCCTAGAGTGAAGCCTAGGTTGCCCGCAACGTAGAAATGACCATTACCTTCACACTGTTTGCAATTATTCACTTTATACGATGGCGAAGCTGTTGTATTTATATTGTATTTTATGCTTCCGGCGTTAACTTCTAAGGCCGTAGCTATCAGATGTGGAGCAGCAACGCCCTAGAGTGACGCGTAGGTTGCCAGGCACGTAGAAATGACCATTACTTTCACAATGTTCGCAATCATTCATTTTATACGATGGAAAAACTGTTGTACTTATATCGTATTTTATTCTTCTGGCGTTGACTTCTAAGGCCCTAACTGTTTGATCTGGTGGTGCAGCGCCCTAGAGTGAAGCCTAGGTTGCCCGGAACGTAGAAATGAAAATAACTTTCACACTGGTTGCTATTATTCGTTTTAAACGATGGAAAAGCTGTTCTTTTTATATTGCATTTTATGCTTCTGGCATTGAATTCTAAGTCCCTAGCTATTCGATATGGTGGAGCAACGCCCTAGAGTGAAGCCTAGGTTGCCCGGAACGTAGAAATGACCATTACTTGCTCAGTGTTTGCAGTTATTCATTTTATACGATGGAAAAGCTGTTGTATCTATATTGTATTTTATGCTCCTGGCGTTGACTTCTAAGGCCGTAGCTATTAGACGTGCTGGAGCAGCGCCCTAGAGTGACGCCTAGGTTGCCCGGAACGTAGAACATACCATTACCTTCACACTGGTTGCAATTATTCCTATTATACGATGGAAAAACTGTTGCACCTTTATTGTATTTTATGCTTCTGGCGTTGACTTCATAGGCCCTAACTACTCGATCTGCGGAGCAACGTCCTAGAGTGAAGCCTAGGTTGACCGCAACGTATAAATGACCATAACTTTCACACTGGTTACCATTATTCGTTTTATACGATGGAAAAGCTGTTGAATTCATATCGTATTTTATGCTTCTGGCGTTGACTTCCAAGGCCCTAACTATTCGAGCTGGTGGAGCAACGCCCTAGAGTGAAGCCTAGGTTGCCCGGAATGGAGAAATGACCTTAACTTTCACACCGGTAGCAATTATTCGTTTTATACGATGGAAAAACTGTTCTATTTATATTGTATTTGATGCTTCTGGCGTTGACTTCTTAGGCCCTAACTGTTCGATCTGGTGGAACAACGCCTTAGGGTGAAGCCTAGGTTGCTCGGAACGTAGAAATGACCACTACTTTCAGACTGTTTGCAATTATGCGTTTTATACGATGGAAAAACTGTTGCATCTTTATTGTATTTTATGTTTCTAGCGTTGACTTCTAAGGCCCTAACTATTCGATCTGGTGGAGCAACGCCCTAGAGTGAAGCCTAGGATGCTCGGAATGTAGAAATAACCATTACTTTCACACTGGTTGCAGTTAATCATTTTATACGATGGAAAAACTGTTGTACTTATATTGTATTTTATTCTTATGGCGTTGAATTCTAAGTCCCTAGCTATTCGATCTGGTAGAGCATCGCCCTAGAGTGAAACCTAGGTTACCCGGAACGTAGAAATGACCAGTACTTTCACACTGTTTGCAGTTATTCCTGTTATACGATGGAAAAACTGTTGCATCTTTATTGCATTTTATGCTTCTGGCGTTGACTTCTAAGGCCCTAGCTATTCGGTCAGGTGGAGCAACGCCCTAGAGTGACGCCTAGGTTGCCCGGAACGTAGAAATGACCATTACTTTCACAATGTTTGCAACTACTCATTTTATACGATGGAATAACTGTTGTACTTATATTGTATTTTATCCTTCTGGCGTTGAATTCGATGTCCCTAGCTATTCGATCTGGTAGAATAACGACCTAGAATGAAACCTAGGTTATCCGGAACGTAGAAATGACCAGTACATTCGCACTGGTTGCAGTTATTCCTGTTATACGATGCAAAAACTGTTGCATCTTTATTGCATTTTATGCTTCTGGCGGTGACTTCTAAGGCCCTAGCTATTCGATTTGGTGGAGCAACGCCCGAGAGTGGGGCCTAGGTTGCCCGGTACATAGAAATGACCATAACTTCCACACTGGTTGCAATTATTCGTTTTATACGATGGAAAAGCTGTTGTATTTATATCGTATTTTATGCTTCTGGCGTTGACCTCTTAGGCCCTAACTATTCCATCTGGTGGAACAACGCCGTCGGGTGAAGCCTAGGTTGCCCGCAACGTAGAACTGACCATTACATTCACACTGGTTGCAATTATTCGTTTTATACGAAGGAAAAGCTGTAGTATTTATATCGTATTTTATGCCTCTGGCGTTGACTTCTTAGGCCCTAACCACTCTATCTGGCGGAACAACGCCCTAGAGTGAAGCCTAGGTTGCCCGGAACGTAGAAATGACCATAACTTCCACACTGGTTGCAATTATTCGTTTTATACGATGTAAAAGCTGTTGTATTTATATCGTATTTTATGCTTCTGGCGTTGACTTCTTAGGCCCTAACTATTCCATCTGGTGGAACAACGGCCTAGGGTGAAGCCTAGGTTGCCCGGAACGTAGAATATACCATTACCTTCACACTGTTTGCAATTATTCCTGTTATACGATGGAAAAACTGTTGCATCTTTATTGTATTTTATGCTTCTGGCGCTGACTTCTAAGGCCCTAACTATTCGATCTGGTGGAGCAACGCCCTAGAGTGAAGCCTACATTGCTCGGAACGTAGAAATGACCATTACCTTCACACTGTTTGCAATTATTCATTTTATACGATGGCGAAGCTGTTGTATTTATATTGTATTTTATGCTTCCGGCGTTAACTTCTAAGGCCGTAGCTATCAGATGTGGAGCAGCAACGCCCTAGAGTGACGCGTAGGTTGCCAGGCACGTAGAAATGACCATTACTTTCACAACGTTCGCAATCATTCATTTTATACTATGGAAAAACTGTTGCACCTTTGTTGTATTTTATGCTTCTGGCGTTGACTTCATAGGCCCTAACTACTCGATCTGGCGGAGCAACGTCCTAGAGTGAAGCCTAGGTTGACCGGAACGTATAAATGACCATAACTTTCACACTGGTTACCATTATTCGTTTTATACGATGGAAAAGCTGTTGAATTTATATCGTATCTTATGCTTCTGGCGTTGACTTCTTAGGCCCTAACTATTCCATCTGGTGGAAAAACGCCCTAGGGTGAAGCGTAGGTTGCCCGGAACGTAGAAATGACCAGTACTTTCACACTGGTTGCAGTTATTCGTTTTATACGATGGAAAAACTGTTCTATTTATTTTGCATTTTACGCTTCGGGCGTTGACTTCTAAGGCGCTAACTATTCAATCTGTTGGAGCAACGCCCTAGGGTGTATCCTAGGTTGCCCGGAAAGTAGAAATGACCATAACTTTCATACTGGTTGCAATTATTCGTTTTATATGATGGAAAAACTGTTGTATTTATATTGTATTTTATGCTTCTGGCGTTCACTTCTTAGGCCCTAACTATTCGATCTGGTGGAACAACGGCCTAAGGTGAAGCCTAGGTTGCCCGCAACGTAGAAATGGCCATAACTTTTACACTGGTAGCAATTATTCGTTTTATATAATGGAAAAACTGTTCTATTTATTTTGTATTTAATGCTTCGGGCGTTGGCTTCTAAGGCCCTAACTGTTTGATCTGGTGGAGCAACGCCCTAGAGTGAAGCCTAGGTTGCTCGGAACGTAGAAATGACCATAACTTTCACACCGGTTGCTATTATTCGTTTTATACGATGGAAAAACTGTTATATTTATATTGTATTTTATGTTTCAGGCGTTGACTTCTGAGGCCGTAGCTATTCGATGTGGTGGAAGAACGCCATAGAGTGAAGCCTAGGTTGCCCGGAACGTAGAAATGTCCATATCTTTCACACTGGTTGCAATTATTCGTCTTTTACGATGGAAAAGCTGTTGTATTTATATTGTATTTTATGACTCTGGCGTTGACTTCTAAGGCCCTAGCTATTCGATCTAGTGGAGCAACGCCCTAGAGTGAAGCCTAGGTTGCACGGAACGTAGAAATGACCATTACTTGCACAGTGTTTGCTGTTATTCATTTTATACGATGGAAAAGCTGTTGTATTTATATTGTATTTTATGCTCCTGGCGTTGACTTCTAAGGCCGTAGCTATTACACGTGGTGGAGCAACGCCCTAGAGTGACGCCTAGGTTGCCCGGAACGTAGAACATACCATTACCTTCACACTGGTTGCAATTATTCCTGTTATACGATGTTAACACTGTTGCACCTTTATTGTATTTTATGCTTCTGGCGATGACTTCATAGGCCCTAACTACTCGATCTGGCGGAGCAACGTCCTAGAGTGAAGCCTAGGTTGACCGGAACGTATAAATGACCATAACTTTCACACTGGTTACCATTATTCGTTTTATACGATGGAAAAGCTGTTGAATTTATATCGTATTTTATGCTTCTGGCGTTGACTTCTTAGTCCCTAACTATTCCATCTGGTGGAGCAACGCCCTAGGTTGAAGCCTAGGTTGCCCGGAACGTAGAAATGACCAGTACTTTCACACTGGTTGCAGTTATTCGTTTTATACGATGGAAAAACTGTTCTATTTATTTTGCATTTTACGCTTCGGGCGTTGACTTCTAAGGCGCTAACTATTCTATCTGTTGGAGCAACGCCCTAGGGTGTATCCTAGGTTGCCCGGAAAGTAGAAATGACCATAACTTTCATACTGGTTGCAATTATTCGTTTTATATGATGGAAAAACTGTTGTATTTATATTGCATTTTATGCTTCTGGCGTTGACTTCTTAGGCCCTAACTATTTGATCTGGTGGTGCACCGCCCTGGAGTGAAGCCTAGGTTGCCCGGAACGTAGAAAAGACCATTACCTTCACACTGGTTGCAATTACTCCTGTTTTACGATGGAAAAGCTGTTGTATTTATATCGTATTTTATGCTTCTGACGTTGACTTCTTAGGCCCTAACTATTCCATCTGGTGGAACAACGCCCTTGGGTGAAGCCTAGGTTGCGCGGAACGTAGCAATGACCATAACTTTCACACTGGTAGCAATTATTCGTTTTACACGACGGAAAAACTGTTCTATTTATTTTGTATTTTATGCTTCGGGCGTTGACTTCTAAGGCCACAACTATTCTATCTGGTGGAGCAACGCCCTAGAGTGAAGCCTAGGTTGCCCGGAACGTAGAAATGACCATAACTTCCACACTGGTTGCAATTCTTCGTTTTATACGATGGAAAAGCAGTTGTATTTATATCGTATTTTGTGCTTCTGGCGTTGACTTCTAAGGACCTAACTATTCGATCTGGTGGAGAAACGCCCTAGAGTGAAGCCTAGGTTGCGCGGAACGTAGAAATGACCATAACGTTCACACTGGTAGCAATTATTCGTTTTATACGACGGAAAAACTGTTTTATTTATTTTGTATTTTATGCTTCTGGCGTTGACTTCTAAGGCCACAACTATTCTATCTGGTGGAGCAACGCCCTAGAGTGACGCCTAGGTTGCCCGGAACGTAGAACATACCATTACCTTCACACTGGTTGCAATTATTCCTGTTATACGATGGAAAAACTGTTGCACCTTTATTGTATTTTATGCTCCTGGCGTTGACTTCATAGGCCCTAACTACTCGATCTGGCGGAGCAACGTCCTAGAGTGAAGCCTAGGTTGACCGGAACGTATAAATGACCATAACTTTCACACTGGTTACCATTATTCGTTTTATACGATGGAAAAGCTGTTGAATTTATATCGTATCTTATGCTTCTGGCGTTGACTTCTTAGGCCCTAACTATTCCATCTGGTGGAACAACGGCCTAAGGTGAAGCCTAGGTTGCGCCGAACGTAGAAATGACCACAACTTTCACACTGGTAGCAATTATTCGTTTTATACGATGGAAAAACTGTTTTATTTATTTTGTATTTTATGCTTCGGGCGTTGGCTTCTAAGGCCCTAGGTATTCGATCTGGTCGAGCAACGCCTTAGAGTGAAGCCTAGGTTGCCCGGAACGTAGAAATGACCATAACTTTCATACTGGTTGCAATTATTCGTTTTATATGATGGAAGAACTGTTCTATTTATTTTGTATTTTATGCTTCGGGCGTTGACTTCTAAGGCCCCAACTATTCTATCTGGTGGAGCAACGCCCTAGAGTGAAGCCTAGGTTGCCCGGAACGTAGAAATGACCATAACTTCCACACTGGTTGCAATTCTTCGTTTTATACGATGGAAAAGCAGTTGTATTTATATCGTATTTTGTGCTTCTGGCGTTGACTTCTAAGGACCTAACTATTCGATCTGGTGGAGAAACGCCCTAGAGTGAAGCCTAGGTTGCGCGGAACGTAGAAATGACCATAACGTTCACACTGGTAGCAATTATTCGTTTTATACGACGGAAAAACTGTTTTATTTATTTTGTATTTTATGCTTCTGGCGTTGACTTCTAAGGCCCTAACTATACGATCTGGTGGAGCAACGCCCTAGAGTGAAGCCTAGGTTGCCCGGAAAGTAGAAATGACCATAACTTTCATCCTGGTTGCAATTATTCGTTTTATATGATGGAAAAACTGTTGTATTTATATAGTGTTTTATGCTTCTGGCGTTGACTTCTTAGGCCCTAACTATTCCATCTGGTGGAACAACGCCCTTGGGTGAAGCCTAGGTTGCGCGCAACGTGGCAATGACCATAACTTTCACACTGGTAGCAATTATTCGTTTTATACGATGGAAAAACTGTTCTATTTATTTTGTATTTTATGCTTCGGGCGTTGACTTCTACGGCCCTAGCTATTCTATCTGGTCGAGCAACGCCCTAGAGTGAAGCCTAGGTTGCCCGGAACGTAGAAATGACCATAACTTTCACACTGGATGCAATTATTCGTTTTATACGATGGAAAAGCTGTTGTATTTATATCGTATTTTATTCTTCTAGCGTTGACTTCTAAGGCCCTAACTGTTTGATCTGGTGGTGCAACGCCCTAGAGTGAAGCCTAGGTTGCCCGGAACGTAGAAATGAATATAACTTTCACACTGGTTGCTATTATTCGTTTTAAACGATGGAAAAGCTGTTCTATTTATATTGCATTTTATGCTTCTGGCATTGAATTCTAAGTCCCTAGCTATTCGATATGGTGGAGCAACGCCCTAGAGTGAAGCCTAGGTTGCCCGGATCGTAGCAATGACCATTACTTGCTCAGTGTTTGCAGTTATTCATTTTATACGATGGAAAAGCTGTTGTATTTATATTGTATTTTATGCTCCTGGCGTTGACTTCTAAGGCCGTAGCTATTAGACGTGGTGGAGCAACGCCCTAGAGTGACGCCTAGGTTGCCCGGAACGTAGAACATACCATTACCTTCACACTGGTTGCAATTATTCCTGTTATACGATGGAAAAACTGTTGCACCTTTATTGTATTTTATGCTTCTGGCGTTGACTTCATAGGCCCTAACTACTCGATCTGGCGGAGCAACGTCCTAGATTGAAGCCTAGGTTGACCGGAACGTATAAATGACCATAACTTTCACACTGGTTACCATTATTCGTTTTATACGATGGAAAAGCTGTTGAATTTATATCGTATCTTATGCTTCTGGCGTTGACTTCTTAGGCCCTAACTATTCCATCTGGTGGAACAACGCCCTAGGGTGAAGCCTAGGTTGCCCGGAACGTAGAAATGACCAGTACTTTCACACTGGTTGCAGTTATTCGTTTTATACAATGAAAAACTGTTGTATTTATATTGTATTTTATGCTTCTGGCGTTCACTTCTTAGGCCCTAACTATTCGATCTGGTGGAACAACGGCCTAAGGTGTAGCATAGGTTGCGCGGAACGTAGAAATGACCATAACTTTCACACTGGTAGGAATTATTCGTTTTATACGATGGAAAAACTGTTTTATTTATTTTGTATTTTATGCTTCGGGCGTTGACTTCTAAGGCCCTAACTATTCAATCTGTTGGAGCAACGCCCTAGGGTGAAGCCTAGGTTGCCCGGAAAGTAGAAATGACCATTACCTTCACACTGTTTGCAATTATTCGTTTTATACGATGGCGAAGCTGTTGTATTTATATTGTATTTTATGCTTCCGGCGTTAATTTCTAAGGCCGTAGCTATCAGATGTGGAGCAGCAACGCCCTAGAGTGACGCGTAGGTTGCCAGGCACGTAGAAATGACCATTACTTTCACAATGTTCGCAATCATTCATTTTATACGATGGAAAAACTGTTGTACTTATATCGTATTTTATTCTTCTGGCGTTGACTTCTAAGGCCCTAACTGTTTGATCTGGTGGTGCAACGCCCTAGAGTGAAGCCTAGGTTGCCCGGAACGTAGAAATGAAAATAACTTACACAGTGGTTGCTATTATTCGTTTTAAACGATGGAAAAGCTGTTCTATTTATATTGCATTTTATGCTTCTGGCATTGAATTCTAAGTCCCTAGCTATTCGATATGGTGGAGCAACGCCCTAGAGTGAAGCCTAGGTTGCCCGGAACGTAGAAATGACCATTACTTGCTCAGTGTTTGCAGTTATTCATTTTATACGATGGAAAAGCTGTTGTATTTATATTGTATTTTATGCTCCTGGCGTTGACTTCTAAGGCCGTAGCTATTAGACGTGGTGGAGCAGCGCCCTAGAGTGACGGCTAGGTTGCCCGGAACGTAGAACATACCATTACCTTCACACTGGTTGCAATTATTCCTGTTATACGATGGAAAAACTGTAGCACCTTTATTGTATTTTATGCTTCTGGCGTTGACTTCATAGGCCCTAACTACTCGATCTGGCGGAGCAACGTCCTAGAGTGAAGCCTAGGTTGACCGGAACGTATAAATGACCATAACTTTCACACTGGTTACCATTATTCGTTTTATACGATGGAAAAGCTGTTGAATTTATATCGTATTTTATGCTTCTGGCGTTGACTTCTTAGGCCCTAACTATTCCATCTGGTGGAACAACGCCCTAGGGTGAAGCCTAGGTTGCCCGGAACGTAGAAATGACCAGTACTTTCACACTGGTTGCAGTTATTCGTTTTATACGATGGAAAAACTGTTCTATTTATTTTGCATTTTACGCTTCGGGCGTTGACTTCTAAGGCGCTAACTATTCTATCTGTTGGAGCAACGCCCTAGGGTGTATCCTAGGTTGCCCGGAAAGTAGAAATGACCATAACTTTCATACTGGTTGCAATTATTCGTTTTATATGATGGAAAAACTGTTGTATTTATATTGTATTTTATGCTTCTGGCGTTGACTTCTTAGGCCGTAGCTATTAGACGTGGTGGAGCAACGCCCTAGAGTGACGCCTAGGATGCCCGAAACGTAGAACATACCATTACCTTCACACTGGTTGCAATTATTCCTGTTATACGATGGAAAAACTGTTGCACCTTTATTGTATTTTATGCTTCTGGCGTTGACTTCATAGGCCCTAACTACTCGATCTGGCGGAGCAACGTCCTAGATTGAAGCCTAGGTTGACCGGAACGTATAAATGACCATAACTTTCACACTGGTTACCATTATTCGTTTTATACGATGGAAAAGCTGTTGAATTTATATCGTATCTTATGCTTCTGGCGTTGACTTCTTAGGCCCTAACTATTCCATCTGGTGGAACAACGCCCTAGGGTGAAGCCTAGGTTGCCCGGAACGTAGAAATGACCATTACTTGCTCAGTGTTTGCAGTTATTCATTTTATACGATGGAAAAGCTGTTGTATTTATATTGTATTTTATGCTCCTGGCGTTGACTTCTAAGGCCGTAGCTATTAGACGTGGTGGAGCAGCGCCCTAGAGTGACGGCTAGGTTGCCCGGAACGTAGAACATACCATTACCTTCACACTGGTTGCAATTATTCCTGTTATACGATGGAAAAACTGTAGCACCTTTATTGTATTTTATGCTTCTGGCGTTGACTTCATAGGCCCTAACTACTCGATCTGGCGGAGCAACGTCCTAGAGTGAAGCCTAGGTTGACCGGAACGTATAAATGACCATAACTTTCACACTGGTTACCATTATTCGTTTTATACGATGGAAAAGCTGTTGAATTTATATCGTATTTTATGCTTCTGGCGTTGACTTCTTAGGCCCTAACTATTCCATCTGGTGGAACAACGCCCTAGGGTGAAGCCTAGGTTGCCCGGAACGTAGAAATGACCAGTACTTTCACACTGGTTGCAGTTATTCGTTTTATACGATGGAAAAACTGTTCTATTTATTTTGCATTTTACGCTTCGGGCGTTGACTTCTAAGGCGCTAACTATTCTATCTGTTGGAGCAACGCCCTAGGGTGTATCCTAGGTTGCCCGGAAAGCAGAAATGACCATAACTTTCATACTGGTTGCAATTATTCGTTTTATATGATGGAAAAACTGTTGTATTTATATTGTATTTTATGCTTCTGGCGTTGACTTCTTAGGCCGTAGCTATTAGACGTGGTGGAGCAACGCCCTAGAGTGACGCCTAGGATGCCCGAAACGTAGAACATACCATTACCTTCACACTGGTTGCAATTATTCCTGTTATACGATGGAAAAACTGTTGCACCTTTATTGTATTTTATGCTTCTGGCGTTGACTTCATAGGCCCTAACTACTCGATCTGGCGGAGCAACGTCCTAGATTGAAGCCTAGGTTGACCGGAACGTATAAATGACCATAACTTTCACACTGGTTACCATTATTCGTTTTATACGATGGAAAAGCTGTTGAATTTACATCGTATCTTATGCTTCTGGCGTTGACTTCTTAGGCCCTAACTATTCCATCTGGTGGAACAACGCCCTAGGGTGAAGCCTAGGTTGCCCGGAACGTAGAAATGACCAGTACTTTCACACTGGTTGCAGTTATTCGTTTTATACGATGGAAAAACTGTTCTATTTATTTTGCATTTTACGCTTCGGGCGTTGACTTCTAAGGCGCTAACCATTCAATCTGTTGGAGCAACGACCTAGGGTGTATCCTAGGTTGCCCGGAAAGTAGAAATGACCATAACTTTCATACAGGTTGCAATTCTTCGTTTTATACGATGGAAAAGCAGTTGTATTTATATCGTATTTTGTGCTTCTGGCGTTGACTTCTAAGGACCTAACTATTCGATCTGGTGGAGAAACGCCCTAGAGTGAAGCCTAGGTTGCGCGGAACGTAGAAATGACCATAACGTTCACACTGGTAGCAATTATTCGTTTTATACGTCGGAAAAACTGTTTTATTTATTTTGTATTTTATGCTTCTGGCGTTGACTTCTAAGGCCCTAACTATTCGATCTGGTGGAGCAACGCCCTAGAGTGAAGCCTAGGTTGCCCGGAAAGTAGAAATGACCATAACTTTCATCCTGGTTGCAATTATTCGTTTTATATGATGGAAAAACTGTTGTATTTATATGGTGTTTTATGCTTCTGACGTTGACTTCTTAGGCCCTAACTATTCCATCTGGTGGAACAACGCCCTTGGGTGAAGCCTAGGTTGCGCGCAACGTAGCAATGACCATAACTTTCACACTGGTAGCAATTATTCGTTTTATACGATGGAAAAACTGTTCTATTTATTTTGTATTTTATGCTTCGGGCGTTGACTTCTACGGCCCTAGCTATTCTATCTGTTCGAGCAACGCCCTAGAGTGAAGCCTAGGTTGCCCGGAACGTAGAAATGACCATAACTTTCACACTGGATGCAATTATTCGTTTTATACGATGGAAAAGCTGTTGTATTTATATCGTATCTTAGCTTCTGGCGTTGACTTCTTAGGCCCTAACTATTCCATCTGGTGGAACAACGCCCTAGGGTGAAGCCTGGGTTGCGCGGAACGTAGAAATGACCATAACTTTCACACTGGTAGCAATTATTCGTTTTATACGATGGAAAAACTGTTTTATTTATTTTGTATTTTATGCTTCTGGCGTTCACTTCTAAGGCCCTATCTATTCGATCTGGTGGAGCAACGCCCTAGAGTGAAGCCTAGGTTGCCCGGAAAGTAGAAATAACCATAACTTTCATCCTGCTTGCAATTATTCGTTTTATATGATGGAAAAACTGTTGTATTAATATAGTGTTTTATGCTTCTGGCGTTGACTTCTTAGTCCCTAACTGTTCCATCTGGTGGAACAACGCCCGAGGGTGAAGCCTAGGTTGCCTGGAACGTAGAAATGACCATCACTTTCACACGGGTTGCAATTATTCCTGTTATAGGATGGAAAGACTGTTGTATTTTTATTGTATTTTATACTTCAGGCGTTGACTTCTAAGGCCCTAGCTATTCGATCTGGTCGAGCAACGCCCTAGAGTGATGCCTAGGTTGCCCGGAACGTAGAAAAGACCATAACTTTCACACTGGTAGCAATTATTCGTTTTATACGATGGAAAAACTGTTTTATTTATTTCGTATTTTATGCTTCTGGCGTTGACTTCTAAGGTCCTAACTATTCAATCTGTTGGAGCAACGCCCTAGGGTGAAGCCTAGGTTGCCCGGAAAGTAGAAATGACCATAACTTTCACACTGGTTGCAATTGTTTGTTTTATACGATGGAAAAGCTGTTTCATCTTTATTGTATTTTATTCTTCTGGCGTTGACTTCTAAGGCCGTAGCTATTAGATGTGGTGTAGCAACGCCCTAGAGTGACATCTAGGTTGCCCGGAACGTAGAAATGACCATTACTTTCACAATGTATGCAATTATTCATTTTATACGATGGAAAAACTGTTGTACTTATATTGATTTTATTCTTCTCGCGTTGACTTCTTAGGCCCTAACTATTCGATCTGGTGGAACAACGCCCTAGAGTGAAGCCTAGGTTGCCCGGAACGTAGAAATGACCATAACTTCCACACTGGTTGCAATTATTCGTTTTATACGATGTAAAAGCTGTTGTATTTATATCGTATTTTATGCTTCTGGCGTTGACTTCTTAGGCCCTAACTATTCCTTCTGGTGGAACAACGGCCTAGGGTGAAGCCTAGGTTGCCCGGAACGTAGAAATGGCCATAACTTTCACACTGGTAGCAATTATTCGTTTTATACGTTGGAAAAACTGTTCTATTTATTTTGTATTTTATGCTTCGGGCGTTGACTTCTAAGGCCCTAGCTATTCGATCTGGTCGAGCAACGCCCTAGAGTGAAGCCTAGGTTGCCCGGAAAGTAGAAATGACCATAACTTTCATCCTGGTTGCAATTATTCGTTTTATACGATGGAAAAGCTGTTGTATTTATATCGTATTTTAGCTTCTGGCGTTGACTTCTTAGGCCCTAACTATTCCATCTGGTGGAACAACGCCCTAGGGTGAAGCCTGGGTTGCGCGGAACGTAGAAATGACCATTACTTTCATCCTGGTTGCAATTATTCGTTTTATACGATGGAAAAGCTGTTGTATTTATATTGTATTTTATGCTTCTGGCGTACACTTCTTAGGCCCTAACTATTCGATCTGGTGGAACAACGGCCTAAGGTGAAGCCTAGGTTGCGCGGAACGTAGAAATGACCATAACTTTCACACTGGGAGCAATTATTCGTTTTATACGATGGAAAAACTGTTTTATTTATTTTGTATTTTATGCTTCTGGCGTTGACTTCTAAGGCCCTAACTATTCGATCTGGTGGAGCAACGCCCTAGAGTGAAGCCTAGGTGGCCCGGAATGGAGAAATGACCTTAACTTTCACACCGGTAGCAATTATTCGTTTTATACGATGGAAAAACTGTTGCATCTTTATTGTATTTTATGCTTCTGGCGTTGACTTCTAAGGCCCTAACTATTCGATCTGGTGGAGCAACGCCCTAGAGTGAAGCCTAGGTTGCTCGGAATGTAGAAATGACCATTACTTTCACACTGGTTGCAGTTAATCATTTTATACGATGGAAAAACTGTTGTACTTATATTGTATTTTATTCTTATGGCGTTGAATTCTAAGTCCCTAGCTATTCAATCTGGTAGAGCATCGCCCTAGAGTGAAACCTAGGTTACCCGGAACGTAGAAATGACCAGTACTTTCACACTGTTTGCAGTTATTCCTGTTATACGATGGAAAAACTGTTGCATCTTTATTGCATTTTATGCTTCTGGCGTTGACTTCTAAGGCCCTAACTATTCGGTCAGCTGGAGCAACTCCCTAGAGTGACGCCTAGGTTGCCCGGAACGTAGAAATGACCATTACTTTCACAATGTTTGCAACTACTCATTTATACGATGGAATAACTGTTGTACTTATATGGTATTTTATCCTTCTGGCGTTGAATTCTAAGTCCCTAGCTATTCGATCTGGTAGAATAACGAACTAGAATGAAACCTAGGTTATCCGGAACGTAGAAATGACCAGTACATTCGCACTGGTTGCAGTTATTCCTGTTATACGATGCAAAAACTGTTGCATCTTTATTGCATTTTATGCTTCTGGCGTTGACTTCTAAGGCCCTAACTATTCGGTCAGGTGGAGCAACGCCCTAGAGTGACGCCTAGGTTGCCCGGAACGTAGAAATGACCATTACTTTCACAATGTTTGCAACTACTCATTTTATACGATGGAAAAACTGTTGCATCTTTATTGTATTTTATGCTTCTGGCGTTGATTTCTAAGGCCCTAACTATCCGATCTGGTGGAGCAACGCCCTAGAGTGAAGCCTAGGTTGCCCGGAACGTAGAAATGAAAATAACTTTCACACTGGTTGCTATTATTCGTTTTAAACGATGGAAAAGTTGTTCTATTTATATTGCATTTTATGCTTCTGGCATTGAATTCTAAGTCCCTAGCTATTCGATATGGTGGAGCAACGCCCTAGAGTGAAGCCTAGGTTGCCCGGAACGTAGAAATGACCATTACTTGCTCAGTGTTTGCAGTTATTCATTTTATACGATGGAAAAGCTGTCGTATTTATATTGTATTTTATGCTCCTGGCGTTGACTTCTAAGGCCGTAGCTATTAGACGTGGTGGAGCAACGCCCTAGAGTGACGCCTAGGTTGCCCGGATCGTAGAACATACCATTACCTTCACACTGGTTGCAATTATTCCTGTTATACGATGGAAAAACTGTTGCACCTTTATTGTATTTTATGCTTCTGGCGTTGACTTCATAGGCCCTAACTACTCGATCTGGCGGAGCAACGTCCTAGAGTGAAGCCTAGGTTGACCGGAACGTATAAATGAGCATAACTTTCACACTGGTTACCATTATTCGTTTTATACGATGGAAAAGCTGTTGAATGTATATCGTATCTTATGCTTCTGGCGTTGACTTCTTAGGCCCTAACTATTCCATCTGGTGGAACAACGTCCTAGAGTGATGCCTAGGTTGCCCGGAACGTAGAAATGACCATAACTTTCACACTGGTAGCAATTATTCGTTTTATACGATGGAAAAACTGTTTTATTTATTTCGTATTTTATGCTTCTGGCGTTGACTTCTAAGGTCCTAACTATTCAATCTGTTGGAGCAACGCCCTAGGGTGAAGCCTAGGTTGCCCGGAACGTAGAAATGACCATAACTTTCATCCTGGTTGCAATTATTCGTTTTATATGATGGAAAAACTGTTGTATTTATATAGTGTTTTATGCTTCTGGCGTTGACTTCTTAGGCCCTAACTATTCCATCTGGTGGAACAACGCCCTTGGGTGAAGCCTAGGTTGCGCGCAACGTAGCAGTGACCATAACTTTCACACTGGTAGCAATTATTCGTTTTATACGATGGGAAAACTGTTCTATTTATTTTGTATTTTATGCTTCGGGCGTTGACTTCTACGGCCCTAGCTATTCTATCTGGTCGAGCAACGCCCTAGAGTGAAGCCTAGGTTGCCCGGAACGTAGAAATGACCATAACTTTCACACTGGATGCAATTATTCGTTTTATACGATGGAAAAGCTGTTGTATTTATATCGTATTTTAGCTTCTGGCGTTGACTTCTTAGGCCCTAACTATTCCATCTGGTGGAACAACGCCCTAGGGTGAAGCCTGGGTTGCGCGGAACGTAAAAATGACCATAACTTTCACACTGGTAGCAATTATTCGTTTTATACGATGGAAAAACTGTTTTATTTATTTTGTATTTTATGCTTCTGGCGTTGACTTCTAAGGCCCTATCTATTCGATCTGGTGGAGCAACGCCCTAGAGTGAAGCCTAGGTTGCCCGGAAAGTAGAAATAACCATAAATTTCATCCTGCTTGCAATTATTCGTTTTATATGATGGAAAAACTGTTGTATTTATATAGTGTTTTATGCTTCTGGCGTTGACTTCTTAGTCCATAACTATTCCATCTGGTGGAACAACGCCCGAGGGTGAAGCCTAGGTTGCCTGGAACGTAGAAATGACCATCACTTTCACACGGGTTGCAATTATTCCTGTTATAGGATGGAAAGACTGTTGTATTTTTATTGTATTTTATACTTCAGGCGTTGACTTCTAAGGCCCTAGCTATTCGATCTGGTCGAGCAACGCCCTAGGGTGAAGCATAGGTTGCCCGGAACGTAGAAATGACCATTACTTTCACACTGGTTGCAATTATTCGTTTTATACGATGGAAAAGCTGTTGTATTTATATCGTATTTTATGCTTCTGGCGTTGACTTCTTAGGCCCTAACTATTCCATCTGGTGGAACAACGCCCTTGTGTGAAGCCTAGGCTGCGCGGAACGTAGCAATGACCATAACTTTCACACTGGTAGCAATTATTCGTTTTATACGATGGAAAGACTGTTCTATTTATTTTGTATTTTATGCTTCGGGCGTTGACTTCTAAGGCCCTAGGTATTCGATCTGGTCGAGCAACGCCTTAGAGTGAAGCCTAGGTTGCCCGGAACGTAGAAATGACCATAACCTTCACACAGGTTGCAATTATTCGTTTTATACGGTGTAAAGGCTGTTCTTTTTATTTTGAATTTTATGCTTCGGGCGTTGACTTCTAAGGCCCTAACTGTTTGATCTGGTGGAGCAACGCCCTAGAGTGACGCCTAGGTTGCTCGGAATGAAGAAATGACCATAACTTTCACACTGGCTGCAATTATTCGTTTTATACGATGGAAAAACTGTTGTATTTATATTGTATTTTACGCTTCTGGCGTTCACTTCTTAGGCCCTAACTATTCGATCTGGTGGAACAACGCCCTAGGGTGAAGCCTAGGTTGCGCGGAACGTAGAAATGACCATAACATTTACACTGGTAGCAATTATTCGTTTTATACAATGGAAAAACTGTTCTTTTTATTTTGTATTTTACGCTTCGGGCGTTGACTTCTAAGGCCCTAACTGTTCCATCCGGTGGAGCAACGCCCTAGGGTAAAGCCTAGGTTGCCCGGAACGTAGAAATGACCATTACTTTCACACTGTTTGCAATTATTCCTTTTATACGATGGAAAAACTGTTGTATTTATATTGCGTTTAATGCTTCTGGCGTTCACTTCTTAGGCCCTAACTATTCGATCTGGTGGAACAACGCCCTAGAGTGAAGCCTAGGTTGCTCGGAATGTAGAAATGACCATAACTTTCACACTGGCTGCAATTATTCGTTTTATACGATGGAAAAACTGTTGCACCTTTATTGTATTTTATGCTTCTGGCGTTGACTACATAGGCCCTAACTATTCGATCTGGTGGTGCAACGTCCTAGAGTGAAGCCTAGGTTGACCGGAACGTAGAAATGACCATAACTTTCACACTGGTTACCATTATTCGTTTTATACGATGGAAAAGCTGTTGAATTTATATCGTATTTTATGCTTCTGGCGTTGACTTCTTAGGACCTAACTATTCCACCTGGTGGAACAACGCCCTGGGGTGAAGCCTTGGCTGCCCGGTACGTAGAAATGACCAGTACTTTCACACTGGTTGCAGTTATTCGTTTCATACGATGGAAAAACTGTTCTATTTATTCTGCATTTTATGCTTCGGGCGTTGACTTCTAAGGCGCTAACTATTCAATCTGTTGGAGCAACGTCCTAGGGTGTATCCTAGGTTGCCCGGAAAGTAGAATTGACCATAACTTTCATACTGGTTGCAATTATTCGTTTTATATGTTGGAAAAACTGTTGTATTTATATTGTATTTTATGCTTCTGTCGTTCACTTCTTAGGCCCTAACTATTCGATCTGGTGGAACAACGGCCTAAGGTGAAGCCTAGGTTGCCCGCAACGTAGAAATGGCCATAACTTTTACACTGGTAGCAATTACTCGTTTTATACAATGGAAAAACTGTTCTATTTATTTTGTATTTAATGCTTCGGGCGTTGACTTCTAAGGCCCTAGCTATTCGATCTAGTGGAGCAACGCCCTAGAGTGAAGCCTAGGTTGCCCGGAACGTAGAAATGACCATCACTTTCAAACTGGTTGCAATTAATCGTGTTATACGATGGAAAAACTGTTGTATTTTTATTGCATTTTATGCTTCGGGCGTTGACTTCTAAGGCCCTGACTATTCAATCTGTTGGAGCTACGCGCTAGAGTGTAGCCTAGGTTGCTCGGAATGTAGAAATGACCATAGCTTTCACACTGGTTGCAATTATTCGTTTTATACGATGGAAAAACTGTTGTATTTATATTGTATTTTATGCTTCTGGCGTTCACTTCTTAGGCCCTAACTATTCGATCTGGTGGAACAACGCCCTAGGGTGAGGCCTAGGCTGCCCGGAACGTAGAAATGACCATCACTTTCAAACTGGTTGCAATTAATCCTGTTATACGGTGGAAAAACTGTTGTATTTTTATTGCATTTTATGCTTCTGGCGTTCACTTCTTAGGCCCTAACTATTCGATCTGGTGGAGCAACGTCCTAGGGTGAAGCCTAGGTTGCCCGGAAGGTAGAAATTACCATAAGTTTCATAATGGTTGCAATTATTCGTTTTATACGATGGAAAAACTGTTGTATTTCTACTGTATTTTATGCTTCGGGCGTTGACTTCTTAGGCCCTAACACTTCGACCTGGTGGAGCAACGCCCTACAGTGAAGCCTAGGTTGCCCGGAACGTAGATATGACCATAACCTTCACACAGGTTGAAATTATTCGTTTTATACGGTATAAAGGCTGTTCTTTTTATTTTGAATTTTATGCTTCGGGCGTTGACTTCTAAGGCCCTAACTGTTTGATCTGGTGGAGCAACGCCCTAGAGTGTAGCCTAGGTTGCCCGGAACGTAGAAATGACCATCACTTTCAAACTGGTTGCAATTAATCCTGTTATACGATGGAAAAACTGTTGTATTTTTATTGCATTTTATGCTTCGGGCGTTGACTTATAAGGCCCTAACTATTCAATCTGTTGGAGCAACGCCCTAGAGTGAAGCCTAGGTTGCTCGGAATGAAGAAATGACCATAACTTTCACACTGGCTGCAATTATTCGTTTTATACGATGGAAAAACTGTTGTATTTATATTGTATTTTACGCTTCTGGCGTTCACTTCTTAGGCCCTAACTATTCGATCTGGTGGAACAACGCCCTAGGGTGAAGCCTAGGTTGCGCGGAACGTAGAAATGACCATAACAGTTACACTGGTAGCAATTATTCGTTTTATACGGTGTAAAGGCTGTTGTATTTATTTTGTATTTTATTCTTCTGGTGTTGAATTCTTAGGCCCGAACTATTCGATCTGGTGGAACAAAGCCGTAGAGTGAAGCCCAGGTTGCCCGGAACGCAGAAATGACCATTACTTTCACACTGTTTGCAATTATTCCTGTTATACGATGAAAAGACCGTTGTATTTTTATTGCATTTTATGCTTCAGGCGTAGGCTTCTAAGGCCGTAGCTATTCGATATGGTGGAGCACCGCCCTAGAGTGAAGCCTAGGTTGCTCGGAATATAGAAATGACCATAACTTTCACACTGGTTGCAATTATTCGTTTTCTACGATGGAAAAACTGTTGTATTTATATTGTATTTTATGCTTCTGGCGTTCACTTCTTAGGGCCTAACTATTCGATCTGGTGGAACAACGCCCTAGGGTGAAGCCTAGGTTACGCGGAACGTACAAATGAGCATAACATTTACACTGGTAGCAATTACTCGTTTTATACAATGGAAAAACTGTTCTATTTATTTTGTATTTAATGCTTCGGGCGTTGACTTCTAAGGCCCTAGCTATTCGATCTAGTGGAGCAACGCCCTAGAGTGAAGCCTAGGTTGCCCGGAACGTAGAAATGATCATTACTTTCACGCTTGTTGCAATTATTCCTGTTATACGATGAATAGACCGTTGTATTTTTATTGCATTTTATGCTTCAGGCGTAGGCTTCTAAGGCCGTAGCTATTCGATATGGTGGAGCACCGCCCTAGAGTGAAGCCTAGGTTGCTCGGAATATAGAAATGACCATAACTTTCACACTGGTTGCAATTATTCGTTTTCTACGATGGAAAAACTGTTGTATTTATATTGTATTTTATACTTCGGGCGTTGACTTCTAAGGCCCTAGCTATTCGATCTAGTGGAACAACGCCCTAGAGTGAAGCCTAGGTTTCCCGGAACGTAGAAATGACCATCACTTTCATACTGGTTGCAATTAATCCTGTTATACGATGGAAAAACTGTTGTACTTTTATTGCATTTTATGCTTCTGGCGTTCACTTCTTAGGCCCTAACTATTCGATCTGGTGGAACAACGTCCTAGGGTGAAGCCTAGGTTGCCCGGAAGGTAGAAATTACCATAAGTTTCATAATGGTTGCAATTATTCGTTTTATACGATGGAAAAACTGTTGTATTTCTATTGGATTTTATGCTTCGGGCGTTGACTTCTTAGGCCCTAACACTTCGATCTGGTAGAGCAACGCCCTACAGTGAAGCCTAGGTTGCCCGGAACGTAGATATGACCATAACCTTCACAAAGGTTGCAATTATTCGTTTTATACGGTGTAAAGGCTGTTGTATTTATTTTGTACTTTATTCTTCTGGTGTTGACATCTTAGGCCCTAACTATTCGATATGGTGGAATCACGCCGTAGAGTGAAGCCTAGGTTGCCCGGAACGTAGAAATGACCATTACCTTCACACTGTTTGCAATTATTCCTTTTATACGATGGAAAAGCTGCTGTATTTATATCGTATTTTATGCTTCTGGCGCTGACTTCTAAGGACCTAACTATTCGATCTGGTGGAGCAACGCCCTAGAGTGAAGCCTAGGTTGCTCGGAATGTAGAAATGACCATAACTTTCACACTGGTTGCAATTATTCGTTTTATACGATGGAAAAGCTGTTGTATTTATATTGTATTTTATGCTTCTGCCGTTCACTTCTTGGGCCCTAACTATTCGATCTGGTGGAACACCGCCCTAGGGTGAAGCCTAGGTTGCCCGGAACGTAGAAATGACCATAACATTTACACTGGTAGCAATTATTCGTTTTACACAATGGAAAAACTGTTCTTTTTATTTTGTATTTTATGCTTCGGGCGTTGACTTCTAAGGCCCTAACTGTTTGATCTGGTGGAGCAACGCCCTAGAGTTAAGCCTAGGTTGCCCGGAACGTAGAAATGACCATCACTATCAAACTGGTTGCAATTAATCCTGTTATACGATGGAAAAACTGTTGTATTTTTATTGCATTTTATGCTTCGGGCGTTGACTTCTAAGGCCCTAACTATTCAATCTGTTGGAGCAACGCCCTAGAGTGAAGCCTAGGTTGCTCGGAATGTAGAAATGACCATAACTTTCACACTGGCTGCAATTATTCGTTTTATACGATGGAAAAACTGTTGTATTTATATGGGATTTTATGCTTCTGGCGTTCACTTCTTAGGCCCTAACTATTCGATCTGGTGGAACAGCGCCCTAGGGTGAAGCCTAGGTTGCCCGGAACGTAGAAATGACCATAACTTTTACACTGGTAGTAATTATTCGTTTTATACAATGGAAAAACTGTTCTATTTATTTTGTATTTTATGCTTCGGGCGTTGACTTCTAAGGCCCTAACTGTTTGATCTGGTGGAGCAACGCCCTAGAGTTAAGCCTAGGTTGCCCGGAACGTAGAAATGACCATCACTATCAAACTGGTTGCAATTATTCCTTTTATACGATGGAAAAGCTGTTGTTTATATATCGTATTTTATGCTTCAGGCGTAGGCTCCTAAGGCCGTAGCTATTCGATATGGTGGAGCACCGCCCTAGAGTGAAGCCTAGGTTGCTCGGAACGCAGAAATGACCACTACTTTCACACAGTTTGCAATTATTTATTTAATACGATGGAAAAGCTGTTGTATTTATATCGTATTTTATGCTACGGGCGTTGACTTCTTAGGCCCTAACACTTCGATCTGGTGGAGCAACGCCCTACAGTGAAGCCTAGGTTGCCCGGAACGTAGATATGCCCATAACATTCACACAGGTTGCAATTATTCGTTTTATACGGTGTAAAGGCTGTTGTATTTATTTTGTATTTTATTCTTCTGGTGTTGAATTCTTAGGCCCGAGCTATTCGATCTGGTGGAACAACGCCGTAGAGTGAAGCCTAGGTTGCCCGGAACGCAGAAATGACCATTACTTTCACACTGTTTGCAATTATTCCTGTTATACGATGAAAAGACCGTTGTATTTTTATTGTATTTTATGCTTCAGGCGTAGGCTTCTAAGGCCGTAGCTATTCGATATGGTGGAGCACCGCCCTAGAGTGAAGCCTAGGTTGCTCGGAATATAGAAATGACCATAACTTTCACAATGGTTGCAATTATTCGTTTTATACAATGGAAAATGTGTTCTATTTATTTTTTATTTTATGCTTGGGGCGTTGACTTCTAAGGCCCTAACTGTTTGATCTGGTGGAGCAACGCCCTAGAGTGAAGCCTAGGTTGCACGGAACGTAGAAATGACAATCACATTCACACTGTTTGCAATTATTCCTTTTATACGATGGAAAAGCTGCTGTATTTATATCGTATTTTATGCTTCTGGCGTTGACTTCTAAGGACCTAACTATTCGATATGGTGGAGCAACGCCCTAGAGTGAAGCCTAGGTTGCTCGGAATGTAGAAATGACCATAACTTTCACACTGCTTGCAATTATTCGTTTTATACGATGGAAAAGCTGTTGTATTTATATTGTATTTTATGCTTCTGCCGTTCACTTCTTGGGCCCTAACTATTCGATCTGGTGGAACACCGCCCTAGGGTGAAGCCTAGGTTGCCCGGAACGTAGAAATGACCATAACATTTACACTGGTAGCAATTATTCGTTTTATACAATGGAAAAACTGTTCTTTTTATTTTGTATTTTATGCTTCGGGCGTTGACTTCTAAGGCCCTAACTGTTTGATCTGGTGGAGCAACGCCCTAGAGTTAAGCCTAGGTTGCCCGGAACGTAGAAATGACCATCACTATCAAACAGGTTGCAATTAATCCTGTTATACGATGGAAAAACTGTTGTATTTTTATTGCATTTTATGCTTCGGGCGTTGACTTCTAAGGCCCTAACTATTCGGTCAGCTGGAGCAACGCCCTAGAGTGACGCCTAGGTTGCCCCGAACGTAGAAATGACCATTACTTTCACAATGTTTGCAACTACTCATTTATACGATGGAATAACTGTTGTACTTATATTGTATTTTATCCTTCTGGCGTAGAATTCTAAGTCCCTAGCTATTCGATCTGGTAGAATAACGACCTAGAATGAAACCTAGGTTATCCGGAACGTAGAAATGACCAGTACATTCGCACTGGTTGCAGTTATTCCTGTTATACGATGCAAAAACTGTTGCATCTTTATTGCATTTTATGCTTCTGGCGTTGACTTCTAAGGCCCTAACTATTCGGTCAGGTGGAGCAACGCCCTAGAGTGACGCCTAGGTTGCCCGGAACGTAGAAATGACCATTACTTTCACAATGTTTGCAACTACTCATTTTATACGATGGAAAAACTGTTGCATCTTTATTGTATTTTATGCTTCTGGCGTTGATTTCTAAGGCCCTAACTATCCGATCTGGTGGAGCAACGCCCTAGAGTGAAGCCTAGGTTGCCCGGAACGTAGAAATGAAAATAACTTTCACACTGGTTGCTATTATTCGTTTTAAACAATGGAAAAGCTGTTCTATTTATATTGCATTTTATGCTTCTGGCATTGAATTCTAAGTCCCTAGCTATTCGATATGGTGGAGCAACGCCCTAGAGTGAAGCCTAGGTTGCCCGGAACGTAGAAATGACCATTACATGCTCAGTGTTTGCAGTTAGTCATTTTATACGATGGAAAAGCTGTTGTATTTATATTGTATTTTATGCTCCTGGCGTTGACTTCTAAGGCCGTAGCTATTAGACGTGGTGGAGCAACGCCCTAGAGTGACGCCTAGGTTGCCCGGAACGTAGAACATACCATTACCTTCACACTGGTTGCAATTATTCCTGTTATACGATGGAAAAACTGTTGCACCTTTATTGTATTTTATGCTTCTGGCGTTGACTTAATAGGCCCTAACTACTCGATCTGGCGGAGCAACGTCCTAGAGTGAAGTCTAGGTTGACCGGAACGTATAAATGACCATAACTTTCACACTGGTTACCATTATTCGTTTTATACGATGGAAAAGCTGTTGAATTTATATCGTATCTTATGCTTCTGGCGTTGACTTCTTAGGCCCTAACTATTCCATCTGGTGGAACAACCCCCTAGGGTGAAGCCTAGGTTGCCCGGAACGTAGAAATGACCAGTACTTTCACACTGGTTGCAGTTATTCGTTTTATACGATGGAAAAACTGTTCTATTTATTTTGCATTTTACGCTGCGGGCGTTGACTTCTAAGGCGCTAACCATTCAATCTGTTGGAGCAACGCCCTAGGGTGTTTCCTAGGTTGCCCGGAAAGTAGAAATGACCATAACTTTCATACAGGTTGCAATTCTTCGTTTTATACGATGGAAAAGCAGTTGTATTTATATCGTATTTTGTGCTTCTGGCGTTGACTTCTAAGGACCTAACTATTCGATCCGGTGGAGAAACGCCCTAGAGTGAAGCCTATGTTGCGCGGAACGTAGAAATGACCATAACGTTCACACTGGTAGCAATTATTCGTTTTATACGTCGGAAAAGCTGTTTTATTTATTTTGTATTTTATGCTTCTGGCGTTGACTTCTAAGGCCCTAACTATTCGATCTGGTGGAGCAACGCCCTAGAGTGAAGCCTAGGTTGCCCGGAAAGTAGAAATGACCATAACTTTCATCCTGGTTGCAATTATTCGTTTTATATGATGGAAAAACTGTTGTATTTATATAGTGTTTTATGCTTCTGACGTTGACTTCTTAGGCCCTAACTATTCCATCTGGTGGAACAACGCCCTTGGGTGAAACCTAGGTTGCGCGCAACGTAGCAATGACCATAACTTTCACACTGGTAGCAATTATTCGTTTTATACGATGGAAAAACTGTTCTATTTATTTTGTATTTTATGCTTCGGGCGTTGACTTCTACGGCCCTAGCTATTCTATCTGTTCGAGCAACGCCCTAGAGTGAAGCCTAGGTTGCCCGGAACGTAGAAATGACCATAACTTTCACACTGGATGCAATTATTCGTTTTATACGATGGAAAAGCTGTTGTATTTATATCGTATTTTAGCTTCTGGCGTTGACTTCTTAGGCCCTAACTATTCCATCTGGTGGAACAACGCCCTAGAGTGAAGCCTAGGTTGCCCGGAAAGTAGAAATAACCATAACTTTCATCCTGCTTGCAATTATTCGTTTTATATGATGGAAAAACTGTTGTATTAATATAGTGTTTTATGCTTCTGGCGTTGACTTCTTAGTCCCTAACTGTTCCATCTGGTGGAACAACGCCCGAGGGTGAAGCCTAGGTTGCCTGGAACGTAGAAATGACCATCACTTTCACACGGGTTGCAATTATTCCTGTTATAGGATGGAAAGACTGTTGTATTTTTATTGTATTTTATACTTCAGGCGTTGACTTCTAAGGCCCTAGCTATTCGATCTGGTCGAGCAACGCCCTACAGTGATGCCTAGGTTGCCCGGAACGTAGAAATGACCATAACTTTCACACTGGTAGCAATTATTCGTTTTATACGATGGAAAAACTGTTTTATTTATTTCGTATTTTATGCTTCTGGCGTTGACTTCTAAGGTCCTAACTATTCAATCTGTTGGAGCAACGCCCTAGGGTGAAGCCTAGGTTGCCCGGAAAGTAGAAATGACCATAACTTTCACACTGGTTGCAATTGTTTGTTTTATACGATGGAAAAGCTGTTTCATCTTTATTGTATTTTATTCTTCTGGCGTTGACTTCTAAGGCCGTAGCTATTAGATGTGGTGTAGCAACGCCCTAGAGTGACATCTAGGTTGCCCGGAACGTAGAAATGACCATTACTTTCACAATGTATGCAATTATTCATTTTATACGATGGAAAAACTGTTGTACTTATATTGATTTTATTCTTCTGGCGTTGACTTCTTAGGCCCTAACTATTCGATCTGGTGGAACAACGCCCTAGAGTGAAGCCTAGGTTGCCCGGAACGTAGAAATGACCATAACTTCCACACTGGTTGCAATTATTCGTTTTATACGATGTAAAAGCTGTTGTATCTATATCGTATTTTATGCTTCTGGCGTTGACTTCTTAGGCCCTAACTATTCCATCTGGTGGAACAACGGCCTAGGGTGAAGCCTAGGTTGCCCGGAACGTAGAAATGGCCATAACTTTCACACTGGTAGCAATTATTCGTTTTATACGTTGGAAAAACTGTTCTATTTATTTTGTATTTTATGCTTCGGGCGTTGACTTCTAAGGCCCTAGCTATTCGATCTGGTCGAGCAACGCCCTAGAGTGAAGCCTAGGTTGCCCGGAAAGTAGAAATGACCATAACTTTCATCCTGGTTGCAATTATTCGTTTTATATGATGGAAAAACTGTTGTATTTATATAGTGTTTTATGCTTCTGGCGTTGACTTCTTAGGCCCTAACTATTCCATCTGGTGGAACAACGCCCTTGGGTGAAGCCTAGGTTGCGCGCAACGTAGCAATGACCATAACTTTCACACTGGTAGCAATTATTCGTTTTATACGATGGGAAAACTGTTCTATTTATTTTGTATTTTATGCTTCGGGCGTTGACTTCTACGGCCCTAGCTATTCTATCTGGTCGAGCAACGCCCTAGAGTGAAGCCTAGGTTGCCCGGAACGTAGAAATGACCATAACTTTCACACTGGATGCAATTATTCGTTTTATACGATGGAAAAGCTGTTGTATTTATATCGTATTTTAGCTTCTGGCGTTGACTTCTTAGGCCCTAACTATTCCATCTGGTGGAACAACGCCCTAGGGTGAAGCCTGGGTTGCGCGGAACGTAGAAATGACCATAACTTTCACACTGGTAGCAATTATTCGTTTTATACGATGGAAAAACTGTTTTATTTATTTTGTATTTTATGCTTCTGGCGTTGACTTCTAAGGCCCTATCTATTCGATCTGGTGGAGCAACGCCCTAGAGTGAAGCCTAGGTTGCCCGGAAAGTAGAAATAACCATAAATTTCATCCTGCTTGCAATTATTCGTTTTATATGATGGAAAAACTGTTGTATTTATATAGTGTTTTATGCTTCTGGCGTTGACTTCTTAGTCCCTAACTATTCCATCTGGTGGAACAACGCCCGAGGGTGAAGCCTAGGTTGCCTGGAACGTAGAAATGACCATCACTTTCACACGGGTTGCAATTATTCCTGTTATAGGGTGGAAAGACTGTTGTATTTTTATTGTATTTTATACTTCAGGCGTTGACTTCTAAGGCCCTAGCTATTCGATCTGGTCGAGCAACGCCCTAGGGTGAAGCATAGCTTGCCCGGAACGTAGAAATGACCATTACATTCACACTGGTTGCAATTATTCGTTTTATACGATGGAAAAGCTGTTGTATTTATATCGTATTTTATGCTTCTGGCGTTGACTTCTTAGGCCCTAACTATTCCATCTGGTGGAACAACGCCCTTGTGTGAAGCCTAGGCTGCGCGGAACGTAGCAATGACCATAACTTTCACACTGGTAGCAATTATTCGTTTTATACGATGGAAAGACTGTTCTATTTATTTTGTATTTTATGCTTCGGGCGTTGACTTCTAAGGCCCTAGGTATTCGATCTGGTCGAGCAACGCCTTAGAGTGAAGCCTAGGTTGCCCGGAACGTAGAAATGACCATAACTTTCATCCTGATTGCAATTATTCGTTTTATATGATGGAAAAACTGTTATATTTATATTGTATTTTATGTTTCAGGCGTTGACTTCTGAGGCCGTAACACTTCGATCTGGTGGAGCAACGCCCTACAGTGAAGCCTAGGCTGCCCGGAACGTAGATATGACCATAACCTTCACACAGGTTGCAATTATTCGTTTTATACGGTGTAAAGGCTGTTCTTTTTATTTTGAATTTTATGCTTCGGGCGTTGACTTCTAAGGCCCTAACTGTTTGATCTGGTGGAGCAACGCCCTAGAGTGAAGCCTAGGTTGCCCGGAACGTAGAAATGACCATCACTTTCAAACTGGTTGCAATTAATCCTGTTATACGATGGAAAAACTGTTGTAGTTTTATTGCATTTTATGCTTCGGGCGTTGACTTCTAAGGCCCTAACTATTCAATCTGTTGGAGCAACGCCCTAGAGTGAAGCCTAGGTTGCTCGGAATGAAGAAATGACCATAACTTTCACACTGGCTGCAATTATTCGTTTTATACGATGGAAAAACTGTTGTATTTATATTGTATTTTACGCTTCTGGCGTTCACTTCTTAGGCCCTAACTATTCGATCTGGTGGAACAACGCCCTAGGGTGAAGCCTAGGTTGCGCGGAACGTAGAAATGACCATCACTTTCACACGGGTTGCAATTATTCCTGTTATAGGATGGAAAGACTGTTGTATTTTTATTGTATTTTATACTTCAGGCGTTGACTTCTAAGGCCCTAGCTATTCGATCTGGTCGAGCAACGCCCTAGAGTGATGCCTAGGTTGCCCGGAACGTAGAAATGACCATAACTTTCACACTGGTAGCAATTATTCGTTTTATACGATGGAAAAACTGTTTTATTTATTTCGTATTTTATGCTTCTGGCGTTGACTTCTAAGGTCCTAACTATTCAATCTGTTGGAGCAACGCCCTAGGGTGAAGCCTAGGTTGCCCGGAAAGTAGAAATGACCATAACTTTCACACTGGTTGCAATTGTTTGTTTTATACGATGGAAAAGCTGTTTCATCTTTATTGTATTTTATTCTTCTGGCGTTGACTTCTAAGGCCGTAGCTATTAGATGTGGTGTAGCAACGCCCTAGAGTGACATCTAGGTTGCCCGGAACGTAGAAATGACCTTTACTTTCACAATGTATGCAATTATTCATTTTATACGATGGAAAAACTGTTGTACTTATATTGATTTTATTCTTCTGGCGTTGACTTCTTAGGCCCTAACTATTCGATCTGGTGGAACAACGCCCTAGAGTGAAGCCTAGGTTGCCCGGAACGTAGAAATGACCATAACTTCCACACTGGTTGCAATTATTCGTTTTATACGATGTAAAAGCTGTTGTATTTATATCGTATTTTATGCTTCTGGCGTTGACTTCTTAGGCCCTAACTATTCCATCTGGTGGAACAACGGCCTAGGGTGAAGCCTAGGTTGCCCGGAACGTAGAAATGGCCATAACTTTCACACTGGTAGCAATTATTCGTTTTATACGTTGGAAAAACTGTTCTATTTATTTTGTATTTTATGCTTCGGGCGTTGACTTCTAAGGCCCTAGCTATTCGATCTGGTCGAGCAACGCCCTAGAGTGAAGCCTAGGTTGCCCGGAAAGTAGAAATGACCATAACTTTCATCCTGGTTGCAATTATTCGTTTTATATGATGGAAAAACTGTTGTATTTATATAGTGTTTTATGCTTCTGGCGTTGACTTCTTAGGCCCTAACTATTCCATCTGGTGGAACAACGCCCTTGGGTGAAGCCTAGGTTGCGCGCAACGTAGCAATGACCATAACTTTCACACTGGTAGCAATTATTCGTTTTATACGATGGGAAAACTGTTCTATTTATTTTGTATTTTATGCTTCGGGCGTTGACTTCTACGGCCCTAGCTATTCTATCTGGTCGAGCAACGCCCTAGAGTGAAGCCTAGGTTGCCCGGAACGTAGAAATGACCATAACTTTCACACTGGATGCAATTATTCGTTTTATACGATGGAAAAGCTGTTGTATTTATATCGTATTTTAGCTTCTGGCGTTGACTTCTTAGGCCCTAACTATTCCATCTGGTGGAACAACGCCCTAGGGTGAAGCCTGGGTTGCGCGGAACGTAGAAATGACCATAACTTTCACACTGGTAGCAATTATTCGTTTTATACGATGGAAAAACTGTTTTATTTATTTTGTATTTTATGCTTCTGGCGTTGACTTCTAAGGCCCTATCTATTCGATCTGGTGGAGCAACGCCCTAGAGTGAAGCCTAGGTTGCCCGGAAAGTAGAAATAACCATAAATTTCATCCTGCTTGCAATAATTCGTTTTATATGATGGAAAAACTGTTGTATTTATATAGTGTTTTATGCTTCTGGCGTTGACTTCTTAGTCCCTAACTATTCCATCTGGTGGAACAACGCCCGAGGGTGAAGCCTAGGTTGCCTGGAACGTAGAAATGACCATCACTTTCACACGGGTTGCAATTATTCCTGTTATAGGATGGAAAGACTGTTGTATTTTTATTGTATTTTATACTTCAGGCGTTGACTTCTAAGGCCCTAGCTATTCGATCTGGTCGAGCAACGCCCTAGGGTGAAGCATAGCTTGCCCGGAACGTAGAAATGACCATTACATTCACACTGGTTGCAATTATTCGTTTTATACGATGGAAAAGCTGTTGTATTTATATCGTATTTTATGCTTCTGGCGTTGACTTCTTAGGCCCTAACTATTCCATCTGGTGGAACAACGCCCTTGTGTGAAGCCTAGGCTGCGCGGAACGTAGCAATGACCATAACTTTCACACTGGTAGCAATTATTCGTTTTATACGATGGAAAGACTGTTCTATTTATTTTGTATTTTATGCTTCGGGCGTTGACTTCTAAGGCCCTAGGTATTCGATCTGGTCGAGCAACGCCTTAGAGTGAAGCCTAGGTTGCCCGGAACGTAGAAATGACCATAACTTTCATCCTGATTGCAATTATTCGTTTTATATGATGGAAAAACTGTTATATTTATATTGTATTTTATGTTTCAGGCGTTGACTTCTGAGGCCGTAACACTTCGATCTGGTGGAGCAACGCCCTACAGTGAAGCCTAGGTTGCCCGGAACGTAGATATGACCATAACCTTCACACAGGTTGCAATTATTCGTTTTATACGGTGTAAAGGCTGTTCTTTTTATTTTGAATTTTATGCTTCGGGCGTTGACTTCTAAGGCCCTAACTGTTTGATCTGGTGGAGCAACGCCCTAGAGTGAAGCCTAGGTTGCCCGGAACGTAGAAATGACCATCACTTTCAAACTGGTTGCAATTAATCCTGTTATACGATGGAAAAACTGTTGTATTTTTATTGCATTTTATGCTTCGGGCGTTGACTTCTAAGGCCCTAACTATTCAATCTGTTGGAGCAACGCCCTAGAGTGAAGCCTAGGTTGCTCGGAATGAAGAAATGACCATAACTTTCACACTGGCTGCAATTATTCGTTTTATACGATGGAAAAACTGTTGTATTTATATTGTATTTTACGCTTCTGGCGTTCACTTCTTAGGCCCTAACTATTCGATCTGGTGGAACAACGCCCTAGGGTGAAGCCTAGGTTGCGCGGAACGTAGAAATGACCATAACATTTACACTGGTAGCAATTATTCGTTTTATACAATGGAAAAACTGTTCTTTTTATTTTGTATTTTACGCTTCGGGCGTTGACTTCTAGGGCCCTAACTGTTTCATCCGGTGGAGCAACGCCCTAGGGTAAAGCCTAGGTTGCCCGGAACGTAGAAATGACCATTACTTTCACACTGTTTGCAATTATTCCTTTTATACGATGGAAAAACTGTTGTATTTATATTGCATTTAATGCTTCTGGCGTTCACTTCTTAGGCCCTAACTATTCGATCTGGTGGAACAACGCCCTAGAGTGAAGCCTAGGTTGCTCGGAATGTAGAAATGACCATAACTTTCACACTGGCTGCAATTATTCGTTTTATACGATGGAAAAACTGTTGCACCTTTATTGTATTTTATGCTTCTGGCGTTGACTACATAGGCCCTAACTATTCGATCTGGTGGTGCAACGTCCTAGAGTGAAGCCTAGGTTGACCGGAACGTAGAAATGACCATAACTTTCACACTGGTTACCATTATTCGTTTTATACGATGGAAAAGCTGTTGAATTTATATCGTATTTTATGCTTCTGGCGTTGACTTCTTAGGCCCTAACTATTCCATCTGGTGGAACAACGCCCTGGGGTGAAGCCTTGGTTGCCCGGTACGTAGAAATGACCAGTACTTTCACACTGGTTGCAGTTATTCGTTTCATACGATGGAAAAACTGTTCTATTTATTCTGCATTTTATGCTTCGGGCGTTGACTTCTAAGGCGCTAACTATTCAATCTGTTGGAGCAACGTCCTAGGGTGTATCCTAGGTTGCCCGGAAAGTAGAATTGACCATAACTTTCATACTGGTTGCAATTATTCGTTTTATATGTTGGAAAAACTGTTGTATTTATATTGTATTTTATGCTTCTGTCGTTCACTTCTTAGGCCCTAACTATTCGATCTGGTGGAACAACGGCCTAAGGTGAAGCCTAGGTTGCCCGCAACGTAGAAATGGCCATAACTTTTACACTGGTAGCAATTACTCGTTTTATACAATGGAAAAACTGTTCTATTTATTTTGTATTTAATGCTTCGGGCGTTGACTTCTAAGGCCCTAGCTATTCGACCTAGTGGAGCAACGCCCTAGAGTGAAGCCTAGGTTGCCCGGAACGCAGAAATGACCATCACTTTCATACTGGTTGCAATTAATCCTGTTATACGATGGAAAAACTGTTGTACTTTTATTGCATTTTATGCTTCTGGCGTTCACTTCTTAGGCCCTAACTATTCGATCTGGTGGAACAACGTCCTAGGGTGAAGCCTAGGTTGCCCGGAAGGTAGAAATTACCATAAGTTTCATAATGGTTGCAATTATTCGTTTTATACGATGGAAAAACTGTTGTATTTCTATTGGATTTTATGCTTCGGGCGTTGACTTCTTAGGCCCTAACACTTCGATCTGGTGGAGCAACGCCCTACAGTGAAGCCTAGGTTGCCCGGAACGTAGATATGACCATAACCTTCACAAAGGTTGCAATTATTCGTTTTATACGGTGTAAAGGCTGTTGTATTTATTTTGTATTTTATTCTTCTGGTGTTGACATCTTAGGCCCTAACTATTCGATATGGTGGAATCACGCCGTAGAGTGAAGCCTAGGTTGCCCGGAACGTAGAAATGACCATTACTTTCACACTGTTTGCAATTATTCCTTTTATACGATGGAAAAGCTGCTGTATTTATATCGTATTTTATGCTTCTGGCGCTGACTTCTAAGGACCTAACTATTCGATCTGGTGGAGCAACGCCCTAGAGTGAAGCCTAGGTTGCTCGGAATGTAGAAATGACCATAACTTTCACAGTGGTTGCAATTATTCGTTTTATACGATGGAAAAGCTGTTGTATTTATATTGTATTTTATGCTTCTGCCGTTCACTTCTTGGGCCCTAACTATTCGATCTGGTGGAACACCGCCCTAGGGTGAAGCCTAGGTTGCCCGGAACGTAGAAATGACCATAACATTTACACTGGTAGCAATTATTCGTTTTATACAATGGAAAAACTGTTCTTTTTATTTTGTATTTTATGCTTCGGGCGTTGACTTCTAAGGCCCTAACTGTTTGATCTGGTGGAGCAACGCCCTAGAGTTAAGCCTAGGTTGCCCGGAACGTAGAAATGACCATCACTATCAAACTGGTTGCAATTAATCCTGTTATACGATGGAAAAACTGTTGTATTTTTATTGCATTTTATGCTTCGGGCGTTGACTTCTAAGGCCCTAACTATTCAATCTGTTGGAGCAACGCGCTAGAGTGAAGCCTAGGTTGCTCGGAATGTAGAAATGACCATAACTTTCACACTGGCTGCAATTATTCGTTTTATACGATGGAAAAACTGTTGTATTTATATGGGATTTTATGCTTCTGGCGTTCACTTCTTAGGCCCTAACTATTCGATCTGGTGGAACAGCGCCCTAGGGTGAAGCCTAGGTTGCCCGGAACGTAGAAATGACCATAACTTTTACACTGGTAGTAATTATTCGTTTTATACAATGGAAAAACTGTTCTATTTATTTTGTATTTTATGCTTCGGGCGTTGACTTCTAAGGCCCTAACTGTTTGATCTGGTGGAGCAACGCCCTAGAGTTAAGCCTAGGTTGCCCGGAACGTAGAAATGACCATCACTATCAAACTGGTTGCAATTATTCCTTTTATACGATGGAAAAGCTGTTGTATATATATCGTATTTTATGCTTCAGGCGTAGGCTCCTAAGGCCGTAGCTATTCGATATGGTGGAGCACCGCCCTAGAGTGAAGCCTAGGTTGCTCGGAACGCAGAAATGACCACTACTTTCACACAGTTTGCAATTATTTATTTAATACGATGGAAAAGCTGTTGTATTTATATCGTATTTTATGCTACGGGCGTTGACTTCTTAGGCCCTAACACTTCGATCTGGTGGAGCAACGCCCTACAGTGAAGCCTAGGTTGCCCGGAACGTAGATATGACCATAACATTCACACAGGTTGTAATTATTCGTTTTATACGGTGTAAAGGCTGTTGTATTTATTTTGTATTTTATTCTTCTGGTGTTGAATTCTTAGGCCCGAGCTATTCGATCTGGTGGAACAACGCCGTAGAGTGAAGCCTAGGTTGCCCGGAACGCAGAAATGACCATTACTTTCACACTGTTTGCAATTATTCCTGTTATACGATGAAAAGACCGTTGTATTTTTATTGTATTTTATGCTTCAGGCGTAGGCTTCTATGGCCGTAGCTATTCGATATGGTGGAGCACCGCCCTAGAGTGAAGCCTAGGTTGCTCGGAATATAGAAATGACCATAACTTTCACAATGGTTGCAATTATTCGTTTTATACAATGGAAAATGTGTTCTATTTATTTTTTATTTTATGCTTGGGGCGTTGACTTCTAAGGCCCTAACTGTTTGATCTGGTGGAGCAACGCCCTAGAGTGAAGCCTAGGTTGCGCGGAACGTAGAAATGACAATCACATTCACACTGTTTGCAATTATTCCTTTTATACGATGGAAAAGCTGCTGTATTTATATCGTATTTTATGCTTCTGGCGTTGACTTCTAAGGACCTAACTATTCGATCTGGTGGAGCAACGCCCTAGAGTGAAGCCTAGGTTGCTCGGAATGTAGAAATGACCATAACTTTCACACTGCTTGCAATTATTCGTTTTATACGATGGAAAAGCTGTTGTATTTATATTGTATTTTATGCTTCTGCCGTTCACTTCTTGGGCCATAACTATTCGATCTGGTGGAACACCGCCCTAGGGTGAAGCCTAGGTTGCCCGGAACGTAGAAATGACCATAACATTTACACTGGTAGCAATTATTCGTTTTATACAATGGAAAAACTGTTCTTTTTATTTTGTATTTTATGCTTCGGGCGTTGACTTCTAAGGCCCTAACTGTTTGATCTGGTGGAGCAACGCCCTAGAGTTAAGCCTAGGTTGCCCGGAACGTAGAAATGACCATCACTATCAAACTGGTTGCAATTAATCCTGTTATACGATGGAAAAACTGTTGTATTTTTATTGCATTTTATGCTTCGGGCGTTGACTTCTAAGGCCCTAACTATTCAATCTGTTGGAGCAACGCCCTACAGTGAAGCCTAGGTTGCCCGGAACGTAGATATGACCATAACATTCACACAGGTTGCAATTATTCGTTTTATACGGTGTAAAGGCTGTTGTATTTATTTTGTATTTTATTCTTCTGGTGTTGAATTCTTAGGCCCGAGCTATTCGATCTGGTGGAACAACGCCGTAGAGTGAAGCCTAGGTTGCCCGGAACGCAGAAATGACCATTACTTTCACACTGTTTGCAATTATTCCTGTTATACGATGAAAAGACCGTTGTATTTTTATTGTATTTTATGCTTCAGGCGTAGGCTTCTAAGGCCGTAGCTATTCGATATGGTGGAGCACCGCCCTAGAGTGAAGCCTAGGTTGCTCGGAATATAGAAATGACCATAACTTTCACAATGGTTGCAATTATTCGTTTTCTACGATGGAAAAACTGTTGTATTTATATTGTATTTTATGCTTCTGGCGTTGACTTCTAAGGCCCTAGCTATTCGATCTAGTGGAACAACGCCCTAGAGTGAAGCCTAGGTTTCCCGGAACGTAGAAATGACCATCACTTTCACACTGGTTGCAATTATTCGTTTTATACGATGGAAAAGCTGTTGTATTTATATTGTATTTTATGCTTCTGCCGTTCACTTCTTGGGCCCTAACTATTCGATCTGGTGGAACACCGCCCTAGGGTGAAGCCTAGGTTGCCCGGAACGTAGAAATGACCATAACATTTACACTGGTAGCAATTATACGTTTTATACAATGGAAAAACTGTTCTTTTTATTTTGTATTTTATGCTTCGGGCGTTGACTTCTAAGGCCCTAACTGTTTGATCTGGTGGAGCAACGCCCTAGAGTTAAGCCTAGGTTGCCCGGAACGTAGAAATGACCATCACTATCAAACTGGTTGCAATTAATCCTGTTATACGATGGAAAAACTGTTGTATTTTTATTGCATTTTATGCTTCGGGCGTTGACTTCTAAGGCCCTAACTATTCAATCTGTTGGAGCAAGGCCCTAGAGTGAAGCCTAGGTTGCTCGGAATGTAGAAATGACCATAACTTTCACACTGGCTGCAATTATTCGTTTTATACGATGGAAAAACTGTTGTATTTATATGGGATTTTATGCCTCTGGCGTTCACTTCTTAGGCCCTAACTATTCGATCTGGTGGAACAGCGCCCTAGGGTGAAGCCTAGGTTGCCCGGAACGTAGAAATGACCATAACTTTTACACTGGTAGTAATTATTCGTTTTATACAATGGAAAAACTGTTCTATTTATTTTGTATTTTATGCTTCGGGCGTTGACTTCTAAGGCCCTAACTGTTTGATCTGGTGGAGCAACGCCCTAGAGTTAAGCCTAGGTTGCCCGGAACGTAGAAATGACCATCACTATCAAACTGGTTGCAATTATTCCTTTTATACGATGGAAAAGCTGTTGTATATATATCGTATTTTATGCTTCAGGCGTAGGCTCCTAAGGCCGTAGCTATTCGATATGGTGGAGCACCGCCCTAGAGTGAAGCCTAGGTTGCTCGGAACGCAGAAATGACCACTACTTTCACACAGTTTGCAATTATTTATTTAATACGATGGAAAAGCTGTTGTATTTATATCGTATTTTATGCTACGGGCGTTGACTTCTTAGGCCCTAACACTTCGATCTGGTGGAGCAACGCCCTACAGTGAAGCCTAGGTTGCCCGGAACGTAGATATGACCATAACATTCACACAGGTTGCAATTATTCGTTTTATACGGTGTAAAGGCTGTTGTATTTATTTTGTATTTTATTCTTCTGGTGTTGAATTCTGAGGCCCGAACTATTCGATCTGGTGGAACAACGCCGTAGAGTGAAGCCTAGGTTGCCCGGAACGCAGAAATGACCATTACTTTCACACTGTTTGCAATTATTCCTGTTATAGGATGAAAAGACCGTTGTATTTTTATTGTATTTTATGCTTCAGGCGTAGGCTTCTAAGGCCGTAGCTATTCGATATGGTGGAGCACCGCCCTAGAGTGAAGCCTAGGTTGCTCGGAATATAGAAATGACCATAACTTTCACAATGGTTGCAATTATTCGTTTTATACAACGGAAAATGTGTTCTATTTATTTTTTATTTTATGCTTGGAGCGTTGACTTCTAAGGCCCTAACTGTTTGATCTGGTGGAGCAACGCCCTAGAGTGAAGCCTAGGTTGCACGGAACGTAGAAATGACAATCACATTCACACTGTTTGCAATTATTCGTTTTCTACGATGGAAAAACTGTTGTATTTATATTGTATTTTATGCTTCTGGCGTTGACTTCTAAGGCCCTAGCTATTCGATCTAGTGGAACAACGCCCTAGAGTGAAGCCTAGGTTTCCCGGAACGTAGAAATGACCATCACTTTCACACTGGTTGCAATTATTCGTTTTATACGATGGAAAAGCTGTTGTATTTATATTGTATTTTATGCTTCTGCCGTTCACTTCTTGGGCCCTAACTATTCGATCTGGTGGAACACCGCCCTAGGGTGAAGCCTAGGTTGCCCGGAACGTAGAAATGACCATAACATTTACACTGGTAGCAATTATACGTTTTATACAATGGAAAAACTGTTCTTTTTATTTTGTATTTTATGCTTCGGGCGTTGACTTCTAAGGCCCTAACTGTTTGATCTGGTGGAGCAACGCCCTAGAGTTAAGCCTAGGTTGCCCGGAACGTAGAAATGACCATCACTATCAAACTGGTTGCAATTAATCCTGTTATACGATGGAAAAACTGTTGTATTTTTATTGCATTTTATGCTTCGGGCGTTGACTTCTAAGGCCCTAACTATTCAATCTGTTGGAGCAACGCCCTAGAGTGAAGCCTAGGTTGCTCGGAATGTAGAAATGACCATAACTTTCACACTGGCTGCAATTATTCGTTTTATACGATGGAAAAACTGTTGTATTTATATGGGATTTTATGCCTCTGGCGTTCACTTCTTAGGCCCTAACTATTCGATCTGGTGGAACAGCGCCCTAGGGTGAAGCCTAGGTTGCCCGGAACGTAGAAATGACCATAACTTTTACACTGGTAGTAATTATTCGTTTTATACAATGGAAAAACTGTTCTATTTATTTTGTATTTTATGCTTCGGGCGTTGACTTCTAAGGCCCTAACTGTTTGATCTGGTGGAGCAACGCCCTAGAGTTAAGCCTAGGTTGCCCGGAACGTAGAAATGACCATCACTATCAAACTGGTTGCAATTATTCCTTTTATACGATGGAAAAGCTGTTGTATATATATCGTATTTTATGCTTCAGGCGTAGGCTCCTAAGGCCGTAGCTATTCGATATGGTGGAGCACCGCCCTAGAGTGAAGCCTAGGTTGCTCGGAACGCAGAAATGACCACTACTTTCACACAGTTTGCAATTATTTATTTAATACGATGGAAAAGCTGTTGTATTTATATCGTATTTTATGCTACGGGCGTTGACTTCTTAGGCCCTAACACTTCGATCTGGTGGAGCAACGCCCTACAGTGAAGCCTAGGTTGCCCGGAACGTAGATATGACCATAACATTCACACAGGTTGCAATTATTCGTTTTATACGGTGTAAAGGCTGTTGTATTTATTTTGTATTTTATTCTTCTGGTGTTGAATTCTGAGGCCCGAACTATTCGATCTGGTGGAACAACGCCGTAGAGTGAAGCCTAGGTTGCCCGGAACGCAGAAATGACCATTACTTTCACACTGTTTGCAATTATTCCTGTTATAGGATGAAAAGACCGTTGTATTTTTATTGTATTTTATGCTTCAGGCGTAGGCTTCTAAGGCCGTAGCTATTCGATATGGTGGAGCACCGCCCTAGAGTGAAGCCTAGGTTGCTCGGAATATAGAAATGACCATAACTTTCACAATGGTTGCAATTATTCGTTTTATACAACGGAAAATGTGTTCTATTTATTTTTTATTTTATGCTTGGAGCGTTGACTTCTAAGGCCCTAACTGTTTGATCTGGTGGAGCAACGCCCTAGAGTGAAGCCTAGGTT